>NC_044551.1:100763189-101070421 GCF_007565055.1 Rhinopithecus roxellana
GCCTCCCTAGTAGCTGGTATTATAGGTGCCCACCACCATACTTGGCTGTATTTTTAGTAGAGATGGGGTTTCACCATGTTGGCCAAGCTGGTCTTGAACTCCTGATCGCAGGTGATCTGCTTGCCTCTGCCTCCCAAAGTGCTAGGATTACAGATGTGAGCCACCATGCCCGGCCAGAAATATTTTTCTTAACATTACTAACTGTCTCTAAGGGCATGACTTTGATTATTTGTTATGCCAAATCTTATTTTAACAGAGGGAAGATGTACAGAAGAGAAGACGAAAGGAATAGACATACGGTCCTACTATAGTAACAGTTTTCACATCTTTCCCTTTCATAATTTCCAGACGTAAGTAGCACAGGTCAACAAAAAAGTATCTATCCCTTTCTCTCCCCCAAAGGACACCTATCCTGAAGATCCAAAATATTTCTTAGCAGTTAGAAGTCTAAAAACTGTGGTGATTGATGGGATCTTTGGCATCTAGATGAGTGTTAGTCTTTAGTCCAGAGAATCTGAAGCAAAGCTGTGTGTACTCCACATCTTTATTTTCGTAGATTCACATTGCAACTATTTTTCTGACAAGAATCCAGAGAATCTGAAGCAAAGCTGTGTGTACTCCACATCTTTATTTTCGTAGATTCACATTGCAACTATTTTTCTGACAAGAATTCAAGAAAAGGAAGGAAGGAAGGAAGGAAGGAAGGAAGGAAGGAAGGAAGGAAGGAAGGAAGGAAGGAAGGAAGGAAGGAAGGAAGGACTGGTCTAGGGTACATGAGTGAAGAAGGCAATTACCCACAGATATTAGTTTGTTGTGTCACAAGGTAAGATGCTAAAACATCATTCACACCATCTATCAATACACCTTTATCAACGAATCCCTTGTGACCTCAAGGGCTTTTTCACTCTTAAAAAGAAAAACTTCTCTTACAGTAAAAGTGCTTCTGGAAGGACTCTATGGCATAGTCAGTATAGTCTTTGGGATATAATGAAAGAGGTATGCTTGTGAGCCTGCTGTGGGAGCACAGAGGAGGGCCATTTAGGATGAAGGTAAAATTAACAATAAGGTTCTGATCATAAGACCAGCTGGTGGCAAAGTGAGGAATAAACAGGTCTTTCATTCTAGTGCTCATTCTTGGGTTCCCAGCTGTCTCCTGGCTCTTATTAAATAGCCATCTTTAAATAAGAACCTGCAGAAAGAGACTTTAGCATTGACCCACTGTGATATGGGATAGGGGAAGAAAGGTAAGGTTATCAAAGCTTGACTTTGCCAACTCTGTGGTCTGTCCTGGAGCTAACCCTGCTGCTACCATTTTTTGTGCCCCTTCCTTCTCTGATCTAGTTTTTTGTGCTTCCTACCACAACCATCCTCAGACCTATACCACTATAAGCACATGAGGGCAGCGCCTCAATTCCCATTGCTACTCAACATCCATTGCTGTATACAGAATGACTTCCTTCCCCCCATCCCTCCCAACTCCGAGTATTCAAAGGTGCAGAACCAGGGAGAACTTGCCCTATTTCAATGTTCTGAGTGTACACCTGACTGTTTTAGGATAGACACTGAAATCAGCCCTTCTACAGCCTATGTTTCTTTGCTGTGGATTGCATCCCTATAAACTGGCTACCTTAGGAATGTGTTATTAATAAGGAGGGGATGTGCCTCTATAGTTGTACTAAAGCCAGGTCTGCATTTGGTATATGCTCTATGTATTGATTCATATGTGATGTTTGTTTTTCAAAAGCAAGCAGTGAACAACCAAAGTCGATACTTTAAAATGGAGAATAGCTGACTACTTTTCTCAATTTAATTTAGATGCAGTTTTATGAATTAAAATGGCTGAGCAGGTAACATCCTGGCTAGAGAAAAATCCAGTGTACTCTGAGCCCCAGCTAAGCTGAATGACTGACAGTTCCCAAGATTCGTCATCTCCTTGCCTTTGCACACTCTCCTGCACTTAAAATATCCTGTCCCTTTCTTCTTCAAGTAGAAGGAAGGAAGTCAAGTCTCTCAATGTCCCACTGTTTCCCAGAGTGAGAGAAATATCACCCTCTGAACTCCCACATCATTTTTTTCTCTGAACAATTCTTATTTTCACCACTAGATTACTAAACCCTTGAAAGCAGAGCTCAAAGTATTTAGCTCTAAAACCTTTTAATTACAATGAATTTGATTCTATATAAATGCTAAATAGGTACATAAATATACACATGTGCACAAACATTATCTACATTTCAATCCTTCCCATTGGTTCATCACAACAATCTGCAAGAATGCTGATACTTACAACTTTTAGGAAATAAATATAAAACGCAAATAAAATACCCAAGAGAAGTGAAAATAAAGAATGCATAATACTGATTATATGTATCCTTGAGAAAGTAAAACAGTAAAAGAGATTTTTACTAGAAAGCACTACACAAAATAACTTTCCCATATATTACTTTGCAATACCAAACTCATTCACTATTTTTTATTTTAAATATGTACCAAAACCCCTATATTTTTAGAGATTTTGATGAACACACACAAGAAATAATAAAGTCTGATTTGAGCATTGAGGCAATGTTAACACAGACTTTTGTTAACACACAAAAGTTTTTGTGTGTTAACAAAAGTCTGTGTTAACATTGCCTTTAAAAGCCAAGGCAAATTTGGTAAAGAAGTGTCCAGAGAATCTGCCAGCAACAATAACCTCAAGTTCATTGGAAACTTTGAAATTCTATCCATTGTTACACACATTTAGGTGAAATCTCCCTTATTATCAAGAATCTACAAAAGGTGAAATGGCGTCTTAAAGAAATATAGGATTCACAAAAGGCAGGTTATTGGTTCACGTTTTGTAAGCGTGACATAACACTATCTGCCTTTTCTGATGCAAACGATAGGAAATATTAAAATAATAAAACACACTCCTATCTCTGAGGATTTGAAATTGGGTGAGATATAAAGGCATGCCCTCATCACATGATAATATGGTTCCCCAAGGCCACAGAGGAGATCTGATCAATGTGTTTTCCAGAATACAATGGAAAGAGTGTTTAATCCTAAAAGAAGAAAGAGACTGTTGTGAGAGAGTAGGTGACTTTTGGAGTATAAGCAGGAGATGTTTGCCCATGAGATAATGCAGAGAGGATAACAAAATTCAAGGTCAAGTTTGCAGCATAGGCAAAAGCAAGAAGTGTGCATGTAAACCCCTGGCACATTCTATAAACTGCTAAAAATCCAGGTGGTAAGGACCCAAGCTTCGTGGGATCAGAATGAAGTGTTTGATCTGACTGTAAGGTTAACTCTACTTATTTACTTACCGGGGGAAGAAAAACAAAATTAAGAGACAGAAATGTAAAAATCTGTTAAAATCCTCCCTGGGTTAACAGAGAGGTTCTATAATTCAGAGAGGTTTGCAGTTCATCAACTACAGTTTATCGCCTTGAGAAAGTAAGAAACACGTTGAGTATGTGTTTTCACAAGCTGCCGCTTTCTATATTCAATGTGATTTTCCAAATGGGGAGATATATTTTTCACAAAGAACAGGTTTCAGGAACAAAATCTTTTTAGCAAAGAAAACATTTTCAAAGTTACCATTTCACCAAACTCCCTAGGCAAATGAATATATACACCTACCTCTTAACCTCATAGTTTCCTTAGAAATGTCCAGTTGAAAGGACTTAACAGTTGTGGGAATGCCCAGTTAACAACACTGGTTCTCACTCACCCATTGGTAGGCTTTGCTTGTGTCCCCACCCAAATCTCATCTTGAATTGCAGCTCCCATAATTCCCACGTTTATGGGAGGGGTCTGGTGAGAGATAATTGAATCATGGGGGCAGTTTCACTCATACTGTTCTCATGGTAGTGAATAAGTCTCACAAGGTCTGATGGTTCTATAAGGGGTTTCCCTTTTCGCTTCACTCTCATTCTTCTCCTGCCTGCTGCCATGTAAGATGTGACTTGCTCCTCCTTGCCTTCCACCATGATTGTGAGGCCTCCCCAGCCACGTGGAACTGTAAGTCGATTAAACCTCTTTCCTTTATAATTACCCAGTCTCGGGTATGTCTTCATTAGCAGTGTAAGAACAGACTAATACACACACAGAGCTAAGAAGCCAGTCCAGCACTTAGGAGTCCAAGTGCTATACAGGCTATTGTTAAGGTGACTGTTAGAAGCAAACCTCCACAGGTGAACTGCCATATAACTCTCTGTGGAGCAATAACAAGAGCACTCTCTCCTCTTCCCAGTAGTCTTGCTCCAGTCCTTCCTTTTGTCCTCCACTCTCAATTTTTCTCTTCCAGAATGTCTCTCCTAATGAACCTGATCCAACTGGATATCCCTCAATTATCCATCTGGAGCTACTTACCAGCACTGTTTGCTTCATCTCAGCTTTTCTGTCATTTTCATGCATTTATATTGTGTCTCCCAACTGGACCCTAAGTATTTCTGCATCTTACCTTGGCCTTTCCTGTTCACACAGTGAGCATCCAATAAATTCTCTCCATTGTCTGTTTCATGAGCTGACTATCTTATAAGACAGACCTAAGAAATAAAGGAGTCTAGGGATTTCAGAAAAATGTATCATAATAAAAAAGCTCCAGTAGCTAACAGCTGGAAAAATTGAGCCTGCTAGCAAAAAAAGAATATTGTGGCAACAGAGGGAAGACTAGAAAAGAAAACAAAGTATGATTAAAGAGTAGCCTGAGTAAGAAAGGGGAGGGAGGGACCAATAAAGGCTCACTCTCTGAGAGACTGATCACACCGTCACTATAAGGCTAGGAATCTAATTATTTGTTTTTAGGAATGTTGGACTACAACTTTCAAAACAGTTTCCTTGGAAGACATGTGATAATACCAAGTAACTTTCCTTGACTTTTAAAATATTATAAAAGTGCTTAATGTGCCTTATAAACATTACCAGAATATTTTAAATAAAATGTCACTTTGCCAAGCCACAACTCCTTTTGGCCCCATAACTTACATCAGCACAGCCTGGATTCTGGGAAGCCCCACCAAGATTTTGGTGACAGATTTCCATCACTACAAAACAATGGGGCCAGCCTGAAAATGAGGTGAAGACCAACTCATCCCGAGAGAAAACAAGACAGCTGAGACATGATGAGCTTGGCCCTTATCCTGGACTTTGGTTGCCTGGTGAGCATATGTAACCTGGCATTCAGCTGCATGGAAAGCTCAGGAAAGTTAGAAAGGATATTAATAATGTCCAATGATGGAGAAAAGCATCTCAAGTCCAAACAGCACTGAGATTTCTTTAACATCGTTACTTACCTGCTGTTATATATTGATGAAATGTAATGACAATATTCGTTTATAAGCATATCAGTATGTTCAGAACCAAGAAAAACTAATACAGATGGAAAACGTAAAAGTGGATACAAATGGAAAAATAAAGACTGTCTTACCCTGATATGTTGCATGTCTACTCAGAAAAGTTGGACTAAGGTGTTGCTTTGGCAACACGAAAAGTGTAGGAAAGACTTCTCCCCAAACGATCCTCCCTCTCCCTAACCATTTTTTTCCAACAAGAATCTTTGCTTTCTCTTAGGCATTTCTCTTAGGAGAGGAGGTTTAAAGAAGATCAGTAATTTACTTTTCATGCATAGTAAGAGAAATAACAGGAAGCAGAAGATAAATGAGGAAAGGCCCCCAGAGTAAGAAAGAGGGACTGAGAGAATTGAAGTCACTTCATTCATTATTTGGTCTCAGGGTTTGCCTATGTCACAAAGAAAGAGACAGGAGAAAGCCAGTCCAGAAAAAGACAGATCAAAGAACTTGAAGGCAGACCAGGAGAGAGACTGCTACCAAAGCCATTCTTGAGGAGAGTTTGTTTTTTCTTATTGTTGTTTTTTGTTTTTCTTTCTTTTCCTTAAGAAGAATTATGAACAAATAAATCCTACGTAGGCAGAACTTTCATAAACACTGACTCTCTGTCATGGTATCCTGTTTATTTCCTTCATAGTACTTATTGTAAGTGGCAATTAAGTGATCCATCTCGGCTTTACTTCATTTCCTGTTTCTCTTAGAAAGTATTGCTGAGAAGAGGGACCTTGTCTTTTGAACAAATCACGAGGATGCATCAAATAATATTGTTGAATGACAGAATAAATGAAAATAAGAGTGCTGCAGTGAGTCTAATCAGAATGAGGTGGGGGAGTGTGGCTACAGAGGAGCAGTGGCATTTAGGAGGACCTAGGAACTTCTAGGAGAACAGTTTCAGTTCAGTTGTGTAGGGCCTAAGAGAGATCCTAAACTGGTTCTCAAAGCTGGCTTGCATCATGCACACCACGGAGTTTTTTTTCTTACTGTGTGGAGTCCACATCAGCTCATTACAAAACAGGAGAGCATTGTTCACTCATTTTCCGTGTCAGAACCACACAATTACCTCAGGAATGCTGAGAGGGACGCCTGTGTCATTGTGGACATTTACCACTCACAACTCCCTTCTCCCAGAAATACTTCTTCACAGCCACAGTCCTAGCGGGGGTTAGTAGGGGAGTGTGTGTACCATCCTGGTACTCCTAACCATGATGGCAGAACATAATCCGAGATGGACTAACCTCAGGACTCCTCACCCTACTGTCTTGTCACCCCTCCAAATCCTTCCAGAGGGTGATGGTAGCTGCTCTACACATGCTAATATGACCCAAGCCAGAAAAATCAGAGTCCTTTCTCAGAATGTTTCAAGTGTTTCCTGGAGAAAATAGTGCTTTCCTCTCTGATCACGTTCCAATAAGGATGTGATTCAGAGGCAGCCCATGGCCCTGGCTCCCACCACATAAAAAACACTGAGTTAAGAGGCCGGGCGCAGTGGCTCATGCCTGTAGTCCCAGCTCTTTGGGAGGCCGAGGCAGGCAGATACCTTGCGGTCAGGAGGTTGGCCAATATGGTGAAACCCCATCTCTACTAAAAATACAAAAATTAGCCAGGCATGGTGGCACATGCCTGTAGTCTTAGCTACTTAGGAAGCTGATGCAGGAGAATGGCTTGTACCCGGGAGGCAGAGGTCGCAGTGAGCTGAGATTGCACCACTGCACTCCAGCTTGGGCAACACAGGGAGACTCTGTCTCAAAAAAAAAAAAAAAAAAAAAAAAAAGAAAGAAAGAAAGAAGAAGAAGAAGTGAAAACTCATAAAGAGGCAGACACATGAGTAGATTTTAGATTTACAAGGCCACTCACGGTCCCTGGCTCAGGTCAAGTCTGGGTTACTGAGTTCTCCCTGTGAGTCTCTGTGTTGCTCCAATATTCTTCCCCTCCCACAAATCCTGTTTTGCTTAAATCAGTTTGAAATGAATTTCTGTCACTTGCACCGAAGAGAACCGTAAAACAGGTAGTAATGTTTCCTTTAAATTTCAAAGTAAACTAGGAAGTGTCTTGGGTAATTATTTTCTCCAGTCTTCAACTGGGAGCTAAGAGTTAATTGTCAACTCAGAGGCTGCCCTAGGAATAAAAGTGTTACTTCTCTATATTACCTTTTTCTGCTTACTTTTGTTCTACCTCAGAACAAATAGAGGACCAAACTCACCCACAGAGTAAGAGGAGTGAGAAGATTAATGGCTAAAGACACTGGCTTTCCACATTCCTATATTTACTCATTTAGATAACTGGCTAGATTCTTCAGAATTATACTCTACTGACTGTAACCCTTCACCCACTGAGCTCTGGAGTTTTATTCTGAGGAAATAATTCACCATCAGTAGGTCAAAACACAAAGCAGTGCATTTGTTATACAAGAAAAGAGATTTTGCAAGTGAAACGCATTACAATTTGGTCTTTGTCCTTTTCCTTCCCTCTTTTTAATTTCTTCTCCTTGCTAAGCTTTTGCTGTTTTCCCTTTTGCATGTGTAGAATAGTATATTTCATAGTGCTCACTGTACTCAGGAAGAAAATATTGCAACAACATGTGCTATTTTAAAATACAAGGAGTAATGTATAAACACTTGAGAACATTTCAGCTGACTTCATAGGTCTAAACACAGCAGTAATGACCTCTGTAAACATGACTTAAGCTTTGAACAGTTATTAAGTGTGGCAAACAGCTATCCCTTTCTCCGGCACTCCCATCCCCCATCCAGCCTCATTATTCCTAACAAAACTCTTTGTACACACAGTATTAAGCAGAAAGCCAGGATAATTGTGGTTCACATAAGCCAGTCATGAGTTCTTGCCTTTTTGCCAATAACTAGTCTAAGGGTGATCCTGTGGTCCAACTCCGGCCTAGATAAGACAGAAGACTGTGAGGTTTTCCAAGATTCTCCCAAAAAGAGGTGAGATTCATACCGAGTTGAGAAGCCTATAGGTATGACTGTAAGAAAGATGTCATAGACTACTACCCAAGGATGGAAGAGCAAACGAATGGAAGGAGCCTGGATCTTCTGGAATTTATGTTAAGTTAGCAACTGTCTTTATGGCCAATACCACTACAATGCAATTATTAGTTATTTATGACTGAATATATCTTAGCTGATACATTATGAAATAGAATTAAAAGTTCATTTACATTCATCAATTTTTATTATGATAGCAAGGGGATAAGTAATAATCGATAAACATTTCAAACATGAAAAAGTCAGGGTTTTTTCACTAGAGTACCATAAACTCTTTGCAGATTACCTCTGGTGTAAGTCAAGACTACACAACTATAGGAAAATAAAACTTGTAAGCGGAACAAAGTAAGAATTTAATTTTACATATGCGAAAGTACACTTGGTCTGGTTTTACTTTATGCATCATTTCTCTTATGTACAACTTTAGCATTTACAGATATGATTAAAAACAGATTAACTGAACAGAATGTGTAATGGTCCTCAGCTGAGTATCAGAAAATTAAAACAGATTTGAAAACTCTTCTGCAAAAACACTCAGGATTTAAATACATTGAATATGTCAGCAATTTTGTACTCTCACAGCAAGAGATAAAAGAAGCAAAGATAAAGGGATGCACAGAATAGGAAAGTCTTTGGGGATATTAAGGCAATTAAGAGCAGTATGGAAGTAATCAAAACTTGGTCGACAGACCAAATAAGACCTTATGAAATAAAACTATGGGCCAACATTTGCAGAATGTTGCATGCCTTCAGATTACATATGTCTACAAAAGAAATCAAGGGTTAGATTCAATGTGCAGATATGAAACATTAGCAATGGATGAAATACAAAAGGATTTCCAAGGCTTGAGCATAGACAGGCGTGCTAAAGTTTAAATCCTTATATAGCCCCTAGCCAAGTTTGGAGCGTTAAAGCAGTGTTTTTCAATCATTTTATCATGAAATGACAGAATAATGCATGAGTAGAAAATATGCAAAAGTCAAAGAAACTGTGAGCTTGGGTTGTTCATTGTGTGACGTTCTGTTTTAAATCAGTTTGATATATTCAGGAAGTAGGTTTATGTTTTTGTTTTATCAAATTTTTTCTTATATAATAAATGTTAAAAGATATATGTAATAAACACACCCAATATCCTAGCATGAAACATACAGAATGCCTGAATGTGGGCACTGGCTGTTGATTAACAAAACCAAGCAAGACTCTCACATCAGGGGATACTGGGCTTCTCTGGAGACTTCCCTGGGAGAGAAATAAGAGCCACAGACATAGATAAACATGCGGTTTAAACTATCAGTCAATGCAGATCTCATGAAGATGAGAATGCAGCCAACAGATGTGACCCAAACCGCACCAGACAGGGAAATCATAACGAGGCAGACGAAAAGCTATGTCTCTGTCTGGATTATATGTGATGGGTTGGAAACTGACATATTACAATCCAGATTTCACTGCAGCAGCTGTCATGTTGCTGATCCACTTGTGTATTTCTTTCGGCTCACTCAGCCTCCTTTTGTGGTTCTTCAAATGTGGCAGGATCCTAAAAAAAGATTAATTTAATCGTATCAAAGACATTTGAACTTTAAATAATAATGCCACAAAGGAGAGGCAGAGCTGGTGCTTCTGTTGCTAATTTGTTTCATTGCTTCTTACATTTGCTGCTTTCCTACACTCAGGCAAAGCTCCCGTGTTTGTACTGTGGCTCATGATTGTTAATGGACTGTCTAAATGCTTCTCCCCTTCCACTCTAGCATATCAAACTCCCATCTTTTTTCTTTGGCTGAAAACTTTGGGGCCAGATGAAGACTATTGTTTCCAGCAAAGACTAGTTTCTGCTAGTTTTCTCAGAGAGATGTTTCCTTACAGTCCCCCTAATAATTGTGGAAATCCCATTTGGAGCCTAGTAACTATGCCTTATGTGTTTACACAGCAAGCAGAGCCACAGGATGGAGGATCTACTAATTAACCACTTTGAGAGCCTACCCATAAATTGGAAAACAAAACACCTGGAAATTGTAAGGTTATGTGACAAATCACCTTTCCCACCAGTGTTTACAGATGGAAGAAAAAAAGTCTCTGGGTAAGGCAATATTTCAAGTCCAAGGAACATTCCATTACCACAAAGGGCTATTCCAGAAGTAAGTTAGCAACAAAGGCCGCTTTGGCTTTGAAGTATTTCAAAATACACTGGACATAAAATTGGAAAGCATCCTATGAGTCAACAATACTTCTAGGAAATAGGAGAGATGGAGACGCCAGCCTTTTTCCTCTTTCCTCAGTCTATGGTGGAACAGACAAGAAAGCTGTTGTGCAATGGATGGAGAAGATATCCAAGGTACAATTATCAATGGAAACTCTTCTTGTCCACTCACTGCACAGTACAAAAGGAAAGGTTTAGTGTGTGCTGAAAGGAACTCAGGCCCAAGGGACTTTTTCAGACTTGATATTCAGTAACTACCACAGAGGACAGACAATTTAAGAGCTGTATCTCCAAAATAAGAGGTTGGGCTAAATGACCTTTACAATCTCATCCTCTGTCAAACAGGTAGGGGCCTGATATCTCTAAAAGTGAGATAAATGGATATTGAGAACAAAAAAGAACCAACCACCTCTCCGTAACATTCTCCTGCCAATTTAGAGCTTGTCATCTTCTTTTTTCCACATCTAAACCTTGAAAGCTCAGGATGCACATTTTGCAGGTGAGAATTAGGAATAGGAAGCTCTTCTGTTTGGGAAAGCACTTGAACAAAGTAAACAGATGAGAAATGAGGACCTATTGAGTGCTGTGAAGTACTAGAATTCACTGTAGATAAATTGTCTTTTGGAAAAGGGGGATTTACACTATAATATCTTTAGGGATACATTATATATATTTTTTTCAGACAAATAAGCGTGGTCCTTTTCTAGTCCACTTGACTCAAACTCCAGAGAATGAGCTGCTGTAGTCTATAGTGTCCTGGTCAAGGGAGATGGAAGGACTGGGTTCCTGGGCCAGACCTGGGAATTAGATTTCCTTTAAAAGGTCAGATATGGTACAGACTGACATGCCAAAAAAGAGCTAATAGTTAGCAAATACATAGCCTTTCTATGTGTCAATACTAACATATGCACATGACATATATGACTTATTTAATCCTCTCAACAATCCTATAAAGAAAGTGCTATTATCATCATCTTGCCCATGTGGATACTGCCCAAGGTCACACAGCTGGCAGTGATTACTGAATGTTACATAACAAATCCCTCAAAACATAGTGTCTTAAATCAATAATAATAATTTATTTATATATTTCATGGTTTCTGTGGGTTAGGTATTCAAGCGCAGCGTGGCTAGGGCATCCTGAGTCAGAATCTCTCATAAGATGTCAGATATCAGCTAGAGCTGTAGCCACTGGAACACTTAACTGGGGCTGGAGGATCAGTGGGTGCTATGTTGGAGCTGCCATGCCCAAGCTAAAAAGTGACAGAGGCGCTACACCACCCCAGACATCTGACTCCACAGTTCCTGCTCTTCACCACTCCACGATGCCACTTCATGGCTGGAGAGATGCCTTTTCCCTGTGGCCAGGGAGGACGGGAGGAGCACAAGAGAGGAAATACTAGGAACTTAGGTATCTTTGGATGAAAAGTTTAAATTTTCTTTCTTTTTCCCCTTGGAACCTTCAAAGTATTATTCAAGGTCCAGTTTTAGGTTGATAATTCCTTTTAATTTGCCTCCAGGAAACCACTTTTGTGTTGGCAACATCATCCCATTGGGAGAACTTAGGCCTGGAGTTCTTTTTTCTTTTCTTTAAATTTTTTTTTTTTTTTTATGTTTTAGAAACAGAATCTCACTCTGTCTCCCAGGCTAGAGTGCAGTGCCTGAGCTCACTGCAGCCTTCAACTCCTAGGCTCAAGCGATCTTCCAGCTTAGCCAGCCGAGTAGCTGGGGCTACGGGCACACACCACCATGCCCTGCTGGGCCTGGAGTTCTGACTGCTAGACACCCAGGAAACGGTAGAGATCCCATGTGGAGCTTCTCAGAGGTGAGATGAGGAGCCAGGTGGCAGGAAGAAGCAGGGAGAAGCAGGGAAGCAGTTTGGCCTAGCTCCTTGTCCCCCTAGATGTCTAGGGAATAAAGGAGAGGATCGATCTTAAATTTGTATCAAGGATAGCCTGTGACAGACACGGGTTACAAACTAGGACAGCTGGTAGTTATCGATGTGTCTTCTACTGCAAATGAATCAGATTCTAGGCACCAAAAAAAAAAGGTTCAAATTTGAATGTGAATATGTGAGAATGGTCCCCAAAGAAGCAAAGTCAAAGAAAAAGTGGTGATTCTGATAAACAGCTTTAGATATTAACAAATAACTTATTTCAAAATTTAGAAATTACCAAGTAAAGCTGAAATTTAATCACATTAGCATTCAGTCTTCTCACAATTTGGATATAGTCTTCTCAAGAATTTTATATAGAAATCTGAGCAGGGCTTTCCCCCAAGCCAGACACTGGTAATTCCTGAATAAAAGGCAAAATAGCTAATATACACATGAGAATTTTCCTCAAACTTTCTAGTAAGCAGAGAAATTCAAATTAAAACATGAGGTTATTTTTCACTTATCACCTTGGCAAAATTTTAAATAATAATACACAGTGTTGGAAAAGGTCTAGGTAATAGAGACACTAACACACTATTAAGAGGTGTGAAATTAGTTCAGCATTCAAGAAGGAAATTTGCTGGTATTTATTACAATTCTGCAATGAAGTGTTATGTTACAGACATACTTCCACTTGTTCCTAAAGAGGCACATATGAGAAAACCCATTATCAAAGAGTGTATGATATCAAAAAATTAGAAACTCAGTTGTTCATCTGTAAAGGCATGGTTAAAAATAATTATGTTATATGCATAGTGTAGAATATTGCCCAGTGTTTTAAAGGAGCATAGAAAATCTATATAAACACAGTCATGAAAACTTTTCCAGGTCATACTGTTAACAGAAAAAAAAGCAAGTAGAAAACAGCTTAATCCTATGTATACAAAAATAATTTAAAACTATACACTATGTAGGTATGTATCTATAAATAAATCTATATTAAAAAGTTCAGAAGAATGACTATCTTTATATTTATATGAATACAGGGAAGAGAATATACAGGTAGAGAAGAGGCTGCTAAAAAGAAAATTACATACTTTTTCATCAAGAACTTATTCATGTATTACTTGTGTAAAAAAATAGAGAATGTTTTCTATTCACTGAACTATTCTCGATCAAGTACCTAGTGCACAAAACCATTTCATAAGAACACACAATATCACCCTTGTTGCAATCACATTCTCAGAAAATCAAGCCTTGTTTGCCTGAAACTCTAAGCAATAGTGGACCAGGTGTTTGAAAAAATGAGGAGAAATAAACCCATCTATCTCTGCTGTCTGCTTTTAGTTTTTAGCATGACCTTCTTATGGTTTCTGTCTTGGTATCCTTTTTACGATCATTGCTTCCCCCCAAACTCATGTAAAAGGTCTGAAACATAAACCATCAGTTCAACTGGAAAATTGGATATGAAAGGATGGCTTCATGAAAGGCCAGTTTCCACATTTAAGGCAAACTTACTTTTCCAGGTGAAAATTACAAATAAAAATAGATCAAAATTCATGGTTTTTTCCAACATGAGAAACATACTTAGCACCCAAATCTCAATGAATACTCTGTTTTCTCTCCAAATTAGTCTATATAACTACAATATAAGCTACATACTGTCTATAAATGCTACCAACAGAACAAATATGAAATTATTCAATAGTTTCCCTGTTCATCACACCTGGTTCCTTGGAGCAAGATATTTACATCTGCTCTAAGCTTCTAACTACTTTTAGCTATCAGAACTCGGTCACAGCTATCTTCCTCCCTAGACAGCAAACAGCGTGAGGGTCAGAGTGTGTCTAATTCTCCCCTGGATTAACCATGGCACAACATCTAGCTCAGTGAAGACCCAATAAAAAGTTCTTCAAAATTATTGTTTATGAAATATCCAATTGATTTTTAAATGCTATGTGTTAAACAGAGCAACTATAGAAGAAATTTCTATTCCTGTGGTTTATTACAAGTCATGAAAGGAAACATGCAAAACCATAAGCTAAAATTCCAAATGGGATCCTTTGAAACAGAAGTAGAAACATGTTAACAGAATCTGGGAGCCGTAGTGGAAATATGAGCACTGCAGTTCCTTCAAGCCAGAAACTATATCTTCTATCTCTGTTTCTACATCCAACACTGTGCCTGATGACCCAGTGGGTGCTCAAAGATATTACTGAACCATGATTAAACCCCTGAGCAGCCTTGGGCTTTGACGGCAGACAATCTTGTGTGTGAGTCTTGGCCTGATAAATTTTAGCCATGTGACCTTGAATTTTCTGTTACTTTGGATCCTGATTTGTAAAACTGAAATTAAGAATTTCATAACCACCAGGTTGCTGTGAATATTAAATAGGTAAAATATCCATGGCAGTGCCTCGTTCTTGAAAAATAGTATTTATGTGCCTGTTCACTTCTATCAAGACAGAAGCTGAGGTTCATTTTGCATGTACTCTAGAGAAAAAAAAAAAAAAAAAAAAGATGCTAAAATCAATGAAAGAATTGTCCTGGGCCAGTTTAAGCCTTAGCCACCACAAGTCTTTGTCATCTTAAGTGATATTAATATGATGTGAATTGTTAGAAGATTTTAAGTCTTTCCAATCTCTTTCTCCTTACTTCTCCCCAACTGTCTCCCCACCCTCACCAACTAAATAAAAGCTTCCTTTTTCCACTTGCCCTCATCTTTGCCTCCCAAGACAGAAGCTGAATTTGTGAATTCAAGTCTTGAAGCTTGATGGTGAAGACAAGAGAGAAAGCAAGAACTGGAGAAGCAAAGAAGGAAATTTGCAAAGGAAAAATCCAGGTTAGTTCAGGGGAGAATAGAGAAATCATAGGCAAAAGCAAAGAGGAAGGAAAGTAACTCTTTCGAGCTAAATTTCGGAAAGAGTGTTAGGTAGAGATTTGATGGGGAATGTAGCCTAGACAGAGGCTTCTGGGTGCCTAAAACGTGTGAGAGATAAGTTAGAGAGAAAAAGAGGAAAGATTTTTAAAAAGCGATTGCAATGAGTTACAAATTTGATATCTTTAAATGTTCTCCAACAAATTTAAGTCAAGATTGCAGGTATGTTTAGTCATTTGGGGATGCTGATCTCTGCATCTTTATGTGCAATACCATGCAAAAGCTGGGTTTCCTAGTATCCTAGGCTTTTTTCAGGAGTTCCTAAAAATTAAACTTGCCCTTAATACAGGAATGAATAATGAAAGAGACTGTAGGTGGCATACAAAAAGTTATATGTAGTTTTATTAAGAATATTACACATAAGAAGTGGAGACCAAGAGAGGCTAGAGCAAGCCAGTTCCCCATGGAAGGCAGATTCCAGGGTGGCACTTGCCAACAGGCCTTTGGTAGGCAAGACTGGATTCTTTATCCCAAAAGGACAGAAAATGCCTATGCATGTACACAAGTTTAAGCTCATATGCTTCTTTATTGTAAGTAAGTAAAATATCTAAAATAGATCAAGTTAAAATGATCTTTACATCATTGTCAACCACTTGCTAAATGCAGGGAAGCCCTCTCATGTAAACTCTACTGAAATATAGAACATATAAAGAAATATGTATGTCTTAGTTTCCTAGGGCTGCCGAAACAAGTTACCACAAACTTGGTGACTTAAAGCAACAGAAATGTATTCCCTCACACTGCCGGAGGCCAGAAGTTCTAAATCAAGGACCTGGCATCCACACTCCCTCAAAATGCTTTCCCAGTGAGAATTCATGTCACGCCTCTCTCCTGGCTTCTGTTGGTTCCAAGCATTCCTTCCTTTATGGACACATCACTCCAATCTCTGCCTCCATCTTCACGTTGCTATCTTCTCTGGGTATTTAGCCTGTGGACCCTCCACTCTGCCTCCTATTCTATCTGTGTGTCTCTCCTCTTTGTGTCTTTTATAAGGACAATTATCATTGAATTTAGGGCCCACCCAAATAATACAAAATGATCTCCTCATCTGAAGGTCTTTAATATGATTACATCTGCAAAGACTCTTTTTCCAAATCGGGTAATGTTCGCAGATCCCAAGATATGACATGGACATATATATTTATAGGGGCCAACATTCAATTCACTACATTGTATGTATCATAAGTATACAGTTCAGTGCTTTTTCCTAAAGTGAAATAGCTATCCCCTAAATCAAGAAATTAGCAGCAGCCCAGAAGTCCCCACATGCCTCTTCTTATCACAGTTACCACTTCCAGGATAACTATTAGTTTTGCCAGTTTCAGAAATTTGTATAAATGAACTCATTGTGAGATCACATTGTGAGACATTCATCATTGTGATTCATGTAGATATAGATCATTCTTTGTCATTGCTATGTGGCACTTCATTGTATAATAATACCACAGTTCATTTGTCCATCTACTGAAAACGCACATTAGTATTGTTTCTAGTTTTGGCAATTAAGAACAATCCTTCTATAAATAATATTTCTAGAATAATTATATTATTCTAGAAGATCATTCTAGAATAATTATGATCTATAGAATGATCTTCTAGAATAATATTTTAACACGTCTTTTGGTAAATGTATACAAACATTTCTGTTGAGTATGCACCTAAGAGTGAAACTGTTGAATTGTAGAATATGTATATATTTTGCTTTGCAACCAATTTTCTGTAGTGGTTATATTAGGGCAGCTTTGAAAATTAAACTCTCAGAGTGATTAGCTAACATCTACTGAAGTCCCCAAAAAACTTCTCTGAGGTCAAACTTATCACAGTGTTTCCAGTGTTTTGATCAGGTTTAACTCCAGAATTAGTGGAGTTCACCTATGTATCAATGGTCTGTTAAATAAATTCATAGTCTCTACAAGATTGTGGAGAAAATGCTTCACCTTCTTACAAAAATAAATGGAAATACTTGAACTTCATTTATATACAGATACAGCCTGGGTGAGACCACTACCCCCTAGATAGCCTGGCACCCCATTGGTACAGTCCTAGGGACTCCTGGGTCTGCCCAAGTTCAACAAACTCATTCCCAAGATTTGCTGCAAATTCCACAGCTCTGCTTTCTAAGCATTTTATTCATTGGATGCTTTTTTCCCTACTGTACTGGGCAAAACTAGAGGGGAAATGCAACCTATCTTCTGGGTTCCAAAAGCAATCCATTCTCACCAGTAATTTCATGAGTTTTTTTTTTTTTTTATTATGCTTTAAGTTCTAGGGAACATATGCATAATGTGCAGGTTTGTTACATATGTATACTTGTGCCATGTTGGTGTGCTGCACCCATCAACTCGTCAGCACCCATCAATTCATCATTTATATCATGTATAACTCCCAATGCAATCCCTCCCCTCTACCCCCTCCCATAATAGGCCCCAGTGTGTGAGGTTCCCCTTCCCAAGTCCAAGTGATCTCATTGTTCAGTTCCCACCTATGAGTGAGAACATGTGGTGTTTGGTTTTCTCTTCTTGTGATAGTTTGCTAAGAATGATGGCTTCCAGCTGCATCCATGTCCCTACAAAGGACGCAAACTCATCCTGTTTTATGGCTGCATAGTATTCCATGGTGTATATGTGCCACGTTTTCTTAATCCAGTCTGTCACAGATGGACATTTGGGTTGATTCCAAGTCTTTGCTATTGTGAATAGTGCCACAATAAACATACGTGTGCATGTGTCTTTGTAGTAGAATAATTTATAATCCTTTGGGTATATACCCAGTAGTGGGATGGCTGGGTCATATGGTACATCTAGTTCTAGATCCTTGAGGAATTGCCATACTGTTTTCCATAATGGTTGAACTAGTTTACAATCCCACCAACAGTGTAAAAGTGTTCCTATTTCTCCACATCCTCTCCAGCACCTGTTGTTTCCTGATTTTTTAGTGATTGCCATTCTAACTGGTGTGAGATGGTATCTCATTGTGGTTTTGATTTGCATTTCTCTGATGGCCAGTGATGATGAGCATTTTTTCATGTGTCTGTTGGCTGTATGAATGTCTTCTTTTGAGAAATGTCTGTTCATGTCCTTTGCCCACTTTTTGATGGGGTTGTTTGTTTTTTCTTGTATATTTGTTTGAGTTCTTTGTAGATTCTGGATATTAGCCCTTTGTCAGATGAGTAGATTGCAAAAATTTTCTCCCATTCTGTAGGTTGCCTGTTCACCCTGGTGGTAGTTTCTTTTGCTGTGCAGAAGCTCTTTAGTTTAATTAGATCCCATTTGTCAATTTTTGCTTTTGCTGCCGTTGCTTTTGGTGTTTTAGACATGAAGTCCTTGCCCATGCCTATGTCCTGAATGGTACTACCTAGATTTTCTTCTAGGGTTTTTATGGTATTAGGTCTAACATTTAAGTCTCTAATCCATCTTGAATTAATCTTCGTATAAGGAGTAAGGAAAGGATCCACTTTCAGCTTTCTACTTACGGCTAGCCAATTTTCCCAGCACCATTTATTAAATAGGGAATCCTTTCCCCATTTCTTGTTTCTCTCAGGTTTGTCAAAGATCAGATGGCTGTAGATGTGTGGTATTATTTCTGAGGACTCTGTTCTGTTCCATTGGTCTATATCTCTGTTTTGGTACCAGTACCATGCTGTTTTGGTTACTGTAGCCTTGTAGTATAGTTTGAAGTCAGGTAGCGTGACGCCTCCAGCTTTGTCCTTTTGACTTAGGATTGTCTTGGCAATGCGGGCTCTTTTTTGGTTCCATACGAACTTTAAAGCAGTTTTTTCCAATTCTGTGAAGAAAGACGTTGGTAGCTTGATGGGGATGGCATTGAATCTATAAATAACCTTGGGCAGTATGGCCATTTTCACAATATTGATTCTTCCTATCCATGAGCATGGTATGTTCTTCCATTTGTTTGTGTCCTCTTTGATTTCACTGAGCAGTGGTTTGTAGTTCTCCTTGAAGAGGTCCTTGACATCCCTTGTAAGTTGGATTCCTAGGTATTTTATTCTCTTTGAAGCAATTGTGAATGGAAGTTCATTCATGATTTGGCTCTCTGTTTGTCTGTTACTGGTGTATAAGAATGCTTGTGATTTTTGCACATTAATTTTGTATCCTGAGACTTTGCTGAAGTTGCTTATCAGCTTAAGGAGATTTTGGGCTGAGACAATGGGGTTTTCTAAATATACAATCATGTCATCTGCAAACAGGGACAATTTGACTTCTTCTTTTCCTAACTGGATACCCTTGATTTCTTTCTCTTGCCTGATTGCCCTAGCCAGAACTTCCAACACTATGTTGAATAGGAGTGCTGAGAGAGGGCATCCCTGTCTTGTGCCAGTTTTCAAAGGGAATTTTTCCAGTTTTTGCCCATTCAGTATGATATTAGCTGTGGGTTTGTCATAAATAGCTCTTATTATTTTGAGGTATGTTCCATCAATACCGAATTTATTGAGCGTTTTTAGCATGAAGGACTGTTGAATTTTGTCAAAAGACTTTTCTGCATCTATTGAGATAATCATGTGGTTCTCGTCTTTGGTTCTGTTTATATGCTGGATTACGTTTACTGATTTGCGAATGTTGAACCAGCCTTGCATCCCAGGGATGAAGCCCACTTGATCATGGTGGATAAGCTTTTTGATGTGCTGCTGAATCCGGTTTGCCAGTATTTTATTGAGGATTTTTGCATCGATGTTCATCAGGGATATTGGTCTAAAATTCTCTTTTTTGTTGTGTCTCTGCTAGGCTTTGGTATCAGGATGATGTTGGCCTCATAAAATGAGTTAGGGAGGATTCCCTCTTTTGCTATTGATTGGAATAGTTTCAGAAGGAAAGGTACCAGCTCCTCCTTGTACCTCTGGTAGAATTCAGCTGTGAATCCATCTGGTCCTGGACTTTTTTTGGTGGGTAGGCTATTGATTGTTGCCTCAATTTCAGAGCCTGCTATTGGACTATTCAGGGATTCAACTTCTTCCTGGTTTAGTCTTGGGAGAGTGTAAGTGTCCAGGAAATTATCCATTTCTTCTAGATTTTCTAGTTGATTTGCGTAGAGGTGTTTATAGTATTCTCTGATGGTAGTTCGTATTTCTGTGGGGTTGGTGGTGATATCCCCTTTATCATTTTTTATTGCGTCTATTTGATTCTTCTCTCTTTTCTTCTTTATTAGTCTTGCTAGCGGTCTGTCAATTTTGTTGATCTTTTCAAAAAATCAACTCCTGGATTCATTGATTTTTTCGAGGGTTTTTTTGTGTCTCTATCTCCTTCAGTTCTGCTCTGATCTTAGTTATTTCTTGCCTTCTGCTAGCTTTTGAATGTGTTTGCTCTTGCCTCTCTAGTTCTTTTAATTGTGATGTTAGAGTGACAATTTTAGATCTTTCCTGCTTTCTCTTGTGGGCATTTAGTGCTATAAATTTCCCTCTACACACTGCTTTAAATGTGTCCCAGAGATTCTGCTATGTTGTATCTTTGTTCTCATTGGTTTCAGAGAACATCTTTATTCCTGCTTTCATTTCGTTATGTAACCAGTAGTCATTCAGGAGCAGGTTGTTCAGTTTCCATGTAGTTGAGCGGTTTTGATTGAGTTTCTTAGTCCTGAGTTCTAGTTTGATTCCACTGTGGTCTGAGAGACAGTTTGTTATAATTTCTGTTCTTTTACATTTGCTGAGGAGTGCTTTACTTCGAATTATGTGGTCAATTTTGGAATAAGTGCGATGTGGTGCTGAGAAGAATGTATATTCTGTTGATTTGGGGTGGAGAGTTCTATAGATGTCTATTAGGTCCGCTTGGTGCACAGATGAGTTCAATTCCTGGATATCCTTGTTAACTTTCCGTCTCGTTGATCTGTCTAATGTTGACAGTGGAGTGTTGAAGTCTCCCATTATTATTGTATGGGAGTCTAAGTCTCTTTGTAAGTCTCTAAGGACTTGCTTTATGAATCTGGGTGCTCCTGTATTGGGTGCATACATATTTAGGATAGTTAGCTCTTCCTGTTGAATTGATCCCTTTACCATTATGTAGTGGCCTTCTTTGTCTCTTTTGATCTTTGATGGTTTAAAGTCTGTTTTATCAGAGACTAGGATTGCAACCCCTGCTTTTTTTTGTTCTCCATTTGCTTGGTAGATCTTCCCCGATCGCTTTATTTTGAGCCTATGTATGTCTCTGCATGTGAGATGAGTCTCCTGAATACAGCAGACTGATGGGTCTTGACTCTTTATCCAGTTTGCCAGTCTGTGTTTTTTAATTGGAGCATTTAGCCCATTAACATTTAAGGTTAATATTGTTATGTGTGAACTTGATCCTGCCATTATGATATTAACTGGTTATTTTGCTCGTTAGTTGATGCAGTTTCTTCCTAGCCTCAATGGTCTTTACATTTTGGCATGTTTTTGCAATGGCTGGTACCGGTTGTTCCATTCCATGTTTAGGGCTTCCTTCAGGATCTCTTGTAAGGCAGGCCTGGTGGTGACAAAATCTCTAAGCATTTGCTTATCTGTAAAGGATTTTATTTCTCCTTCACTTATGAAACTTAGTTTGGCTGGATATGAAATTCTGGGTTGAAAATTCTTTTCTTCAAGAATGTTGAATATTGGCCCCCACTCTCTTCTGGCTTGTAGAGTTTCTGCCGAGAGGTCTGCTGTTAGTCTGATGGGATTCCCTTTGTGGGTAACCCGACCTTTCTCTCTGGCTGCCCTTAAGATTTTTTCCTTCATTTCAACTTTGGTGAATCTGGCAATTATGTGTCTTGGAGTTGCTCTTCTGGAGGAGTATCTTTGTGGCGTTCTCTGTATTTCCTGAATTTGAATGTTGGCCTGCCCTACTAGGTTGGGGAAGTTCTCCTGGATGATATCCTGAAGAGTGTTTTCCAACTTGGTTCCATTTTCCCCCTCAGTTTCAGGCACCCCAATCAGACGTAGATTTGGTCTTTTTACATAATCCCATACTTCTTTGTTCATTTCTTTTTCTTCTTTTTTCTTTTGGTTTCTCTTCTCGCTTCATTTCATTCATTTGATCCTCAATGGCTGATACTCTTTCTTCCAGTTGATCGAGTCGGTTACTGAAGCTTGTGCATTTGTCACGTATTTCTCGTGTCATGGTTTTCATCTCTGTCATTTCATTTATGACCTTCTCTGCATTAATTAGTCTAGCTGTCAATTCTTCCACTCTGTTTTCAAGATTTTTAGTTTCTTTGCACTGGGTACGTAATTCCTCCTTTAGCTCTGAGAAGTTTGATGGACTGAAGCCTTCTTCTCTCATCTCGTCAAAGTCATTCTCTGACCAGCTTTGATCCATTGCTGGCGATGAGCTGCGCTCCTTTGCAGGGGGAGATGCACTCTTATTTTTTGAATTTCCAGCTGTTCTGCCCTGCTTCTTCCCCATCTTTGTGGTTTTATCTGCCTCTGGTCTATGATGATGGTGACGTACTGATGGGGTTTTGGTATAGGTGTCCTTCCTGTTTGATAGTTTTCCTTCTAATAGTCAGGACCCTCAGCTATAGGTCTGTTGGAGATTGCTTGAGGTCCACTCCAGACCCTGTTTGCCTGCGTATCAGCAGCAGAGGTTGCAGAAGATAGAATATTGCTGAACAGCGAGTGTACCTGTCTGATTCTTTCTTTGGAAGCTTCCTCTCAGGGGTGTACTCCACCCTGTGAGGTGTGGGGTGTCAGACTGCCCCTAGTGGGGGATGTCTCCCAGTGAGGCTACTCAGGGGTCAGGGACCCACTTGAGCAGACAGTCTGTCCGTTCTCAGATCTCAACCTCCGTGTTGGGAGATCCACTGCTCTCTTCAAAGCTGTCAGACAGAGTCATTCGCGTCTGCAGAGGTTCTGCTGCCTTTTTGTTGTTGTTGTTTTTTTTAGCTGTGCCCTGTCCCCAGAGGTGGAGTCTACAGAGACAGGAAGGTTTCCTTGAGCTGCTGTGAGCTCCACCCAGTTCGAGCTTCTCAGCGGCTTTGTTTACCTACTTAAGCCTCAGCAATGGCGGGCGCCCCTCCCCCAGCCTCGCCGCCACTCTGCGGCTAGTTCACAGACTGCCATGCTAGCACTGAGGGAGGCTCCGCGGGCATGGGACCCTCCCGGACAGGTGTGCGATATATTCTCCTGGTGTTCCCGTTTGCCCAAAGTGCAATATTGGGGTGGGAGTCACCTGACTTTCCAGGTGCTGTGTGTCTCAGTTCCCCTGGCTAGGAAAAGGGATTCCCTTCCCCCTTGTGCTTCCCAGGTGAGGTGATGCCTCGCCCTGCTTCAGCTCTCGCTGGTCGGGCTGCAGCAGCTGACCAGCACTGATTGTCCGGCACTCCAGAGTGAGATGATCCCAGTACCTCAGTTGAAAATGTAGAAATCACCGGTCTTCCGTGTCGCTCGCGCTGGGAGTTGGAGACTGGAGCTGTTCCTATTCGGCCATCTTGCTCCGCCCGAGAAAATAATTTCATGAGTTTTAATCAATGTTGCTGAATATTGGTGGGCTACTAAGTAAAACATTATGGAGAACATGGTTTACCATTACTCAGGCTCCACTCCCTTCCTGTTGGATCCCCTGGTCCATATACTTTTTTCTCCATTATGCAAAGCAATTCAGTGCCCCAGCTTGTATCCACAGAGCTGCATATCCAAATCTATCAAGGGATTCCACACAACAGGGCCTTCTGTATAGCTGAATCTAGACTCCATCAGAGACAGAGTTATGAATACAGAAACTTGGGGAAAAGCAACCACCACAAAAAGAAGTAAATGCAACATATGTCCATGCAATGCTCCCTGGTTCCTTAAAATCTTTATGGAGTGTGTGCATCTGCCAGTAATATTGGCTAAAACTAGTTAGGGTCATAAGAGATTTGAGAAACTTTTCTAAATGGAGACAGCATTACTATTCAGAAGGCTTTCATGCATCTTCTGCAATGAATGCTTCCACTTAAGGAGATGTTTACAAATATTAAGCCCATTCAACAGTGACATTGTCATACGATAGCATCATTTCCTGTGGAAAAAATGCAGAGTCAGTGCCCAGAAGTTCCTAAGCAGCATCTCTGACTCCAACTTGCAGAGTCTGGAAAGGCAATTACCTCACGGGGGATTATTGTGTCAATACAAATCGGTTTCAAAGTTCACTCAATTCGCTCAAGCTTAGGAGTGGTTCAAAAGGAAGGGTGCACAATGGAGAAAGCCAGTTCTCTAAAATCTTACGTTGGTTTTGATTATAAATCTCTAAATTGATTTTCAGAGCACTATATAAGAGAATTGAATAAAACATTTTAAAAGTGCAACATTCTTCCAGAACATGGTGAACACTGGCAGATACTTTCCCCAGCAACGTTTTTTCTCTCCACTTTTTGCAGCAATAATCTGCTTTTCCTAGACATGTGGATTGAATGAATTTAATCCAGGGTTATGCTGGTGCTATGGTCTAAATGCTTGTGCATTCTAAAATTCATGTTGAAATTTAATTGCGATTGTAACAGAATTAGGAGGTGAGATCTTTCAGTGGTGATTAGGCCATGAGGCCTCTGTCCTCATGGATGGTGCAATGCTGTTATCATGGGAGCGTGTTTATTATGAAAGAGAAGGTTTGGTCCCCTTCACTTTCCCTTGCCCTTCAGTCATTGAGGACACTGCAGCAAGCCGCCATTTTTGTTATGTAATTTACGGAAATCACTCAGTCCTTCATAGTTAAACCACATACTCTCTTCAGCACATCATCTTGCCCAATATATACAATCTCTTAATCTGCCAGCAGTGAGAAAACATAAGGGGAAAAACCAAGAAAATGGGTTTTAAGAATAAAAGAAAAAAGATGTTTTTTCTAATATCTGAGAAAACAACAAGAGTTCTGAACTGTAAAAGTAGAACAATTTAGTAAATATGTGCCATAATTTCTGAAAAACACTGGTTTTGTGCTGTAAAATTCTCACCACCACTGGACTCAGGCTGTCTCTGGAGCTCATCAGATTCTGCTTTACCTCCCTATAAGAACTCTTACTCTGCTTCACACTTTCCTAGATCCTTTTCTGTCCCCACTACTAGGAGATCAATGCCTTATAAGCTCCCCATCTAACAATTCATGAATAATAATTGCTGGATGAATAAATAAATACAAGCCAAACAAGTCAAACAAATCACCACTCCTCAAAAAGTTTATAATCTATTATGGTGAGATCATAAGGCAACTCCCCTTGCCTATTCACCTAGTAGTGCCTCAAATCTTTCCACATCTCTCCCTTCCACTGCTTTACTCTAATCCAGTTAGTCATTATTTCTCATTTTGATTACCTCAGCTTTTTCTTGCATTCAGTTTTTTCTAATCCACTACCTAACTAAATATGTCTACACCCCCAAAATAATTCAATTATTTTCCTATTGAAAGCCCACCAACCACTTTCCATTGCCCTCAGGATGACAACCAGATTTCTTTAGCATGGCCCTTGATAATCTCTTCTTTGATATCTCTCCAGACCTATTCTGCCTTGTCCCACTCCCGGACACTCAAGCTCTAGGCTCTGGCCAACTGGAATTTCTCTGACACATGCTCTCTCATTTCTGATCCTTTTCACAAAAAAAATTTCCTGCCAAGAATATTCTTTCTCCTTAAATCCTCTTCATCCTTCAGTGCTTATATTTAAAAATCACCAGGGGCGGAGAAAGATGGCCGAATAGGAACAGCTTCAGTCTCCAACTCCCAGCGTGAGTGACACAGAAGACCGGTGATTTCTGCATTTTCAACTGAGGTACTGGGGTCATCTCACTGGGGAGTGCCGGACAATCGGTGCTGGTCAGCTGCTGCAGCTGGAGCAGAGAGAGCTGAAGCAGGGCGAGGCATTGCCCCACCTGGGAAGTGCAAGGGGGAAGGGAATCCCTTTTCCTAGCCAGGGGAACTGAGACACACAACACCTGGAAAATTGGGTAACTCCCACCCCAATACTGCGCTTTAAGCAAACTGGCACACCAGGAGAATATATCCCACACCTGGCCGGGAGGGTCCCACGCCCACGGAGCCTCCCTCATTGCTAGCACGGCAGTCTGCTGCGATCTAACCGCAAGGCAGCGGCAAGGCTGGGGGAGGGGCGCCCGCCATTGCTGAGGCTTAAGTAGGTAAACAAAGCCGCTGAGAAGCTCGAACTGGGTGGAGCTCACAGCAGCTCAAGGAAACCTTCCTGTCTCTGTAGACTCCACCTCTGGGGACAGGGCACAGCTAAAAAAAAAAAACAACAACAAAAAGGCAGCAGAACCTCTGCAGACGCAAACGACTCTGTCTGACAGCTTTGAGGAGAGCAGTGGATCTTCCAACACGGAGGCTGAGATCTGAGAATGGACAGACTGCCTGCTCAAGTGGGTCCCTGACCCCTGAGTAGCCTAGCTGGGAGACAACCCCCACTAGGGGCAGTCTGACACCCCACACCTCACAGGGTGGAGTACAACCCTGAGAGGAAGCTTCCAAAGAAAGAATCAGACAGGTACACTCGCTGTTCAGCAATATTCTATCTTCTGCAACCTCTGCTGCTGATACACAGGCAAACAGGGTCTGGAGTGGACCTCAAGCAATCTCCAACAGACCTATAGCTGAGGGTCCTGATTGTCAGAAGGAAAACTATCAAACAGGAAGGACACCTATACCAAAACCCCATCAGTACGTCACCATCATCAAAGACCAGAGACAGATAAAACCACAAAGATGGGGAAGAAGCAGGGCAGAACAGCTGGAAATTCAAAAAATAAGAGCGCATCTCCCCCTGCAAAGGAGCGCAGCTCATCGCCAGCAATGGATCAAAGCTGGTCAGAGAATGACTTTGACGAGATGAGAGAAGAAGGCTTCAGTCCATCAAACTTCTCAGAGCTAAAGGAGGAATTACGTACCCAGTGCAAAGAAACTAAAAATCTTGAAAACAGAGTGGAAGAATTGACAGCTAGACTAATTAATGCAGAGAAGGTCATAAATGAAATGACAGAGATGAAAACCATGACACGAGAAATACGTGACAAATGCACAAGCTTCAGTAACCGACTCGATCAACTGGAAGAAAGAGTATCAGCCATTGAGGATCAAATGAATGAAATGAAGCGAGAAGAGAAACCAAAAGAAAAAAGAAGAAAAAGAAATGAACAAAGCCTGCAAGAAGTATGGGATTATGTAAAAAGACCAAATCTACGTCTGATTGGGGTGCCTGAAACTGAGGGGGAAAATGGAACCAAGTTGGAAAACACTCTTCAGGATATCATCCAGGAGAACTTCCCCAACCTAGTAGGGCAGGCCAACATTCAAATTCAGGAAATACAGAGAACGCCACAAAGATACTCCTCCAGAAGAGCAACTCCAAGACACATAATTGCCAGATTCACCAAAGTTGAAATGAAGGAAAAAATCTTAAGGGCAGCCAGAGAGAAAGGTCGGGTTACCCACAAAGGGAATCCCATCAGACTAACAGTAGATCTCTCGGCAGAAACTCTACAAGCCAGAAGAGAGTGGGGGCCAATATTCAACATTCTTGAAGAAAAGAATTTTCAACCCAGAATTTCATATCCAGCCAAACTAAGTTTCATAAGTGAAGGAGAAATAAAATCCTTTACAGATAAGCAAATGCTTAGAGATTTTGTCACCACCAGGCCTGCCTTACAAGAGATCCTGAAGGAAGCCCTAAACATGGAATGGAACAACCGGTACCAGCCATTGCAAAAACATGCCAAAATGTAAAGACCATTGAGGCTAGGAAGAAACTGCATCAACTAACCAGCAAAATAACCAGTTAATATCATAATGGCAGGATCAAGTTCACACATAATAATATTAACCTTAAATGTAAATGGACTAAACGCTCCAATTAAAAGACACAGACTGGCAAACTGGATAAGGAGTCAAGACCCATCAGTCTGCTGTATTCAGGAGACCCATCTCACATGCAGAGACATACATAGGCTCAAAATAAAGGGATGGAGGAAGATCTACCAAGCAAATGGAGAACAAAAAAAAGCAGGGGTTGCAATCCTAGTCTCTGATAAAACACACTTTCAACCATCAAAGATCCAAAGAGACAAAGAAGGCCATTACATAATGGTAAAGGGATCAATTCAACAGGAAGAGCTAACTATCCTAAATATATATGCACCCTATACAGGAGCAGCCAGATTCATAAAGCAAGTCCTTAGAGACTTACAAAGAGACTTAGACTCCCATACAATAATAATGGGAGACTTCAACACTCCACTGTCAACATTAGACAGATCAACGAGACAGAAAGTTAACAAGGATATCCAGGAATTGAACTCATCTGTGCACCAAGCGGACCTAATAGACATCTATAGAACTCTCCACCCCAAATCAACAGAATATACATTCTTCTCAGCACCACATCACACTTATTCCAAAATTGACCACATAATTCGAAGTAAAGCACTCCTCAGCAAATGTAAAAGAACAGAAATTATAACAAACTGTCTCTCAGACCACAGTGGAATCAAACTAGAACTCAGGACTAAGAATCTCAATCAAAACCACTCAACTACATGGAAACTGAACAACCTGCTCCTGAATGACTACTGGTTACATAACGAAATGAAAGCAGAAATAAAGATGTTCTCTGAAATCAATGAGAACAAAGATACAACATAGCAGAATCTCTGGGACACATTTAAAGCAGTGTGTAGAGGGAAATTTATAGCACTAAATGCCCACAAGAGAAAGCAGGAAAGATCTAAAATTGTCACTCTAACATCACAATTAAAAGAACTAGAGAGGCAAGAGCAAACACATTCAAAAGCTAGCAGAAGGCAAGAAATAACTAAGATCAGAGCAGAACTGAAGGAGATAGAGACACAAAAAACCCTCCAAAAAATCAATGAATCCAGGAGTTGATTTTTTGAAAAGATCAACAAAATTGACAGACCGCTAGCAAGACTAATAAAGAAGAAAAGAGAGAAGAATCAAATAGACGCAATAAAAAATGATAAAGGGGATATCACCACCAACCCCACAGAAATACGAACTACCATCAGAGAATACTATAAACACCTCTACGCAAATCAACTAGAAAATCTAGAAGAAATGGATAATTTCCTGGACACTTACACTCTCCCAAGACTAAACCAGGAAGAAGTTGAATCCCTGAATAGTCCAATAGCAGGCTCTGAAATTGAGGCAACAATCAATAGCCTACCCACCAAAAAAAGTCCAGGACCAGATGGATTCACAGCTGAATTCTACCAGAGGTACAAGGAGGAGCTGGTACCTTTCCTTCTGAAACTATTCCAATCAATAGCAAAAGAGGGAATCCTCCCTAACTCATTTTATGAGGCCAACATCATCCTGATACCAAAGCCTAGCAGAGACACAACAAAAAAGAGAATTTTAGACCAATATCCCTGATAAACATCGATGCAAAAATCCTCAATAAAATACTGGCAAACCGGATTCAGCAGCACATCAAAAAGCTTATCCACCATGATCAAGTGGGCTTCATCCCTGGGATGCAAGGCTGGTTCAACATTCGCAAATCAGTAAACGTAATCCAGCATATAAACAGAACCAAAGACGAGAACCACATGATTATCTCAATAGATGCAGAAAAGGCTTTTGACAAAATTCAACAGCCCTTCATGCTAAAAACGCTCAATAAATTCGGTATTGATGGAACATACCTCAAAATAATAAGAGCTATTTATGACAAACCCACAGCTAATATCATTCTGAATGGGCAAAAACTGGAAAAATTCCCTTTGAAAATTGGCACAAGACAGGGATGCCCTCTCTCAGCACTCCTATTCAACATAGTGTTGGAAGTTCTGGCTAGGGCAATCAGGCAAGAGAAAGAAATCAAGGGTATCCAGTTAGGAAAAGAAGAAGTCAAATTGTCCCTGTTTGCAGATGACATGATTGTATATTTAGAAAACCCCATTGTCTCAGCCCAGAATCTCCTTAAGCTGATAAGCAACTTCAGCAAAGTCTCAGGATATAAAATTAATGTGCAAAAATCACAAGCATTCTTATACACCAGTAACAGACAAACAGAGAGCCAAATCAGGAATGAACTTCCATTCACAATTGCTTCAAAGAGAATAAAATACCTAGGAATCCAACTTACAAGGGATGTCAAGGACCTCTTCAAGGAGAACTACAAACCACTGCTCAGTGAAATCAAAGAGGACACAAACAAATGGAAGAACATACCATGCTCATGGATAGGAAGAATCAATATCGTGAAAATGGCCATACTGCCCAAGGTTATTTATAGATTCAATGCCATCCCCATCAAGCTACCAACGTCTTTCTTCACAGAATTGGAAAAAACTGCTTTAAAGTTCGTATGGAACCAAAAAAGAGCCCGCATTGCCAAGACAATCCTAAGTCAAAAGGACAAAGCTGGAGGCGTCACGCTACCTGACTTCAAACTATACTACAAGGCTACAGTAACCAAAACAGCATGGTACTGGTACCAAAACAGAGATATAGACCAATGGAACAGAACAGAGTCCTCAGAAATAATACCACACATCTACAGCCATCTGATCTTTGACAAACCTGAGAGAAACAAGAAATGGGGAAAGGATTCCCTATTTAATAAATGGTGCTGGGAAAATTGGCTAGCCGTAAGTAGAAAGCTGAAAGTGGATCCTTTCCTTACTCCTTATACGAAGATTAATTCAAGATGGATTAGAGACTTAAATGTTAGACCTAATACCATAAAAACCCTAGAAGAAAATCTAGGTAGTACCATTCAGGACATAGGCATGGGCAAGGACTTCATGTCTAAAACACCAAAAGCAACGGCAGCAAAAGCAAAAATTGACAAATGGGATCTAATTAAACTAAAGAGCTTCTGCACAGCAAAAGAAACTACCACCAGGGTGAACAGGCAACCTACAGAATGGGAGAAAATTTTTGCAATCTACTCATCTGACAAAGGGCTAATATCCAGAATCTACAAAGAACTCAAACAAATATACAAGAAAAAACAAACAACCCCATCAAAAAGTGGGCAAAGGACATGAACAGACATTTCTCAAAAGAAGACATTCATACAGCCAACAGACACATGAAAAAATGCTCATCATCACTGGCCATCAGAGAAACGCAAATCAAAACCACAATGAGATACCATCTCACACCAGTTAGAACGGCAATCATTAAAAAATCAGGAAACAACAGGTGTTGGAGAGGATGTGGAGAAATGGGAACACTTTTACACTGTTGGTGGGATTGTAAACTAGTTCAACCATTATGGAAAACAGTATGGCAATTCCTCAAGGATCTAGAACTAGATGTACCATATGACCCAGCCATCCCACTACTGGGTATATACCCAAAGGATTATAAATTATTCTACTACAAAGACACATGCACACGTATGTTTATTGCGGCACTATTCACAATAGCAAAGACTTGGAATCAACCCAAATGTCCACCTGTGACAGACTGGATTAAGAAAATGTGGCACATATACACCATGGAATACTATGCAGCCATAAAAAAGGATGAGTTTGCGTCCTTTGTAGGGACATGGATGCAGCTGGAAACCATCATTCTTAGCAAACTATCACAAGAAGAGAAAACCAAACACCGCATGTTCTCACTCATAGGTGGGAACTGAACAATGAGGTCACTTGGACTCGGGAAGGGGAACATCACACACTGGGGCCTATCATGGGGAGGGGGGAGAGGGGAGGGATTGCATTGGGAGTTATACATGATATAAATGATGAATTGATGGGTGCTGACGAGTTGATGGGTGCAGCACACCAACATGGCACAAGTATACATATGTAACAAACCTGCACGTTATGCACATGTACCCTAGAACTTGAAGTATAATAAAAATAAATAAAATAAAATAAAATAATATAAAAAAAATAAAAATCACCGCCTGGAGCCAGTGTTCCCTGTCCTCCTGGATAAGATTAGATGACCCTGCTATGTTCACCCATTGCTCCCTGTACTTCTGCCATCATAACTCTTGCCATACTTCTTTAATCCTTTAGTTTTCAGTCTCACTCTTAAAAGACTCCAAGACCTTCAAGGAGAGATTGTCTGTTCCCTCTCTCAATGTTAGATCGAAAGCATCTAGCCCAGGACCAGGTACCTTTTGACACTGAGTAAATATTTTTTGAATGAATGAATGATTGAATGGACAATCTCCTTGTGGGGTGGGGTTATAATAGGGGAAACATAGAAACTAATCAGTAGATTTTTTCAGTAATGAAAGAGAAAAGCAATAAAAGCCTGCAATAAATGATGGGATGGCATTGAGAAGAGAAGCAAGCTGTGACCATGGCAGACATGATGGAGGCCGGAAGTTACAGAGACTGGAGAGAGAGAAAAGGAGAGCTAGAGAAGATGGTTCATCGCACTGATATATTTTAAAAGAAAATAGGCGAGGCCGAGGCAGGTAGATCACGAGGTCAGGAGATTGAGACCATCGTGGCTAACAAGGTGAAACCCCGTCTCTATTAAAAATACCAAAAAAAAAAAAAATTAGCCGGGCATGGTGGTGGGCGCCTGTAGTCCCAGCTACCTGGGACACTGAGGCAAGAGAATGGTGTGAACCTGGAAGGCTTTAGCAGTGATTAGGCCGTGAGGTCTCTGTCCTCATGGATGGTGTAACGCTGTTACAGTGAGCTTGCAGTGAGCCAAGATCGTGCCACTGCACTCCAGCCTGGGCAACAGAGTGGCTAGACTCCATGTCAAATAATAATAATAATAATAATAATAATAATAATAATAATAGGTATGCACACACACATAATTTCAAGAAAAAGAGAAAATCTTGTTGCTTGGTTTTTGGAGTGTGGCAAGATGAAATTCTGAGGTAATTTCAACAGCGTTTCCTTCAGGCATTCGTTTCCTTTCTGGTTTCTTGCTTTCTGAACTCACAGCAGAGGCAGTGCCTTGAGTATCAAAGATCAAGCTTATTAAGATATCATTTTGTCTAAACATGTGCCTTTGCACATCAAAATCAGGCACCTAAGGGATTCACAGAGCAAGATTCAGGCCATAAATGACTTGAGAGAATGTAAGATGACATGAGTACGGTGTTCTAACCTGAACAGCCGTAAACATTCAGCCAACTGTGAAGAGAATACTCAGAGGGCACACCTGGGGATCAGAAGCTGGGGAGCCTAGATCTCTGCTGCTTCCCCCACAAAGTTGAGCCCCAGAACAGAGTGTTCCATAAAGAACCAAAAGAGGCTTGGAGGTGGCCACCAGAGAACAAACTTGTATCTTGCTTCTTGGGTGAGATTTAAGATGGTGGTGACACCTACTCAAAAGCCCCCATTTCGACATCGTGCTGGTCTTCAGAGAGGAGACAAAGTGGGAACCTAATTAGGCATAGCTCATAAATACTTCCAACAACACAAAGATAGAACAGTTATAGAGCAGATAGCATATTTAGACACATATACACATACAAAGATATAGAGATATTTGAATCAAAAGGAAAAAAAAAGAGAGGGCCTAAAGTAGCCACTCACCCTGAATTGCTCACCCACCTAGTGGGCAGTAAGAGAGTGTCTATTGTTTTCCTCTGTCTCCAGGAAGAATAAGGAATTAGCTGAGCAGTTGGTGGACCTGACATGAACACATTCATAGTCAAGACAAGTAGTACATGAAAGGAATTTCATGGTCCAGTAACTAAAGAAGAATGGTAACCATGGACAGGTCGGCTGTAGACATAACAGGGATACATGATCTAAGAGCAAAGAAATGTTTGTGTATCAGTAGAAACCACTGGAATTGGATGCCAATGACCAGAACCACATGTCCCTTCCCTAGTGTCATATAATCATCCTGGAACCAAAGCCAAGGGAGGCAGAAGGCATCCATGAGGGTATCTTGAATAAATATTTTCCCAAAAGAAAGAAACAAAAAACAGAAAGTGACTCACTTCATCTAACTTTTTTTTTTTTTTTTTTTTTTTTTTTTTGGCCATGAGAGGGTATGGGGTCAAAAGCCAACTTTAGTGCATCTATAGAGAAACTTTTCTACCATATTTTTACATGACTGAGCCACACAATGTATGAAATATGTCCCTACCATAATAGCAATCCTTTGGATGGACACAGGTGGAATTTATGTGTTTCCACCCCATGTGGCTACCCTCTTGCAGATACATAAAGATAAAGGATATACCAAGTGTGTATATTTCAAGAGAAAAAAAATGGTGTTCTCATTTCTAACCATTTTAATGGAAAACTCTTAACTTAAAATGATCACCCATGTCCATATTTACATATTTAAACATGCCATGTGAAAACATTTGAAAAGTATTATTTTTATTCCTCCTCCAAATTATAAATATGAGGAATCTATTATTTCTTGCTACAGTACCATTTAAAGAGCTATAATTTCCAACTCTACCATAGTAGTGACTGGATACTCATGCTGGGTAAATCAGAGCATATAATCAGTGTGATACTAAATTATTATAAAAGTATATATGTGGTTATCTTATTACAGATCTGTCCTTGTGTTACGTAGTCACTAGGTTATACATGTGTAATCCCATTGTGTAATATATATAGCATCAATATGTTTCAGATGCATGGAATCAAATAGTCCCAGCATTTAAAAGTTGGAAGGATTCTAGAAATGATCCAGCTCAACAATATCCTTATACAAATGATTGAGCTGAAGCCAAGAGAAGTTAAATAATCTACACAGTCACGTTGTCTCCATTAATGCTTCACCTAAAATGAGACCCCTGGAATAGCACTACTCTGATAACTTTAATTAACTTCAAGGTTAATATGCTTCATAAATTCATATATCAGTTAAGACACCTTAAGCAGCAAATAACTAAAAATACAATTGAAAATGGCTAAACGATAAGGAAAATGTATTATCTTGAGTAACAGGGAGCATGAAGGTATAATAATTCCAGGGTTAGTTAACTCTATGGTTCAATCACATCATCAAAGGCCTGGATTTCTTTCTGTCTTTCTGTTCTCTCATCCTCAGGCTGTCCTTAGGCTGACTCCCCTTATGGTCATGGGACAACTGCAGCAGTACGTACAGGAACCTCAAAAGCTAGCACAAAAATAAAGCAAGTCTAAGTGTTGCTTTATGAGAACAAAGGCCATTTCCTGGAAGTACGTCCAGAAGACTCACCTGAGTTTCTTGTTGACCAGAGCTACATCCGGTGCTCATGGAACAGGACACCCATAAGAGGCTTAGATTAATCATGACATTAGAGAGAGACATACGTCCAGCTTCCCCTAAAGTATGTGGCCACTCTTAGCAATGTGGATACCTGCAGGAATTGAGTTGAGGATGAAAGGGAAAGAAAAAGAAATAATTGGAAAGCAACCAGTAGTGTCTGTCACAACTTGAACATGTTCCTAGGTGTAAATCAAACTTGGCTCTCAACAGTACAGAGAAGATGAGTATTCCTGTGATCAAATTGAAAATCCTTGATAAAGCAGAGAACTATTTCATTAATCATGTGTCCTTCATGAAAACCCAGATCATCATATATAAGATTTATTTAAATAGCACAACTAAAAAAGCACAATTTATTTAGTTGGTTACAATCTATACCAAAATAACAAACCTTAGGAATTTTTCCCCTAAATTATTCCTTGGTAATTAGTAACCTTATTAATTAGAAACTATTAACACTGCTTCACAGATGAGAAAAATTTAGGCTCAGATAAATTGACATTTGTGATTCTCAAAGTATGGTCTCTGGATCAACAGTATTAACACCATCTGGAAACATTAAAAATGCAAATTTGGGGCTCTATCTCAGACCCACTTAATCAGAATCTTGGAGAATGGGGACTTGTTATCCATGGTTCAGCAAGCCTTCCAGGTGATTCTAATACACTAACAAGTTGAAGAACCACTGCCCCAGACAAATAGCAATTGGATTTGAATACAGGTTGTCTCATTTCCACAGCCTGTTCATTTAATCAGTTTGCTAAACTGCCTCCCAGTAAACACAGAGATGCCTAAACACAACAGATTATGAAAGAATGTATTATACTTCTCTCCATCATAAAAAAGAAAAATAATGGACTGGGTAGAAAATCAGACTAAAGTAGAACAAAACAGTACCATATTCTGTATCCATATTTCACTATTGATCCTTTCTGTTGCCATCATAAACACGATCCCTGTGAATTATTAAGAAAGGGGTAAATAGTAGTAGCCACCTTGGCCACACTATGACCTGATTGCTCTGGCCTTACTTTAGAACGTCAAGTTGAGAGGTGTGGAGGGTAGAATTCTTAAGCAAACTAGACCCTTCAATTTAAGGAAGAACTTCTTTTGATAATTTTATATTCAAATGATCTGATGCAGAATTAGATGAAAGTAATCAATCATGAGACAGCCGTGGGTTACTTGAACAGATATTTTTATAATGATTACAGACACACACAACACCACATTCTTAAAATTATATTGCCTTGTGTTACAAAGAGCTTATTCTTCCCATAATGGCATCTTGATAGAATGTGGGTGGGCTGAATAGTTCCCAGGGCATTAGGAAAGCAATGACATAAAGTCATTGTTTTATTTTCTGTAGCTCCTCTGGATAGCTTGAGGGAAATTATGTGACTACTCTACAAATGATGGGTAACTGAATTCTGGAGAAATGAGTCAAGGGATTGCATGACATCATAAACTAAGAAAGGACAGAGTTTGAGTCCCATTTCATGTAATCAGGACCCTGCAGTCTATTTTCTTTATACTTTGCAGATGTCTCCTCTGTGAGCTATATAATTATTTTGGCTAAAGTTGCACTCTTCTTTCTTTTTCATCCTTTCCATTTTCACACTGAAATTATGAGAAGTGAACACTCTATTTTTGATACTTAATATTACATAGAACAGCAAATTGAGAGTTTAGGTGTACACATAAGCAATCATTTAGGTTTTATTTAATTGCACATGATCTACTTATCTCAAAACCAAACTGATGTCTATTCAGTGTGATTAGCAACACTCTGGACATGGTAGCTCCACATTCACACATGACTAAGTAAACTACAAAATGCCTCTAAGCCCCTACTTAACCCAGCAACTGACTCACAGATAGTAACCAATGTGTGTGTATTATGGTTTTTGTTATTTCCTCATTGCTCATTGTCATGGTAAAAATAATTTGAAAAATATACAGTTGGCATGCATTTTAAAAAGTTTTTGGACAAATGTTCTCTGAGAAGTTCTGTCAGTTTTATAAAATTTTTAGAAAAGTCTTTGACTTTTAACAAAAATGTTAAGTGTCAGGGCAAAAGTTGTATATTAATTACCATATACTCAGGAATGAGTATATAATGTTAAAAAATGTGAACAATTAACTTATCTGAAATTACTTGCTTTTGAGGAACTGTACTAGAATCCTCTTTTATGTCTTAAATATAGAATCACAGATTTTCTTTATAGTTTTAGATCTAGATACTTTTTTTGCCAAATGTTTTCCTTTTTTTTTTTTTTCTGAGACAGAGTTTCACTCTTGTCGCCCAGGCTGGAGTGCAATTGCACGATCTCAGCTTTCTGCAACCTCCGTCCCCCAGGCTCAAGAGATTCTCATGCCTCAGCCTCCCGAGTAGTTGGGATTACAGGCATGGGTCACCATACCCGGCTAATATTCTATTTTTAGTAGAGATGGGTTTTCACCATGTTGGCCAGACTTCTGACTTCAGGTGATCCGCCTGCCTCAGTCTCCCGAAGCGCTGGGATTACAGGCGTGCGCCACCATGCCCAGCTTGCCAAATGTTTTCTAAGCAAGGTATGTTAATTGCTTTTTTTTTTTTTTTTTTTTTTGAGACAGAATCTTGCTCTGTTGCCAGGCTGGAGTGCAGTAGCATGATCTTGGCTAACTGCAACCTCTGCCTCCTGGGTTCAAGTGATTCCCCTGCCTCAGCCTCCCAAGTAGCTGGGACTACAGTTGTGCACCACCACACCCAGCTAATGTTTTTTATTTTAGAAGAGATAGGGTTTTACCATGTTGGCCAGGATGGTCTTGATCTCCTGACCTCGTGATCTGCCCGCCTCAGCCTCCCAAAATGCTGGGATTACAGGCGTGAGCCACCGCGCCCAGCCTGCTTTTTAAATTGTAGCATTTTGCAACATTTTTTATTTTATGAAGACTTGAAATGGAAAACACTCCAAAGATGGTATTGACATTACAAGTGCATTTTTTTTTTTTTTTTTTTTTTTTTTTTGAGACGGAGTCTCGCTGTGTCGCCCAGGCTGGAGTGCAGTGGCCGGATCTCAGCTCACTGCAAGCTCCGCCTCCTGGGTTTACGCCATTCTCCTGCCTCAGCCTCCCGAGTAGCTGGGACTACAGGCGCCCGCCACCTCGCCCGGCTAGTTTTTTGTATTTTTTAGTAGAGACGGGGTTTCACTGTGTTGGCCAGGATGGTCTCGATCTCCTGACCTCGTGATCCGCCCGTCTCGGCCTCCCAAAGTGCTGGGATTACAGGCTTGAGCCACCGCGCCCGGCCTACAAGTGCATTTTTAACCAGCATACTGGCTAACTCTAGATATGCCTTGTGTGCCTAGACCTAGACAGCTGGGTGTTTAGAATTAGGCTGAGACTGTAGGCTCTACTTTATATCCCTAATTACTTCTCTCCCCTGAGATTGGCAAACTCATTTAGTCTAAAATGTCACCTTGGCAATGAATGAGGTGGGAGGGTTTGAAAAGCTCCATGGTCACAGCCAAAATGCTGGCTCCAAGAGTTTGTACTTTTTCAATCACTAGGGATTTTTACACTGTGCATTTAAGGGCAGGACATTTTAAAAACAAAACCAGGTTGTTTTCTTTTCTCAGGATTATATGAGGGGTATTATAAATACTTAACCATGGTAACTGTGGGTTCTCAACCAATGTGCCAAAGATTCGTTTTAGGCTGAAATGATTTTGTGAAGTATCATCACAGGACAATGATGAACATTAACCACCTTTACTTAAAATAAAGAATGCCATGAAATTAACTGTGATATTTAAGCTTCAGTTCTTTAAAAACTTCTCTAGACATTCACTGGAACTCATCAGAATGAATTAAATAAATTCAACAAGATTGGTGTGATGGTTAATTTCTGGGTCAACTTGACCAGCCATGGGGCACACAGGTATTTGGTTAAACATTATTTCTGAGTCTGTCTGTGAGTGTGTTTCTAGATGAGATTAGCATTTGAGTCGGTGAGTACAGCAGACTGCCCTCCCTAATGCTGGTGGGAATGAATAGAACAAAAAGACCGAGAAAGACACAATTTGTTTTCACTACCTGACTATTTGAGCTGGGACATCAGTCTTTCCCTGCCCTTGGACGGGGTTTATACCATCAGCACTCTTGGTTCCCAGGTCTTCGGATTTGGACACGGTTTACACCATCAGCACTCCTGGTTCCCAGGCCTTCACATTTGGACACGGTTTACACCATCAGCACTCCTGGTTCCCAGGCCTTCGGATTTGGACACGGTTTACACCATCAGCACTCCTGGTTCCCAGGCCTTCACATTTGGACACGGTTTACACCATCAGCACTCCTGGTTCCCAGGCCTTCGGATTTGGACACGGTTTACACCATCAGCACTCCTGGTTCCCAGGCCTTCGGATTTGGACACGGTTTACACCATCAGCACTCCCGATGACCGGTTACCCAGGGCCTTCGGATTTGGACACGGTTTACACCATCAGCACTCCTGGTTCCCAGGCCTTCGGATTTGGACACGGTTTACACCATCAGCACTCCTGGTTCCCAGGCCTTCGGATTTGGACACGGTTTACACCATCAGCACTCCTGGTTCCCAGGCCTTCGGATTTGGACACGGTTTACACCATCAGCACTCCTGGTTCCCAGGCCTTCGGATTTGGACACGGTTTACACCATCAGCACTCCTGGTTCCCAGGCCTTCGGATTTGGACACGGTTTACACCATCAGCACTCCTGGTTCCCAGGCCTTCGGATTTGGACACGGTTTACACCATCAGCACTCCTGGTTCCCAGGCCTTCGGATTTGGACACGGTTTACACCATCAGCACTCCTGGTTCCCAGGCCTTCGGATTTGGACACGGTTTACACCATCAGCACTCCTGGTTCCCAGGCCTTCGGATTTGGACACGGTTTACACCATCAGCACTCCTGGTTCCCAGGCCTTCGGATTTGGACACGGTTTACACCATCAGCACTCCTGGTTCCCAGGCCTTCGGATTTGGACACGGTTTACACCATCAGCACTCCTGGTTCCCAGGCCTTCGGATTTGGACACGGTTTACACCATCAGCACTCCTGGTTCCCAGGCCTTCGGATTTGGACACGGTTTACACCATCAGCACTCCTGGTTCCCAGGCCTTCGGATTTGGACACGGTTTACACCATCAGCACTCCTGGTTCCCAGGCCTTCGGATTTGGACACGGTTTACACCATCAGCACTCCTGGTTCCCAGGCCTTCGGATTTGGACACGGTTTACACCATCAGCACTCCTGGTTCCCAGGCCTTCGGATTTGGACACGGTTTACACCATCAGCACTCCTGGTTCCCAGGCCTTCGGATTTGGACACGGTTTACACCATCAGCACTCCTGGTTCCCAGGCCTTCGGATTTGGACACGGTTTACACCATCAGCACTCCTGGTTCCCAGGCCTTCGGATTTGGACACGGTTTACACCATCAGCACTCCTGGTTCCTAGGCCTTTGGATTTGGACAGGGTTTATACCCTCAGCACTCCTGGTTCCCAGGCCTTCAGATTTGGACAGAGCTTACACCATCAGCACTCCTGGTTCTCAGGCCTTTGGATTTGCAGAGGGTTTACACCATCAGTACTCCTGGTTCCCAGGTTTTCCTGGGTCCACACCTTGCAGACAGCAGATTTGGGGACTTCTCAGTCTCCATACTTGTGTGAGCCAGTTTCTTATAATAAGGGCTACTTACTATGTCTTATTGTTCTAACTTTTAACTTCATAGTTAACTAATAAGTAGTTCATTTTCATTTTAATTAATGCATTCATTTTTCCTAATACAAAAAAAAAGTACTTTTTTTTCTTAATACAAAAAGCAGAAAATAAAAACTCATAATCCCAGTGTCTGGAGGTGACATTTATTAACATGTTTTTATATTAACACTGATACATATACATCTTTAATGGAAACAGAATCTTACATCTATAGATGCTGATTTTAGAGGGTTTTTTTGTGAACTTTTTATTGAATATTGACATACATACAAAAAAGTGTACAATTTTCAAAGTAAACATACCCACGTATATTTCAAAAAACAGAACACTGCCAGTATCCACGAAGCCCTGGCAGGCCTGCTCTCCATTACTACCCTCCCCCAAGAGTAGTCCCCAACCAAATATGTAGCATCGTGAACTCCCTTGGTGTGTTTCAGACTTTTGTGCACTTGGAATCATGCACTGTGTATTCTTACATACCTCACTTTTTGTTGTTGTTGCTCAATATTCTGCTTGTGAGTTTATCTAGTTGCTGTGTGAGGTTGCAGTTGATTTCTTCCTATTATAGTATAGAATTCCATTGTCGTACCTACTATTTTTCACTGATGGTTTACCTAATGACAGTATTTCTATGGAAATACATATTCAACAAACATTTTTCAGGTACCTATTATATTCCTAATTCTGTACTACATAGTTTAAATGGATATTACTCATTCACTCTAAATATCTAGTACACAATATTATCTTAAATCTCTGTAATATTTTTTCACTACATGAATGAACCATTCACTTTGTTTTTAATGATCCTTAAATGTGGTAAAGAAAAAAATAATGTTCTGCTTCCATATTTAGAATTGTAGAAAGGAATTTGTGATTCAGTGAAAAACTACATTGTCTAGACCCTAAAGGATACGCCATAGGGCTATCTGATCGAGATTCCATGGGCATGATTTTACAACTCTATAAATTGTAAGAAACCTACAGCAAAAAAAAAAAAAAAAAAAAAAAAATTCTAATCGATAGACATGCAAATTCTGTCGTACTGGAGATAAATGACTTCCCTCTCCATCTCTCTCTCTCTATATATAAATATATATGTAAATATATGTAGAAATATATATTACTTATATATTTATATATTTATACATATAATTATATATAAATATATAAGTGTATATATACACATAAATATATAAATATATAAGTATATCTAAATATATATGAGTATATATATATAAGTATATATACAAATATATATATAAGTATATGTATAAATATATATAAAGTTTCTCTGTTGAGTTAATTATAACATTTGCCTCAATTAATTGGCATGTTTATTTTTGTATCTGTATGACAGTCATGATTTTCTTTTTCTGAAAATCCTCTTTTCACAGAATTGTACAGTTTCCTTCACTAGCAAATTACCTAAGCAATGCTACAAAATGTACCAAGATTTTTCTTAATTCTAAAAATAAAGTACCTGCCTGAAGGTAGGGCACAGGGGATCTGTTTAACCTAGCCGGCTTAAATATTTTTTCCTATTTCATGGTCTATCATGGTTGGTTGAAATCAATTAGAATATCTTCCACCTATTACCTACAGAATTCAAACAAGTCACACATTGAATTTTGTATTTCAGACACTTCACTCATTCTTTCTTACTTGATGTACATTCCACTTCACATCATTGTACACTGATTACTCCCTGTGTCAGGAATCCAGTCTCAGATTCTATCAGCCATCCCCATTACTATGAATGGAATTTCCTTGTTCTCCTTGGTTTCTCCCCGATGAGACTCATTCCAGTCATTGTTGGTTTATTATATGCTTCACATGCTAAATTCTCCAGATCTGTCCCAGCACAGAGCTTGGCACACAGTAACCATTTAACACTATTTTAGGACTGAACGAATAAAAGTCAACATTGTGCTAGAGTCTGAATATGTCCCTTCCAGAATTCATGTTGAAATTTAATCCCCATTGTGGTAGTAGAAAGAGGTGGGCCCTTTGAGGAAGGGATTGGGTCATAAGGGTTCCACCCTCATGAATGGATTACTGCCTTAAAAGGGCTAGAGGGAACTAGCTTAGGGCCTCTCTTGCCCTTCCATGTTCCACCATGTGAGGACACAGCCTTTCTCTCCTCTAGAAAATGCAGCAATGAAGCGCCATCTTGTTGGATGAAGCAGAGAGACAGGGCCCTCACCAGACACTGAAACTGCTAGTACCTCAATCCTGGGCTTCCCTGCCTTCAAATCTGTGAGAATATTAATTTCTGTTGTTTATAAATTGCCCAGCTTAACATATTTTGTTACAGCAGCACCAATGAAGTAAGACACATTACTACCAATTTGTTTTTCTGCCAACACCAGTTATTAGATATGGAAGACTGTATAATGATTTCTAGAATATGGCAAGTGAGTTCGTGAAAAGTTTCTGAAATAAATTTGTGAATGTTCAGTTAATGTAGCAAATACATAAAAAAATCAAAATATTATTAACAGTGAAAGAAAAGCCTAGCCATAATCACTTTTAATTCAATATTTAAAAGCTATCAAATCCACCTAATACTTATATTCTGAAACTTTAATATGAACATAGGGTTGCTTATTTCTTCTGATAAGTTTATTGGTGAAAATGCAGCAAATATATTAAAAGTGTTACTTAATATATCAGAGTAATGTGCAGGGGGGAGGATGGTCTATATATCACAAGCTCAGAGGAAGGAACCTTCCATAGGTACACTCTTTGACCAACAATTGGTGGCCTCCTGAAGGGGATTAAAGCAATTCTGCCTTCAGTTTCAACTCCAACTTCAAGAGGTTGGATGCTTTCTGTCCCCTCTTTGTCACTGACCAGCAAAAACTGCCTTAACGTTTCCTGACCCTTCACAAAGCAAAGCCAAGAGTGTCTTTAGAGGCCTGACTTGAAAAACTAAATCAAAATAGAGTCAAAAGAATGAGAGAGACCCATGACAGTTCTCAGTTTCAAAGGCGTGAGACCTTTATTTTCTTCATTATCATCTGTATGCCTGGGTAAACAGACATCTGCTTAAGGATCCTGCCTCTGCCTTCCATTCCTGTCAGGCAAGTCTTTAACACATGATCGTGCCTTCTCCCTTAATCACTTCCTAATGTGTTGAGAACTTTTGTTCTGGATAAAATTGGCAAGATTTTTTTCTTAATTGCATTTAAATATTCATCCAGAAGGGTGAGAAACCCTGATAGGCTACAATAGGTATCAAAACACTTTTTCTGCAAAGGGCCAGACAATAAGTATATTTTTATCTTTGCAGGCCATACAGTTCTGTCTGTAGCATGAAAGCAGCCACAGACAATATGTCAGTAAAGAGACATGACTTTGTTCCAATAAAATTTCATTTACAAAATTAGTGTTCCAGATTTGGCCTATGGGTCATGGTTTGCCAACTCCTGAGCAAGAAGGCTTCAGAAACCAAAAACCTTGGTTCAACAGATAGGTAGGTAGACATATAATTATGTAAATATATAAGATGTATTTATTACACCTTGTGACCTGAGCCACCCTGATGGATGTGAGTAGCTGCATATGGTTATGGGGTGGGGGGTATGTGGTGACGTTTACCCCACTGCTCTCAATTAAGACTATAACAAAAGCAAATCTCTTACTAAATTCTGTCACACTTAGATTTATTAGCTAGTAGGCACATGCAACCTTGATAAAATCCAGCGTCTATGTCATTTTGGCACTCAATAAAAAGAGAGAAATATTCTGAAGACTTCACCTGAAGGAAATGTGATAATTTTACAGCTGCAGGATGCAAATGATCATCTATTAGAGTTAGGAGACCAAAAACCCTCCAAATCAGTGGTGGGACACAGGATTATTTGAAAATCAAGGCGACTCATTGATTTGCATGACAAAATCATGCCTGGGGCAAGGGTGGGTGTAATGAGGATAAGTGTTTCTACATTATCTTGAATACCGCTAAATTCACCAATGAGAAATCTCTTCAGATACCTAGTTTGCTAATTATTAGGTTGGTGCAAAAATAATTTCAGTTTTTGCCATTAAAAGTAATGGCAAATCTTTAATTACTTTTGCCGCAACCTAGTAACAATCCACTAATTTTTATCATTGATAACCAATTTCTAACTTTCATTATGCTAATTTGCTAAGTTCCTGGTGTACATTGATTCTGAGAAGAGTGAAAGCACTTACAACTCTTTAGTGATTTATAGACATCATAACTCCCATTTTTTAAACTGGCTTTTTCCATTTAGGATACACTATAGCTAGATGGCTTCTATTTGAGTTCACCCACTGGCAGAATGTTAAATTACCCCCAAGGGCAGGCTGGGAATGAAAAAGGACCAAACCCAGGGAGGAGAAGGTGGTGTCATAAGTGTGGCAAAACCCACCCAGGACCAGGCCTGTTTGGGAGGATACAAAGGGGGGTTCCAATCTAGAGGAGCAAAACTAGACTGTGGTTACAGATACACAGAGTGGAGATGGGGAGGTGCATGGTTATTCCAGGTAATCTATTCCAATAGAAAAAGAACATCCAGGGCAGGGTTTGACCAGAACAAAGTGGGCTGCTAGTGCCAGGAAATCAGGTGGCTACTGGAGAGATCCAGTAAGACAGAGCATGTAAGGAATAGAAATGAGAGAAACCGGCATCTAGATGAGGCAGGAGGGCAGCTGTTTCTCAAGCGCAGAGGGGCAGAAGAACAACTGAAGAAAAAGTGCTCTGGGTATGGGGTCAGCTGCCTTCTCCCTGGTCTAGGTGTGGAGCAAAGAAACTCGCTAAGCCCTTAAATTTGAATTCTATGAGCTAGACTTGGATCAGATAGGGTCTGCCAAGCACAGGAAAAAAAAAAAAAAAAAAAAAAAAGATGACTACAGACTTTGAACATGATTTCTTGAGTTAAGAAGATTAAAAATGAGGTCATGCCAGGTAGAATTGCGGGCTCATCAGCTTTTACAAAGACATCTTCAAAACTTCATCTCTACCCCAATTTCTTTAAATCTGTCCATTGTGTTAACTACTCTGCTTAGGTCACATCTGAGGTAATTCAATGTTTGCAGTACTCCAAGACTGCTTTCAAAGTGTGTTGACAGCTTTAAGGGTTTGCCACTCTCAGAAAGAGAAAGGACCCAGTTGGTCATTTATGGATGGCAATTCTCGAAAGTAGGTTTCCTTGCATAAGCCATAATCAAAACTTGGTAAATCCCAGTACTACACTTCAAACAATATTTCATGCAGTAAAACTCAAGTGCAATGAAAAATTTTGGACATTTTGTTGAAGGTATTTGTAACTGTATTTGAACTGGGTATAATACATAGCACCAAACAAACAGGAAGTGAACAGATCATCAAATAATGCATTCTTTAGGTGACAACTTTTTAAAATAAACATCTACTAAAAATTTCAAAAATACACATATAGAAATAATAATACAATAAACCTCCATGGTCCCAACACCCAGATCCAACAATTATTCAAGATTTTGCTGCACTTATTGTGTCTATCCTTTTTTCTTTTTGTTGAAGTTGGTGACATGTTTTTGAGACTAAAAGTAGAGTCAATATGTGTCAATATTTAGAATTAGTTGTTTTTCTGAATGTGTCTTTTAAGAAAGCACTTTAGTGTTTTTTATTTGTTCACCTACTTTGAACCACTTGCAACAAACGTTGAATGCCTGCTTTGTGAAAAGCTCAATGTGCTTGAAATTCTTCTGCCTTCAGTTCTTAAAAGTGTCAAACTCGTTCTGGGAATGTCAAACATCTTTCTGGATTCCTTTATCTCCTTGTATACATGGCTTACTCGTGGCAGGAAAACAAAGTAATCTAGCCATGTTGTGTAGATAACATGCCAGCATATTGGGACTTAATTTCTGTTTAAGAGCATTTGCCTTCTACCACTTTCTTCCAAAGCAGTATTGTGTTGTTTTAATAACGTTAAATTAGGACAATAAAAGATATTGCCAATTATTTTGTATTTTGTTTGTGTGTAACTGTGCCTTGTGCCTATAGAAAAGGAGCTAATAGTTTGAAGCCACAAATGTAACCACAGTTTGGAATAAAATAATCCCCAGCTCTTCCTAACTCCTTAGGACCTGGTCCAGGACCCATGTTGCCGCCTCCTGGGGTCTGCTCCACTTTGAGAGTTGCGCCTGCTGGTACTGCTGGAGTTGAGAGCCTGTCAGCATCCCCAGTCTGCCCTCTCTTTTCATGGGTTTATAACTCAGCTGCTTAAATTTGCCCTAAGCGAGAATTTGACACAGAGTTTTAACCTGAGAAACACAGCATGACTTTACCTATCTGTGACCGTCATACTTACATATTTTTTCCTCTTTACAATAAGTTCACCAACAATATATATGTGCATGACAACTTCATTGTTTCAGAGCAATGTCAAAAAATTTTGGAGAATCTGCTGTGAAGTTGTTTGACATTTACAACTACATTAATAATATAATTTAAGAAAGCCTTCCTTTAAAGAGGAAACTAACTCATAAGACCAGGAAATTGGAGACTTTAAAAAATAAATTTTAAAACTAGAAAATGAAGTAGTGACTTCTGAGAATCAGAAAATGAGCTCTTATTCATCTGGTATTTTCACTATGCCTGTTTATCATAAGAGCTCTTTGAAATTGGGTATAATGACATTCAATAACCAAAATTGAGACAAACATTCTAGAAGGGATTGTTATGGGTTGCTTCTAATGTGGCAATAGATGTCATTTTAAAAATGCAACTGTACCGTAAGATGAAAGACGGTGACTCCTAACACATTGGTTACAGACAATTGAATATTACAGCTGTCTTTCCTCCTGACTTGCTCCTATCATTTTATGGAATGCAACCAGTGTTCAATTGTCATGGAATTCTTCCAGCATCAAGGAAAGCTCTCATTCAGAAAACTGTTGCGTTCACTCTGAAATAGGTAATAAATCTACACGATTAAAAATATACTTGCCCTTACCGTGAGAAAAAAAGAAAAAGAACCCTTATAAACACACTTCTGAAATCTGGTGGGTCTCTCTGAGTTTAAAAGTGTACTCAACTTCTTTTATTTCTTTTGTTTTTGAGACAGGGTCTGCCTCTGTTGCCCAGGCTGGAATGCAGTGGTACAATATTGACTGCAACCTCCGCCGCCTGGGTTCAAGCAGTTATTGTGCCTCAACCTCCTGAGTAGCTGGAATTACAGGCATGCACCACCAAGCCCAGCTAATTTTTGTATTTTTAGTAGAGATGGAATATCACCATGTTGGCCAGGCTGGTCTCGAACTCCTGACCTCAAGTGATATGCCTGCCTTGGCCTCCCAAAGTGCTAGAATTACAGGTGTGAGCCACGCGTACCCAACCGGCTGTACTCAACTTCTCTAGACCACAGTCTCCTTTTCTGCCAAATGGGGATTCTAATATCTCACAGAGTTCTTATTAAAGGCAAATGTGCTAATATGAAGAAAGGGCCTAACCAGGACCCAGTACACAGAAAGTGCTCAATAAATGTCAGTCACTGCTGTTTTGAATGGATGACACATTAACTTTAGGATTCCATTTCACTAAAATAAGTGGTCTCTTTTCTGTTTAATGGCTTTACTCCTTCCTAGATTATTATCATTGGCTCCTGAATAAATGGAAGTTTTCTAATGTCTTCCCTGTTGGAAGTTCATGCCTTGTAGTATTCAGAAGATCAAACTTGAATGTTACATTGTCTACAAGTTTTTCATCTTCTGCAACAAAAGTAAAGAATCTTACTTTCCATATGTACTGCCAGATGGAGAGAAAATAATACCCTCCTGAAGAAAAAAATATTTAACCCATATAATATACTTGCCACATCAAAGTCTGATTTTTCCAGAAAATTTTGAATGATTTTTCAGTCCTCTCAATATTAGCTGACATTTGAAAGAGATTAATCTATTGGCTATGAGTTCTTCTTAACATGTATTTTACGCCAGCCTTTATTTTCAATAGATTTTTAAAACCATTTGATGATCAATTCTATGTTTTGCTTTGGTTATATTTGAAGAGAGTTTTTCATATTTAAAGCTAATGATTGTCCACCTACAAATGATGTATAACACTGCTCTTGCCAATGATAGTTTAATAATCAACAGCTGTGTATTAATATTTACACTCATCCATGTGTCCACATCCAGATTGGTGTCTTGCCATAGTTAATTCAAATCTCTTTTCTCCCTCCCCATTTGTAAACATTATCCTGAAGCTGGTTATACCATCATCATGCATGCTTTAATACTTTTTATATACTACATGATGCTTTTACAAATACCATGATAATAAGTAATACAAGACAGGGCACCCAGTTTTTAGAGGCATCAAAAGGATGGTACTCACAGTACCACTTAGTTCAGTACCATTGTACTAAGAAGCTCCAAAGTGTTGGAGGCTTAGTAGTTCAAGGAATATGTGTTGTGCTGGGCCTTTAGTGGAAGTGAGTTTGAGATGGCCAAGGTGGATGGTGGATGGCATTCCAAATGGAGGAAAAATGGGAGGAGAGGCACAAGTGTAGAAATATAGACCATGCATTCACTTCATTGTCTATTTCCTACCTCATGAAAATATAATTAATTTGTGTTGAATTAAGTTATATTGCATCCTGCACTGTTCTGGGTGCTATAGAAATAACAAAAGGTTTCTACTGCAATCTCCTGAATGTAATTGCATTAAACCTATACATTAATGTGAGATAAACTAACGAATCTGCATCATTTAGCAACTCTGCTTCCCCTAATCCTGAACTACTGTTTGGCTTTCTATCTATTCAGTTATTTTGTGTTACTTAGAATAGTTTCTTTTTTTAATCGCTTTCTGGATAGAAGTTTCACATATTTCTTAGAAATGCAATTCCCAGATTTGTGGTTTTCATTTTATTATCAATGAAATTTTTTTTTTCTCAGTATATTTTCTAACTGCATAATATTTGTGTAATAGAATTCTCTAGGCATTTAGATATTTACCTTGTATTTAGGCACTTACCTGAGTCTTACAAATCACAAAGGTCTTTCAGCTAATTATTTTTGACATTTCTAGGTAATAATCCTCTTTTGTATTAGTTATACTTTTTATCTTTGTTTCATGTCTTATTGTGTAGGTCAAAACTTCTAGAATTGTAACAAGGAATACTGACAAAAATGAACAGCCTTATTTTACTCCAGTTTGAGGAAATGCCTCAAGTGTTTAATATTTAGATATCATAATGACTATTGGTTAGAAATAGATTCTCATGCAAAAGAAAAATTCTACCATTCTATCATCTACATTTGTGTTCAGACATCACCATCATGTAAAACAAGGTACCCTTGAACCTTACAATGCAGGCCCAATACGTGCTGCCCCGGAAGAAAAGTGGTTCTTCCTACATCTCCATAAAAGGCCCTCCGATTTCCTGACCACGGTAGGAATTTTCAGTTTTCGGAGGGAAAACTCATCCCTACTTATATCAAAAGGATGAGATAGGTCTCCACAGTACCACATTCCCAAGCTCTAGAATCGTCCATGCTGAATTTCACCAGGCCTGGTGCCCCATCCAGACAGGACTCTCTACCAAGTCCACCTTGGATCCTTCTCACAATCTTGTCTATAAATGAAGCAATACAGGTTACATTTCCTACTGGAGTGCTCGGGCCTCACACACATCTCCCCAAAACAAACAAGTTTAAGGTGAGTCCAGTCTAAATACATATTTTAAAAGAAAATGGTCTCTAAATTTAAAGAAACATCCACTTTGCAATACTACAAATAACATTTCGAGGTAACTAGCTGCTTTCGGGTGGTGATGACTTTAAAAATTTTGTTCAACAGAAAGAGAGGACAACAGACACTGGGGTCTACTTGAGGGTAGAGGTTGGGAGGAGGGAGAGAAGCAGAAAATATAACTATTAGGTACTGGGCTTAATACCTGGGTGATGAAATAATCTGTACAACAAATCCCCAAGCAACAAGTTTACCTATAACAAACCTTCTCACGTACCCCCAAACCTAAACTAATAAATACATATTTTGTTCAAGAACAGTGTGGGCATATATGCTATGTATTCAGATCTACAGTACACCCTGGCCCCTCCCTTACCTGAACATCCTTCCCTGGGCACATATCACTGTCTAAGACATCACATAACTTATTTATTACAGCATTGTCTCTCTCCCCCATCTAAATGTGACCTCCACAAGGGCAGAGATCTTGTCTCTTTCATTCACTAATAAATCCCAAGGATCTAAAACAATGCTCAACAGAGTAGTTGCTCAATAAATACTTTTTTTTAATCAATGAATGAAAAAAATCAGATTCTGAAATACTTTTGCTAAAAAAAGACAACCTATTATAAAAGGAAGTTCATGTTTTCATCTGTAGAAGCAGAAAACTAGTAGCAATTTTCAAATGCTTTCTCTCCAACTTTTAAAGGTAAAATTTCATCTCTTCAGGCATGTTATATTAATATGTTTAATATTATAGATTGTTGACCAGGAATACACAATGAGGAAAGTAATTTTTTTTTTTTAAAGCCATATATGGTGATGAGATAGTGAGGCCCAGAGATGGAAACCATTCCTTATATTCCCAGAATGATGCCAGAAATGTAATGAATGCTTCATAAATTTTACTGAATAAATGAGTGGGCAAATGAATAAACAAACGAATACACAAATGAATAGCATTCTAATGATGTAAAAAAGTCATGTGTGAGAATGTTCATAAAATTCCTGAAGAGCTAATGCCTTTCCCTAAAGAAATAAAGCTTTCAAAGGCAGTTTAGGATTGGAGGTCAGGAGAGGACACTGGTTAACAAAATCATTCTAGGAAATTCAAATTACTCTGGAGATGTACTAATCATACACTGAGCCTGCATCCCAATGATGAAAGAAGCAAAACCTAATCCAGAGTTTCACACTCATCAAACATCCTGGTCATTCCTATATTGCCAATTTTCCTTCCCTATCTTCCATCTCAGCAATCTTGGATTTAAATTTGAGTATGGGGGTGTTTGAGTACTGGAAAAGAAAATCTGCAGCACTTACCCATTTACTTTCAAGAGCCTCAATTCCTGCAGGCAGAGAATCTCATCTCTTTCCCTCAGTGACCATCACTGCTCCCATACGTTAGGGTGCCAAATGCAAGCTACCTTGTGATTGTGATTCAGAATTCCTGGCATTTACTACCTAGCTAATTGGGGCTTTCAATTAGTCTCTCCTGATAAGGTGTCGCGGTGCTTCTTCACTGATGTGATCTCCTGCTATACACAAATGTGTGTTCGGAAACAGATTATCGCTTTGTGCCGAGGCAGCATTTTATTAAACTGAATCTGAAATCAGAAGGGAGTTTTCAGCCGTGGGTTTTTCAGTAATGCTTCAACCTTCATTTTGCAACTTACCACACATCAGTGCTTATAGGGAAGAAGTATGAATCTTCAATGTTGTGCCTTCTCCGTTAATTTCACTGGCACTACCCACCAAATGGCTTATGGTATTTCACAGCACGACACATTTGATCAGGCGGAGTCACTGTGTTCTACACACACATATATTCAACCAGAAATTTACAACTCTTTCAAAAGCCAATTTCAAGGGCATTTAGGAGGCATCTTTGTTGAAAACACATGAGCTTCACAAGAGGTTTCCTATTGTGGTCTGACACCAAAGCATGATTACCAGGTGAGCGGCATAAACATCACTTGGGAACTTGTTAAAAATGCAAATTCTCAGACCTCCTGAATCAGAAGGTTGAAAAGTAAGCCCAGCAATCAGTGCTTTAACAAACCCTCCCAATGATTCTGATACAAGGTCGAGTATAAAAACAAAGGTTTAAAGACATCATTGAGGGGATGCTGCCATAGACCAACGATTCTCAAACTTCAATGCATCAGAATCACCTGGAGGACTTATTAAGATGCTGATTGCTGGGCCCCATCTTCACATTTCTAAGTCAGGAGATCTGGGATACGGCCCAAGAATTTGCATCACTAAGCTCCCAAGTGATACTGATGCTGCTGGTCTCGGTACCACACCTTGAAAAACACTGCAGAAAGTTTCACCATTTACTTCCTTGCCATCTGTTGTAGCACTACCCTAGGTCACCTGTTAGGTTTTGTTTGGTTTGAAAAATTTCACAGACTCAGAAATTTTAAAAAATTACTGAACTCAGCAGAAAACATAAATTTCAAGGGGTAAGAAAGGAGACTTGCTTCTGATGCTCTAACTTTGAAAGAGATCCCGGGCAAAACTGTGTAATTTGGAAATACACAGTAAGCTTATGTTTGACAGAACATGGATGCCTGCTTCAACTTTTTGCCAGGCTGTTCATATTGGAGAAATACGCTTCTCCCCAAAGAAGAGGAACCACACCAGTATACGATTACAGAGAACGGAATACCGGACAGTTATTGACAAGATGACCCTCGTTGCCGTGCTACCACTAAGTTACTTGATGAACAAGTTTTTACCTCCTAAGGAATCAGTTTCTCCTTTTTTAGATATGCATTGACTCACTCATGTGTAAAACACTAAACTTCATTGTTGTTAAAGAGACAAAGATGAATTAGACATCATTCTTAAAGAAAGTCATGCATGTAAACAGCTATAGTACAGTGATGGGGAATGCCACTGAGAAAAGCACCATAAATACTATGAAATGATTGCTCTTATCACTACATTGTAACGACTCCTCCACTTCCTGGAGCCTGGGCTTGACAATTTAGAGTCATTTTCTCTTGTCTCCTCTATTTCTCCCTAGCTCTTCAAATGCCTCCTGATTCTCCCTTTGACATTTCTCTCAACAGTATCATTTCTTCTCTTTCCCCACAGCCTCATGCCCCTCTCAGTTTGTCACTTTATGGCACACTTTCTGCAGTATCCTCCACACCACTCTAGTGAGCTGCTGTCTTCCTTCCTTCTAAGACATCCTGCAACTTGTTACCAGATTCAGCTTCCTAATATATGTGAAATCTATCGTCACAACTTTGCGTCTCTTTACTGGTTCCTGCCTGCACTGCTCCATCTGCCACTCAGGCACCTCATGAACTGCTTCCTTCTCTCATCCACCATGACCTGCCTTTCCTCCCCAGTACAACATATTCAGGCTACTAGACTAGCTCTCTTCTGTTTCACCAACACACTCCATCCATCAAAGCCATGAGTCTTTGCAAACATTCCACCAACTTCTTGGAAGACCCTGCCCTCTCCTCCATCCATTTACATTTGGTCATCAACCAAGACCCCTGCTTGAAGCACTTTCTCTTAGTTCTCCAATCATAGTGTTTCCTCCTGCTCTGAATTTTGACCACCTATATCAATGAGTTCATCACAGAGTCCTTTTTGCTGATTGTTTTTAGAGTCTATAGATGTCTCTCCATTGAGAGAAATGAGGTCTTTTACTTTTGGATCTCTCCCATCCTGCTGTGCCTGTTCCCCCTCCCAGTCACACACAACCTCTCTTGCTCATCCACAGTCAGCACAGGGAATGCAGCAGAGACTCAGGAAATGTTTGGGGGATGTGTGAAGTAAGACTGGGGACATCTGTTGTTTTCTTTTTGCCAGGCTGGCATGCGTCCGCCTTCTGATTCCCATGCTCTCTCTCCTTATGGTTCTGGTGCTGCTGGGAAATGTGGCCCAGGCCTGGCTAACTGGAATTCTGGCTGCCCTGGTCATCCATGATCACTCAGCACTCGTGGATGATTAAGTGGTATAAACCAGTCCAAGTAGTACTAATGAGACTCACATTTGAAGCCCTTATCAGAACTCTAAGAAAAAATAAACTCTCCACCTACTGTTCTTGAAGATCATTGGATATTTACCTGGAAGCACTGGCAGACATCTTAGCAGAGAAAGCCTGCCTCAGAAACATGTCAACCCAGAGGAAAGAAGGGTAGAGGCATGGAAAAAGACAGATTGCCATTATTGACTACCTGAATTTGGCTGTGCCTGAAGCCAGTGCCCACAACTGTTCATAAGCCAATAAAAGCCTTGTAATCCTTAAGCGAGTTTGATTTCGTTTGTCATTTACTGTCAATAGAGACCAACTGACTTAAACAAAAATAATAAAAACTGACACAAATAGAGAATGTACTAAGTACAAGGAGCTATGCTAAGTACTTAAGGAAACATGCATTTAATCTTTTGATAAAAGACCACCTCTAAGTAATTGTGATGAGTCAGTAATAGTGGATGAATTTTTCTGGTTGAAATAAGATACTGATGGCAAATTTTATATACCAGACAGTATTACTGATCTCTCATGACAGATTGCCTAATATTTAAATGTGGAAAGGTATTGGAGAAAATGTAATAAACTACATTTGTAGCAACTGAACTATACATGTATTATAGCACTTATATATATAGCATTTACTGAGCTATATTAGACTATATATGTCAATCACAATATGTTTAGTCCATAAATATGACCATTTAATTCTGTAAAAGAGTTATGAACATGCCTTATGAAATATATGAATATTTCCATAGCTAATTTTTTCTGGATATAATTACTTCATTAAGCACATGAAGGTTAATATATTTTTATTTTTTTAATAGCATAGAAATATTTTACAAAAATGTATAGAAGTTGATACATAATTATTTTTTCAGAATATAATAGGAAGTCAAATAAGGTTTGGTTATGAATATGATTTGAGATCTTCAGGTACAAAAGCCAGAGGCAAACAACTATATAAGAGATTGCCAGCTGGAACTGGTACACATACAGAAACACAAATTTGAGATTATAAGAAGTATTTTGGTAAACAGGGAGTCTTGAATTCCTGCTATGTTTATTGCTGTAATTACTTTTAGACCTGAGTTCTGTTTGTAATCTTTTAAAATGTGGTGACTCTACACACATGGACATGTAGCATAAGTGGGCATTCATCTAAAAATGGAAACAAGGTATATGACTTGGATTTTAATTACCCAAAACAAGATATTTTTCCCAGGAAAAAGAAAATGCTTGGATACAGCATCTTTAACCCATGTTTGGTGAATTACCAGAGTTTGGGGGTTTAATTCTTTTTAATAAAACAGTTTGCTAACTTAAAAAGCCCCTATTTGTCTTATGAAAACCACATTGTTTGTCTAATAAAAGTTTGTTGTCACATACCATTTTAACTTTGAAACTCAGGATCAATTCACCTGTCCTAATTCAAGGAAAATTATATCTTCTTTGTGAGGATGCCATTTCTAATTCTTGTGGAGACCTCAACCTGGGTGACCGCAACTCAGCCTCGTGAGAGGAGCCCTCTTTCATCAGAGGACGATGTTCATACCCAGATTTGTGAAAAGAAAAAAAAAAAAAAATCAAAAGAAAAATAAACATTGAGGAAAGGAGGGAAGAAAAGGAGGGGGAGAAAAGAGAGATAAAGGACAGAGCACCTTGTTGTGAGAAGACAGGAAAAAAGCCCATGTCTCCTGGACATTTCTTCATGGGTTAATAATTCCCTCCTATCCCCTTGCCCATCTGCACTTCTCCCAGTTTCCACTGGTGTCCAGTGGTGCAAGAATTTCATGCAGAACAATCACAAAGACCTCTGAAAGATCATGCTGTATCTACTTTATGTTAACAAGCCCAGGGCCAGCATAAATTCTTTCACCTTTAGAAGAGAAAAGGAACCTGATGACTATGGGAAATCTAAAAAATGTTTCATTGCCAAAGGCATTCAAAAAGGCCAGATTTCTTCAACCAAGCCAGGCTGGGAAGAGACAATGGAAACTTTTCTGAATCATGATCATCCACTGGCTGTGAAATGTAATTTTAGAGCAAGCCACAAAGAAATAATTAGAGACATGTTTGCAGAAGAGATCAGTGACTTTGAAATTTCCCAAAGACTCCAAATGCAAAATGACACTAGCCTGCATGCAGTTCCGGACATAGCATATCAGGCAGCGGTATTGAAGCAGCAGAATTTGGACACGGTGGTTGAGCATGTGGAGGAATACCAAAAGAGTGGTTGTCATTTTGTCAGAGCCAGGAAAATGATGACAGAAGAGAAGCACAGCCACAGATCAGAAAACAGCAGCTGAGGGAAACAGGCACATGGAAGCCAGTCTGCATCTGCCATGAACAAGGTTCACCTCTGGAACACGAATGCATGAAACCAATCATGTATTTGAACTGCAAAGTTCCACCATGAGGAATCTTTTGTTTAATGATACTCTGACTGAAGAGTCAGCTGCAAAACCTGGTCCTGATCCTAAGAATGCAAACAAAGTGGTTGCCCTTGAACTTGACTCACGAGAAAATACTTTGCAATCTTTGAACTCACGTAGAACTTACAAATATTTATTCATATTGTGTCATGTCTCTTGAATTGTCATTGTACTATAGAATAAATGGTAGAGCAGTGGGCATCACCAGCCCATAAAATGTGCACAGAGAGTTTATATTAGCAGCAAATATGCAAAACCTGTCTAAAGCAATGACAATGATTTTTATATCCTTATTTTTCAGATAAAAAAGATCAGAATCAAAAATCTCAAAGGATATAATGGCAGTAATAGAACTCACTAAATAGATTCCTTCAAATTCTTCTGTGTTTTTCACATGCTGGAAACTTTAGAGCTTGATTTTTCTGGGGATACAAGATATACATAGTTAACCATAGATATACAAAGTTAACCATTAATGGTCGGGCATGGTGGCTCATGCCTGTAATCCCAGCACTTTGGGAGACCAGGCAGACAAATCACCTGAGGTCAGGAGTTCAAGACCAGCCTGGTCAACATAGTGAAACCCCCGTCTCTACTAAAAACACAAAAATTAGCCGGGTGTGGTAGCAGGTGCCTGTAATCCCAGCTACTCAGGAGGCTGAGGCAGGAGAATCACTTGAACCCAGGAGGTGGGGGTTGCAGTGAGCCGAGATTGCACCACTCCAGTCCTGGTGACAGAGTGAGACTCCCACAATCTCAAAAAACAAAACAACAACAACAAAAAAACATTAAGCAATCATTCAAAACCACAAGTCAAGTAATGGCACAAAGATGAATTGATGCCAAATTGCAGTAAGTCAGGTCAACCAGTGTCCTGAGTTTTACAAACAAGAAGTACAATATATAGAATCTATAAAGTTTGCTAGCTTTTTAACCTTAGAATCTTTATAATCCAGTAAGTAGTTAATAATTAAATTTAAAGGCTGAATAAAGAAATATAATTTTTGATAAAATAAAACAGATAACATAGAAATTGTTTCGAATATAAAAATATATCATGAAAAAAAGAAAATTTTATTGTTTACCATGGTATCTGCTGCTAGAGCCCTCAGGTTTTTAAACTGTACAAATGATGATTGTCAATGGCAACTTATGTAGATCTCAAACAATACTCTATCATTCAAGAACAAAAATGGAAGCACTGTCATTCAATAGTTTTAATTCTGTTAAGCAAATCTTTTGGCTTTTATTTCAGGACTGGCTCTATGGCATTTTAAATGTAGCTAGTACCTTCAATTCATTACATTGACTCCACTGAAATAATGTCTTTCTTTCTTGCACTGATTCCTTCCTCTTTTTTTCCACTGTAATTAACTAATAGATTTGATAAAGTTGAAGTGTCTATTTTCTTTTTTCTTACTTGCACTTTAAATAACAGTAATAAGATTGTATGCATAATGCTACATGAGGAGATACTCATATTTTTTGTATTGCACTATTTCTCTCGAATAGTCATTGTGCTAGACTACAGTAAGTGATAGAGTGCCGGGCATGCCTGGTCAATGAAATATGTAAAAAGAGTTTTTTAATCAGTACCACATAAAAGAGCAAACTGAGGTACAGAAACTTAAGGACACTTAACAAAGTGACTCAGTGTATCTTATTTAGGAACATGCTAACTTTGGGATGACATAGCAAACCACCAGAATCTAGTATCATGCTTCAACTTTCTAAACACCAACAACTTGGCAAATAATTTACAGAACAGGCACATAACTTTAAGACATAACTTTCACTTCATACCAATCATTTATCTTTGTGTGTAATTTGTCTTTTATTATGGAACATTTTTAACTGGAGTACTTCCATTGATCAGGCTAATTGCTAAGTGTATTTCCTATCTCTGAAATATACACTGGCTTTGGATGTGATATTGAAGAATTAGAATGTACACATAACTAAACTGAGCACAGCTTTCAGTTTAAAAGTTCAAGGCAAAAAATAATTACATAAATATATAAATAGTTCATAGCTAGGTAAAAAGAAATATATCAAGTTTATTAAATTTAGCCATAACTGTTTTTTTTTTTTAAGTCTCTGTGTTATGTCATTACATTTTACAAAGCCTGCCATATCTTTCTATCTATGCATCTTTGGGTTTTATATGCCTCTAAGCATCTCTGGAGTAATTTTAAGTTGGACAATGTGAACTATGTCATGGAGAATTTATAGGTAATATTTACTGGAGTCACTGAACTGTCTCCATGAGCTTTCCCACAACTCTAAGATCACAAATGATCTATAAGGTTTGGAGCAGACAAGAATCTCAATTGCTAGAATCCTGAAAGGTTTCTGAGATACAGTGAAAGTCAAATATGCAGATTCAATACTATGAGAGGCATATTTGGCTACAGAGATACAATGAATAATTTCATGTGTCAACTTGACTGAGCCATAGGATGCCCAGATATCTGGTTAAACATTACTTTTGGATGTGTCTCTGAGGATGTTTCCAGAAGAGGTTACTGTTTGAATTGTTAAACTGAGTCAACCAGGTCGCACTCCCCAGTGTGGCTGGACATCCTTCAATCTGTGAAGGACCTAAAGGCAGAGGAAGGTTGGATTTACTCTCTGCCTGACTGCTTGAACTGAGACATCGTTATTCTGCTCTTGACACTCCTGGTTCTCAGGCCTTCAGATTCAGAGTGAAATCTATATCATTGACTCTTTAGTTCTCAGGCCTTTGAACTACACCACAATCTTCCCTGAATCTTCAGCTTACAGATGGCCTATCATGGGACTTAGCCTCTATAACCACGTGAGCCAATTCCTTAGGATACACACACACACACACACACACACACACACACACACACACACACACACAATCTTCTATTGATTCTGTTTCTCTTAAGAACCCTGACTCATACAAGAGGAATCTGCTTAATCTAAAGCTAGGTCATGGAGCTTCCTAATTTGCCTAGAAGATAAAACAGTTAGGTCTCACATGGTGAAACAACATTCTGTCTCCCCAGCATATATGTAGTTTGTGCATTCAGTAAGCTTACTGTTGAGAATCTACCAGAAATCATGCTACCCACTAAGGATAATAAGTAAAAGGACATAGTGGCTGCCTTCAATGAACCCACTGTCAGAGTTCTAAGATGACCCATGCTCTGCTTTAACTGACTGTGATAGAGGAGGTATTCATTCATTTTGTCATTCAACAGAATGTATTAGCTACCTAATATATTAAAGGCACTTTTGCTATGTGCTGTATATAGAGTACTAAACAAGGCAGATTTGGCCTTTGCTCTCATAGAGTTTACCTTAAGGGATAAAGCAAGAATTTCATCACATTGTTAAATGTGTTAAAGGGGAAGAACAGGTTCTATAGGAGGATATATGGAAAGATAGCTCATTGACTGGGAAGAGGCAGCTGAGCTAGCCAAAGGGTAAGCTCAAAGTGACATAGGAGAAGAGATGGATTTGGAAGAGACCATTTAAACCAGCCTGGAAAGCATTTCCAAAGGCCATGAGGCAAGCAAAGAGCACGGCTTGTCTGAGCGACTCCAAGGTCAAGATGGCTGAACCAAAGAGAGGAAGAGAAAGTCCTATGAAATTAGAATGGAAAGAGAAACGAGGCCAGCCTATGCAGAGCCTCCCAGACAGTGTGAGTAAGGATTTTTGTCTTGATCCTAACTGTCTCTGAAGGATTTCAAGCAGAAACTGATAAGATTTGCATTACTAACAGAATTTTATGCCCGCTTTGAGGAAAATGGATTAGAAGTCAGAGGTACAGAGTTATCATAGAAATCCAGATAATGGTGGTATGGTAAAGATGGCAAAAAGCAGACAGAGTCAAGAGATATTCTGGAGAGAAAATGGACAGAAGTGGGTAAAGGATTGAGCATAAAAGGAAAGGGAGAATCTGATAAATTCTAGGTTCCTGGCTTGTGCAACAGAATGGTTGGAGGACCCTGCACTGAAATGGGGGGAAACAGGAAAGGATCAGGTGGGACTGGGGCAAAATGAGCCACGACGAGTCAAGGAAAGGGTGACACTGAGCATGACTCAAAATTGTCTGATCTGGACAACTGTCGCACTTAGCTGGCAGAAAAGACTCTATGAATATGCACCTATGCCTGTTGGGGGAGGGTAGATTTTCAGCCACTGTGAAATATGACAATATTGTTTTAAAAATGGTGTGCATTCATTACTCTACCATACATCAAGGATTTAGGACAAATATAATCTAATTAGTAGTATGGCAATATTAATCACTCAACTAGAGTATAACTTTGTTCATTTATTCTCCCTTCCCGTGGCCTACCTCTCTCCTCTCTCAGATTTGCTTCTCCACAATTTGTGTCATCATTTTATCTGGATCATGATAGAGATAGAGAGATGGTGAATGGGGTCAGACTCCGTTGCACAAATCCAGGTGCTACCACCTTGTTGCATGACTGACAAGTTGGCCAAATTCTTGTCATGTTTTTTCATCCATTATATTATTCACCCAACAAAACATCTACTTGAGGAATTTTGTGAAATGAGAAATCTATCTAACAGGCCTGGTACAGTACCTAGTTTATGGTAGATGCTTTTTAAAAAATGGCTAATTCCCTATAGTTCCAGAGGCTTTTTTTAACCACTATCCTGACATCTTTTCACTGAGCAAACCAGGATACTAGATGTAACTCCTTTGCCCCACCCTTTGGGGAGAATTGAAGAGGGATCCCATCCTAATTTGAGCCCACTATGTGTATCCCATTCAAAGGGAGGCCTCTCTACCTCCCTCCCCTATTGTTTGGCCTGTCCCCTCTACAAAATACATCAGCCCCTGACCCTGCCTCCCCACACACAAGTACCACACCAAGACAACTGCTGAGGCCAAGAATTGCACTCTTATATTTCCTCTTATTTTCCTTCAAAGTGAAAGGAGAGGAGCTCTCTTTTCGTATACGTGGGATATACTGCAATAGGAGAGGCACATAAGAGTTTTCCTCAGGCTCCAATTTTGTGGCATTGGAGATAAGCCCCTGACTGTGATGCTTTCACTTTCAGAAGTGTGCAGACGCAAAAATAATGTCCTGGCCTTTGGTCTTTCCAAAATGCTTTAGACTAAAACACTTGAGTAGTTGCGCATGTGAGCGTAGTGTTAGTTTCAGCTGCCAATTTTCGAATTAAATGGCTTACATTACTACAAACTTTTAGCAGAACATGTTTTCCAAAATAAATGTCTTTAAATCTACACTTCCACCAACTGATTAGAGACTTGAACTCAGAAAATATGGCAAAAACAGCAGAGCAGCAAAAGGAAGAAAAACACATGCTCACTTCATATGGTAAAAATGATTCTTCCTTCCTCTTCCAGACGCACATACACTTGGCATATGCACAAAGTGGATTTTATTTCCCCTGAACAGAGAGATCCTAAAAGGTGTCTACTTGTCTGTAGTTCAAGTTGCATTAAACATTATCGAATCTACATTTTAATGATTTAAGTTTGCATGTTTAAATTAAGAGTGAGTGTCTCTTTTTTTTTTTTTTTATTAATAACTTTAAAGATAAACCTGATCTGAAATTCTAAACAAAACAGTGTTGGCAAGGCAGTGTGGCAGTATACCCAGGAAAACTGCACTTGAAAATAATTCAAGTATTGTCTTCTGGACCTGAGGGTCCTACCTATCTTTATAGTTCTGAGAGTTAATGAGCCATGAAGTGATCATTTAAGGGCTTGTGTCACAGCAGTGGCCATATGAGTTTGTCATTGTGATGGCATTTCTTAGAAAATCATCTCAATTTGTACCTTTTACTTTAAGGAGAGGGGAAAAAAATCTTTATGCCTCATTCCTACCCATTACCTCCATCTAGGATAGAAGCGGTGTCTGATTAAACATATGGCACATAAACAGTAATTTAATTAAATGTGAACAAAGCCTTTCATGTACCATATTTAAATTTTGAAATGTAGCCCAGTTTTCCTTCTACTTAGAATACATGGAACAACATGCAAAAAAAGTCACATGTTTAAGGACAGATATGCTGATGCCACGTAAAGCGCTCTTGCTGTGTGACATGGCCTGGCCCCATCAATAGGCAGGCTATTCTAAGTACACTCCATCTTGGCACTCAACAGAGTTGAGTATTTTTGTCCTGACCAACCTACCATTTTAATAAAATTACAAGCATAGCTTTGTTGTGATTTCTTCCAATTCTAGTGTCTGAAATGGTTTGATTTAAATCATTTTAGGGTTTTTAAAAGCCAAACCACAAACTAACCAGAGACAGTTTACTTAAACTCGTATATTCTTTTGGAAGTTCCTGAGCAAATCAGGGAACAAATACAAGTTTGAAGAAGGATGTTTTAGAAACCACCTATAGAAAACATTTGAGATTTATTTAGCTAATTACAAGTATTTCTACAACAAACAGCATAATTTGACTAAGTACTCCAAAATGCCAATGGAATAATTGTCAAATGTCCCCCCATCGAGTTGGCCAAAAAGAAACAAATTAAAAAGACTTAGAGAATCCTGACATTTTGTTTGTTTGTTTTTCTTGATAGAAATAATCAATATTCTACAAAGATCCTAGTTACACTTTGCAAGGTAAAATGTCTGAGACAGATAAACTGTTACATATGAAAGATCACCCAGTGGGTTGTTTTATTTTATTTTTTTGAAAGCTTTAACAATTTAAAGCAGTTCACTGTCTCTTTTATTCTAATTGCCCAATTACATACCTTTACTCAAGCATCATGCTCCCTACAGTAAAATAGTTTCCTCACAGCCCAGCCCCTGATTTCCACACAATTAATTCAGATAAATACCTGTTAGGATATTTCTTTCAGTAATGTAATGAGGTCCAACACTAAAAATATAATGCTTTCAGAATGGAAGCTCTCAGACTGGATGCTCTTACCGCTCAGTCTAAGTGTCATGTGTTATATAAACATGTAAAACTCACAATTGCCATTGATTCCGTTGTCTTCATCATTCCTCAGCTTCCATCTTCCAGAGATTGTAAGAGAAAAAAGGCAAATAAAATTCAAAACATGTTGTGCCAAGAACATTTTTCCATTAATTTTTAAACCCACGCATATGGCAAGGGAAATAAAATCCGTGTGTTTCCTGACTCATTTACACTTAATTCACCAAAATGTTCTTTTTAAAAGAGAACTGACATTCTACAAGTCTTCTGAACCTATTTTCTTTGACATACTGTCCCATCTTGTCAACTCACAGTTCCCAAGGTTCAAGGTTGGTTTACAGCTTTGAACCCATATGCTGAAAATAAGCTTGAACTTCACAAAACAAACATGCTTCGCTGTGACCCCTCTGAAAATAATTCCAGTTGATCTTTGAGCATGATATTTTGTCACTTCTACTCTTCAATCTTGAGTTAGAGTGGGAGTGAATGAGGCAATGAAGGCCAAAAAAAAAAAAAAAAAAAAAAAAAGGAAGAGAAAAGAAGAAAAGAAAAGAAACTAGAAGGAGGAGGGGTAGGAAGAGAAAGAAAAGCAAAAGGAAATGATTAGTTAGCTTGGGATGTGGTAAAGTTAAAAGAATGGTGGACCAGAAATAAGGAGAGACCCTCTGGCTTCTCATCCTAGCTCAGACACTAGCTAGGGTATAGCTAGGTAAAAACATTACCCATCCAGGCGGGTACACAAACATTCATATTCATAAAAATGAGAAGGATCAGAATTTACAAACATGGTTGAGATTTGAGATGACTACAATGTTTCCTTCTGTCCCTGATAATTCTGTTACTTTCCGGGTTTACCCCTGGACTTAAAGCAAATCAAACTATTCAAGGAGTTTCGCGATCGTGAGAATTACCCCAAAGTGGTCTTTCTTCTACCTCTAGTTAGGTCTCTGGCCCTCTCCACTCCCCACAGGACCACAGGACATTTTCCTAACTCTTTTTTGCTCCAATTCCTCCAGCTTCATGTTCCTATTGATCCACTTCTATTTCATGTGCCTGTTGATTCATTTCTATTCAATGTTTTTATGGATCCATTTATCTGAATCTTGAATCCTCTGCTTTGCTCTACAGTCCATTCTTGGACATGAATTGGTTCCTTTGGTCCTAGCATGGGATTTGACCCCAGAACACCTTATGTAGTTTGCAATTTCTGAACTCCTTCCTGTCTTCAATAAGGAAACACCTGGTTCCTGGATCAAACGGCTATAAAAGTCTGTGCTTATGTATCATGAGAATTGGTTCAGATTTAATTCATGCTCTAAGCTCTAAGCTAGGTGTAAAACTAGACAATCAAACATTAATCCATGATAGATTTTATTCAAATATTCTGGTCTAAAAACATATCCAACCCAGGGGAAAAGAAAAGTTACCTCTAGCCTATGTATATAAACATGTAGGAGCTTTTTAAGGGCTATGTGTGTTTAGTATGTTTTACCTAAAAGGAAAGAAGGTCATAAAGTCATCAAAACTTCTGCAGAATATCATTTGCCCTTTTTCATGGAAAAATTAGCCTACTGGTTTCTGCACAATATTTAATACAGATTGGCTGTTGTGGGGCTGTTTGTGCTGACCTTGGCGTTCTTTCCTTTAAGGCACATAGACTTAATGTGATATGTATTTCAATCTCCGGAGTAATGTCTTTGCTTTCTCGAGACTCTGTTTATGCTTGTGATGATTTTGATGTCTTTTGATCATTTCTCCTGTTTATCACTTTAATGATTTTGTAACCATGTGTGTAAAAAGTAGTTTGCCAAGTTTCAAACCCCTTGGAATTTCCTTAGTTTTTCATTTGGAATCAGACTTAAGCTCTTCCAGGTTCTATTTACTGCTAGCTAATGATGACTGCCTTATCCAAAAGAGGGAAAGACTTTTGAACATATATTAAAATGTGTGTATGATTTCTGAGACATCAAATAGCTGGAATAACAAGTCAACATTTTGATGAGTTAAGTGTAAATTAATTAAAGACATATGAACTAAATTCTTGAAGCACAGATGGTTTGAGAAACCAAAAAGTGCCTGGAAAAAAACATGGCTCTTATTTTCATGAACTCCCAAAGTTTCAAAAAGTAGTTGAAGATTCATTTCCATCTCTTATCAATTGTTGCTTTCAATTTTTAATAGATTATATCCTTTTATGTTTAGTTTTTAACCTGAATCATCTAAGCAACAGAAGTCCTATCTTTCTTTTCCTCTTTCTTGCTCAAGCATGGGTAGGAATCAAGGGCAAGAAACTCATCTTCCAAAAGGTGATAGTACTAATCTGATAAAATAAATATCGAGACACTGTTCAGCCATGGTTTCCAGTGGATGAAACACTAGAAGTATAAATAAACCTCTATGGTGCCCTCCTCTAGTCCTGTTTCCTTTATTCTGGCAAAGACACATTTTTGTACTATTACAGTGCTAAGTCTTGATGCTCTCCTATAGACTTAGAAATGTCATAATAGGTGGCTCACGCCTGTAATCCCAACACTTTGGAAGGTCAAGATGAAAGCACTGCTTCAGCCCAGGCATTCAAGGTCAGCCTGGGCAACATAGTGAGACCCCATCTCTTATAAAAAATAAAGTATTAATTAGCTGAGCATGGTGGTGTACGCCTGTAATCCTAGGTCCTCGGGAGGCTAAGGCAGGAGAATCCCTTAAGCCCAGGAATTCAAGGTTACAATGAGCTATGATCACCACTGCACTGCAGCCTGGGTGACAAAATGAGATCCTATCTCTCAAAAAGAAATTAAAAAGAAAAAAAAAGAAAAGTCATAATGGCCTGTGTTAAGGCTGCTTTGGCTCTGCTCTCTAGACTTCCGTTGGATCAGGCAAAAGGAAAGCTATGGGTGGTAAGGTGAACTCAGGGGATATTTTCCTTAGCCTTCTTTGAAGATCTCTCTCTTCCAGGGATTTTATGGAAAGAAGTGATAAACCAATGTGCTGCACCGATTAACTCATCATTTACATTAGGTATATCTCCTAATGCGTGCAGCACACCAACATGGCACATGTATACATATGTAACAAACCTACACGTTGTGCACATGTACCCTAGAACTTAAAGTATAATAATAAAAAATAAAATAAAATAAAAATAAAAAAATAATTAAAAAAAAGAAACCAATGTAAGATTCTAGATCCCTAAACAAACAAAAAGCAATATATTACTGAGCATTATATAGTACCCCATTATTACTTCTGATACTCAGAATATGATTACCAACATTCAAAATTTCTCCTTTTCAAAATTATTAAACTCTTTTATTTTTATTTTTTTTGAGACAGAGTCTTGCTCTGTCGCCCAGGCTGGAGTGCAGTGGCCGGATCTCAGCGCCCGGCCAAAAATTATTACACTTTAAACGACAATAGAGAGAAAGGTATTTTCTATAAAACTTGGTTATCCCAATCACATATTTTCCCATACTACGTGTTCTTTGTTGTTGTGTTTTTTTTTTTTTTTTTTTTTTTTTTTTTTTTGAGATGGAGTCTCGCTCTGTTGCCCAGGCTGGAGTGCAGTGGCGCAATCTCAGCTCACTGCAACCTCTACCTCCCAGGTTCAAGCAATTCTCTGCCTCAGCCTCCTGAGTAGCTGGGATTACAGGCAGCCACCACCACGCCCAACTAATTTTTTGTATTTTTAGTAGAGACGGGTTTCACCATCATGGCCAGGCTAGTCTTGAACTCCTGATCTTGTGATCCACCCGCCTCAGCCTCCCAAAGTGCTGGGATTACAGACTTTGTTCACTTTTAAAAATAACAACAGTAAGACATAATTGTTTATCATGGTACACAAATTATTGTAAAGGAAAATGTAATCACATCACCAAATCATATCACTAATAATAGTCATATCACTATTGATATAGGCAATTTTACTAGGCTAATACATCATTTGTGCATGTGTGTGTATGTGTGTATGTTTCTTGATTTTTTCACAGGAAATGAAATATAATTTCATACTATACTACATTTTTTGTTACAATTCTCAAAAGTCCATCCTAAAAATCTACCTAGTTCAATAGTTATAGCACAAACATATCTTTTCAAATCTCAGTTTAGTATTTTATATCGTTGTTGACTGTGATATATTCAATCATTACATAATGGATGGACCCTCAGATCGTTTCCAGTTTTTTTCTACACTGAAGAGTTTTGCTATACAAAGCCTTGCAACATATGTCCTTGAATTCTGGGACTTTGATCTATGTAGTACTAATGCTCAAAAATGGGATGGCTCAGCCAAATAAGAGGCAGCGCTCTATTTTATAAAAGGTATATCTATATTACTACCCAAAAAGAAATGCAGAAATGTATTACTATGTCCATTTCTCCATATTTATTTTTGCACATTTGACAAATGAAAATAAAATTTTCAGAGTTATTTTCTATTTCTTTAACTGTAGTTTTGTTTTGCTGAATTAGTGATAAGAATTTATTTCTATAATTTAGAATTATAATACTGATAATGAATTTTATAAAGAGAAAATTGTTAATGCAAAATTTAACACAAATGAAAAAGCCATGTGTTGACATGGGAAGAAATCCACCACAAACTAAGTAATATAATCAAGATGCAAAACAAAACTAATGAAACAAAAAATAAAAAAATCTCTCATAGATGAATTCTGAAACAGTGGTCAAGAAAATGTGCTCACTGTACTCTTTCTGGGTACTCTCTCTGGAAGGGAGGACTTTCACATTTCACTCCAAATACAGAGTTGTACTGTGCACATTTGTAGGTGCATACTATTTTGTACCTAAATGTGATATAAAAACTTTGATTGATTTCAAAAAAGAGCTGATTATAGTATGGCATACAGTGGTAATACTGTTTTCTCCAGAAAGTGAAATCTCTCTATTTTACCTTGGTATTACGAATATGTTTCACTGAATTTGACCTTGTTTCTAAATCTGTCAGCCTCAGGCTAATATTCTCCAGAGAGGATTGATGTCTGTGCTAAAGTCTTCTGGCTACTTAGTCTCTGACTCAATCTAATTAAGAGTCACTAATGTAAGTCACATTACTCAGGTAAGAAAATCAACATCAGGAGTATACTTCCAAGAGGAAAGATTGTACCTGTTAAAACAGCATTTCAGTTGCCAAGTTGCTGTTCTCTTAAATGCCACTTTAGAGACTGATATTTGTCAGACCTCTCTGACAACTTTTGACATGAGCCATGTGCTCACTGTTTAGCAATGATATGTACGTATGAGACTAATTTCTAAGTTGGTTCTGTGTTATAATTTTATTCTTTGAGAATATTATTGTCATTTGTAATTTCTTTCCAGGTGAAGTATGACTTCCTCTAGTTACTTGTTTTAATCACTTAAGTTCAGAACGCAATAACATAAACCAAAAAAATAAAAATAAAAACAATTTTATACTTTCTTCAACAAATTACACAAATATTTAAAGTTATGTCATACTGGTAAATGAATATACAGACTGATCAAAAAATGACTAGAAAGTCAAAAATAAACATTATATATTATTATATCATATAATATATGACATGTTACTATGTTATATCATAGCATATATAATATAATAAAATTTATATTTCAAATAAGGTAAATGGATTGGATGGATTATTCAATGAATGGTGTGATACAACTCGGTAACCATCTAGAAAAAAATTCAATCCCTATCTTGCCCCTTCCACCAAAGTAAATCCCAGATGAATTAAATATTTAAACATAAAAAATGATACTATAGAAGTGTGAATAGCTTGGGAAAATTATTTGTATAGTCTCAGAGTTGTACAGTCTTTTCTAATATGCCACAAAACTAAGAAAGAATAGATAACTGACTAATCAGACTACATAACAAAAATTTTCTGCATATAAAAATACATTATAAACAAGCTAAAAGACAAATGACAAACTAATTTTTAAAAGTAAAATGGCATACCCAAAATTAAGAGCAAATATTATTAATTCATAAAGAATTCCTAAAAAATTACTAAATCATCCGGACACAGTGGCTCATGCCTCTAATCCCAGCACTTTGGGACGCCGAGGTGGACAGATCACTTGAGGTCAGGAGTTCGAGATCATCCTGCCCAACCTTGACTCTATCAAAAATACAAAAATTAGCAGGGCGTGGTGGCGGGTGCCTGTAGTCCCAGTTACTCTGGAGGCTGAGGCATGAGAATCGCTTGAACCCGGGAGGTGGAGGTTGCAGTGAGCCGAGATCTTGCTACTGCATTCCAACCTGAGCAATAGAGCAAGACACTGTCTTGAGAAAAAAAAAAAAAAAAAAAAATTACTAAATCAACAGATAAAAAGAGAATAAGAACAAATGAAAATTCAAAAAGCTCTTAAAAACTTACACAACATTCAACTTCACTCATAACAAGATAGATGCAAACGAAAGCTGTGAGACACCATTTTTTACCTCTCACTCTCAAAAATAAAGTTACAATCTCTTAGTAAAGGCAAAGGGAAACAGACATTCCTGTTTATGTTGATAAGACTGTAAGTCAGAACAATTCTGTTGCAAAGAATTTGGCCATATCTATCGAAATAAAAAATATATTTGACCCAGCAATTTTACTTCTAAAAATTTATTCTACAGGTTAACCTGAACATATTCAAAATAATATATATTGAAGGATATTCATTACAGCATTGTTTGTAAGAAAAAAAAAAAAACTAGAAAAAAACAGTTGGGGTCTGGTTAAGTAAATCATCTTACTTCATTATATTTGAATACTATGCAGCCATTACAAAGGATGAGACTGCTCTATGGATAGTGATACATATTGATAAATAAATGTTAAGTAAAAAATGGAAGATACAGAAGAGTGTGCACAGTATGTTACAAACTGTCTTAAAAATAAAAAGTACATATACGAACATGTAAAGGCATAGAGCACCCCTGGGAAGTGAAGATATAAGACACAAGAAGGGATTATTTCTGTCAAGAGTAGCTGACTGCCTGAGAGACACAGGTGGATAAAGGCTTGTCTTTTACTATATACCTTTGTCATATTTTGAAGTGTATCCTTTCCCTAGGGAAGTATTCCTAGAAGGGATTTTGCTCCTATTCAAGGGTACTCCCTCCCACTCCTACTCCTCCAGTTATTGACTGGATGCAGAGGAGTAAGAGACAGAAAGCTTTTCTAAATACTAAAATATTGGTCTACATAGTAAATGCCAAACTGGGGAAACTCGGATCATAAAGTTTTACCACCATCCATAGCCTAGAGACAATGAGAGAATGTGACCAAGGGGAAATTCCTATAAAACAGGAAGTGAAAGGGGGAGGACACTATCTAGGAAGAGCCTGGGACTGGGAAGAGGCAAGGGAAAAAAAGAAAATAAAGAGAAGAGTGAGATTTTAGAGGTGAGTTTCCTCTCTGGCTCTGGGAGGTCACAACTCAAAGGAAATTCCAGGGCAGATGTTCTCTCTTGGTTCGTTTCTTTGGGCGTAGCCTGAGAACATTTACATCTCTTAGAGAATTCCCATGTTCATCATAGTGCCACAACAGGAATCTGTCTCAGCAGTGGACTGAAGATAGCACCATATCTTCCGGCCTGTTTATTGCATGCTGGGGATCCAGGTATTCCTACATGTTCCAACAGGAGGACAGAAAAGTACAGAGAAAACCTGTGGACCTAGAAAAGACTAAGGTAGTGCTAAGGAGGCTATAAAGTACAGGGATCTTATGACCAGAGTCAAGACGGGAACCTTGAACTTCAGAAGTATATGCCAGTGCTATGCCCAAAGGGACCCAGCAGGACTAGTTACCTGCAGGGAGCACGAGCCCAGAACACTCAGCACGAGACCATTTCAGCCACCCTGCCATGGAGACCAATGAGGAGCCAGAAGGCAGGATTTCATAGACTTCCCCCTGCTTTCACAAGAATACATGCAAAGGCCAGCTTTCAGAACTATCGTTCTGCTGTGGCCTGAAAAATACAGCTTGAAACTCCATGCTAAGAAATGACTTCTATGTTGTAGGTGGAATTTGTCCTCAATTTAAACCAATGAATGGCTTCATACAATGGATAGGCAGTTATAAGACATAATTCATGGAAATTGTAAAATATGTTATTTTTAGTATATTATTCCTTTTATATCAGTGTGTCATTTGTATGTTGTAAATCACCTAAAATTCTATTAGTTATCAACAAAGTTATGTGTATACTCTTATTATAATAGTGTAAAAATCAATGTATTTGGTCAATGAGTAGGAAGTATTACATACTTGCAAACGAGAATGGTATTTCCCCCTAAATATTTATTTGACAAGAGGAAACTGCATAGGAAACATCAATACTTGTATTTGTTGGTATCCGCTCTTCTCTAACCTTGAACGTCCAGCCAAGACTTCAAATAAATCTCCATTTTTAGCTTCACAGGCTCTGAAAGCATCAACATATCATTTATCCAGTGCACACGTGGTGCGTGTGTAAAAGTTATTTATCTAATAGCCACAAAAAAAAAAATCTTCAGGTAAAGCAGCAATCAACTATTTATAGTGCTTTCAAGTATATTTCCAAATATAATATGAATATTCTTGCAAGCTCCCAAAGTATTTCTTGCCTGTATATTCATCAAAGTGCTGGAAAATTACACAAGAGCAATCAGATAAAGCAGTTAATATGGCTGGCACCAATCCGACTGCTTTACTCCTCCCTCTATGATTAATTACAACTAAATTGATGTTATCAGCAATGATTAATTTACAACTTAGGTGCAAAGTAAATGAACTAAGCAAATTGGAACTGGCACTAACAATTTCTGAAGGCTCAGCAAAGCACCCACATCATGATACGCTATTATGCACAGAAAACTTTCTCTCTAAAAAATGGTTAAAATGCATAGGTGTAGTGATTGGTTTGTTTTTAAATATAGGTATATTTTCTTATATCTTCTGAAGCAAAATTTAAATATTAAAAATAACCTTAGATTTTTATACCTGGATATACAGCAAATATATGTCTGGGAAGAAAAATGTCTCGAGTCTCATTTACCTAAAATAAGTGCAAAATGTTTTATTTTACCCTTATCTTTTAGTATTGGTTTTAAGACTCTAGATCAGGTTGTATAGATACAAGCCCACATGTGGCCCAATAGTGTATATTCTGAGCCAGTTTTCTCTTACCAAAAATGAAAAGAATTCTAATATTTCACAAAGCTGTTAGAGAAAATGTAGCTGAGAAGCCCTGGCACACAGAGAGCTTCCTGTGAGATCGCCCAGTAGAGTTTCCAGTGGGTTCTCCTGAGCAGAGCAACAGCAGTCTAATAAGGGATTCCTCCTCCTGACTGCTGCACCACTGTATTTACTTATAGATACAAGCACATAGGAGAACAAAAGCCTGAGGGATGGCATTATTTCCCCCAAATAAGCTGAGATACCAGTCCAGAAAATGTATTGATGATGACCGTGCACTCAAATGGTGATGAGATGGAGCATGCAAATACATAATCTCTTTGCAGAGGGAGGGTAAAGTTTCAGTCCATCAGATATTTTGAAGAAACACAAACATAATTATGAGAGCCATTGAAATTCACCTACTGTTAACACATGATTTTTACTATAAGCAGCCTGGGGGCAACTGATTGACGCAGAAAGGGGCGGGGTCGGGGCCAGAACTAGGTTGTGGTTTGGAAAAGGCTCTTTTCATTTAAAATCAACAAAGTGTGTTCTCATCCTGCAGCACTTACAAAATTCCCAAATAACATCATTTAACCCAGTCAAATGCCTTTTTCTATTTCAAACAAGATTTTTTCAGAAGACACGTAACTCAGCTGAATTGGAGGGGATAAGCAGTTAAGCTTCCCAAAGCTTTTTGCTTTCATTTCTCAAAGCAAAGACCATATTTTATTTATTTATTTCAAGCACATAGAATGGTGACATGGGGCATTAGGAGTTGCTTGGATCATTCTTCGTGGAATAACTATATGCTTTATTCTTTAAGACTCAGAATTGCTGGACAAGGAATGGTTAAGAATGATGAATTTTTAAAAAGAGAATATGACAGCTATCTTTATCATTTCTAATTAACCTTTGGCCAGAATTTTTCACTACAAAGTCACACGTACATGTTAATTAGGACATAAAATATTATTAACGTCTAATATTTCTTTTGGACAGTTAACATTTTTTCAAGTGCCTTTCAGGTGACATTTCTTACACATTTGAAAATACCTATTTTGATACTGTTAAAGAAAATGGCTTCGTTATCTGTAAACCTTAGGTTTGACCCTAAAAATACTAGAAATGAGCTGACAAAGACTGAAGTGAAGCGACTAAAAAATTTTTAAAGAAATTTATGGCAATAGGTGGGATTACTCAGAGGGAAGGTGAGTAAGAGAGTAGAAAACAGAATCAGCCACAAAATGTGAAACTATCCAATAAATTAAGTATCTCATTGTTTCCCTAAAACAGATCCAGTTTGGAGCAAGGATGGGAGGATATTAAGCCTGACTTTAATATTTCACTGTGCAGGGTAGCACTCTCATCTCCTCCCCGCCTTCCACATTTGTCCGTTCTGAGGGCTCTAATACTGCCCACCTCCTTACATGCGTTACTTGAGAGCCCGAAACACTCTTTGACAGCTTTTTGTGGAAAGCTTGTCTAAGTTCAAAGCAAAAACTAGGAACTTTACTTCAAAAGCCTGCTATACCTTTATTTCAGTATCTTCAGATTAAGAAAAAAAACTTTCTGAACAAGAAGGGTCTTGTTCCTTTTATCATGTACCATGGATATTTGTTCTTAATTTAATTCCCTTTATGAACACATTTGTGTGGCTCTGTTTTCAAGAAGTTCAAAAGTGAACAAAAGACAGAGAGTATTATTAGGAAATTTAAAGTCTGGGGGGGAAAAAAAAAAAAAAAAAAACCTTGACATATACAAGTATACCTCAAAGATATTGCAGGTTTGGTTCCAGACAATGACAATAAAATGAACATAGCAATAAAGTGAGTCACCCAAATTGTTTTGGGTTCCCAATGTATATGAAAGTTATGTTTATACAGGTGCACTGTGCATTATGTCTTAAAATATATATGCATACCTTAATTTAAAAATAATTTATTGCTAAAAAAAACACAATGATCATCTGAGTCTTCTGCAAGCCATAAACTTTTTGCTGGTAGAGGGTCTTGCCTCCATGTTGATGGCTACTACCTGATCAAGGTGGTGGTTGCTGAAAGGTGGATTAGCTGTGGCAATATCTTAAAATAAGACGGCAATGAGGTTGGCCACATCAATTGACTCTTTCCCAAAAGATTTCTCTGTAGCATGCAACGTTGTTTCTAGCATTTTACCCACAGTAGAACTTCTTTCAAGACGGTAGTCATACATTTCAAATCCTGCAGCTGTTTTATCAATTTAGTTTATACGATATTCTAAATCCCTTGTTGTCATATTAATGATGTTCATAGCATCTTCACCCGGAGTAGATTCCAACTCAGAAAAGCACTTTCTTTACCCATTCATTAGGAGCAAATTTTTCATCTGTTCAGGTTTGATTATGAGATTTCGGTAATTCAGTCACATCTTCAGGTTCCACTTCTTTCTGACCTCTTGCTATTTCCACCACATCTGCAGTTACTTCCTCTACTGAAGCCTTGAAGCCCTCAGTCATACATGTGAATTAGAATCAACATCTTCCAAACCCCCATTAATGCTGGTATTTTCACTTCCCCTCATGAATTACAAATGTTCTTAATGACATTTAGAATGGTGAATACTTTCCAAAAGTTGTGCATTTACTTTGCCCAGATCCATCAGGGGAATCACTGTCTACAGCAGCTATAGCCTTTAAAAAATGTATTTCTTAAATAAGTCTTGAAAGTTGAAAGCACTCCTTGATCCAAGGACTACAGAACAGATGTTGTGTTAGTAGGCATGAAAACAACATTAATTGTTAATCACCTTATACAACTCCATCAGGACTCTTGGGAAATTAGATATGTTGTCAATGAGCAGCAATATTTTGAAAGAAATACTTTTGTCTAAGTAGTAGGTCTCAACAGTGAGCTTGAAATATTCAGTAAAACATGTATAAACAGATATGATGTCATCCAGGCTCTCTGGCTTCATTTATAGAGCACAGGCAGAGTAGAGTTAGCATAATTCTTAAGGGCCTTAGGATTTTCAGAATGGTAAATGAGTATCGGCTTCAACTTAAAGTCAGCAGCTGTGTAACCCCTGACAAGAGAGTCACCTGTCCTTTGAGGCTTTGAAGGCAGGCATATGTCTTTTCTCTAGCTGTGAAAGTCCCAGACAGTATCTTCTTCCAATAGTAGGCTGTTTCATCTACATTGAAAATCTGACTAGTGTAGCCACCTTCATCAATGATCTTAGCCTATCTCAGCTTTTGACATGCCTTGGTCACTAAGCTTTATTATTTTTAACTTTTGATTTAAAGTGGAAGACATGCAACTCTTCCTTTCACTTGGACACTTAGAGGTCATTTTCAGGTTATTAATTGACCTTATTTCAATATTATTGTGTCTCAGGAAATAGGAAGGCCCAAGTAGGAGAGAGATGAGGACCAGCTGGTGAGTGGAGCAGTCAGAACATCCACATTTATTAAGTTTGACATCTCATATGGGTATGGTTTGTGGCCCCCATAACAATTACAATAGTAATATCAAAGATTTTTGATTATGAATCATAACATACATAATAATGATGAAAAAGTTTGAAATACTGCAATAATTATCAATATGTAACATAAAATGAAAGAATGTTGTTGGAATGTTGGAATGCAGGGTTGCTACAAACCTTCAATTTGTAAAAATCTGAGAAGTGCAATAAAGCACAATAAAACAAAGTATGCATGTATACAAATTAGAAAATATGCAACTTCTATAAAGAGGCACAAACAATGTTCTTTGTGTCATTCAGGTGGCAAAGCAAATAGTAGTCATAGATCCAAACTTTTACAATCTGGCTCCTCCTAATCTGGTATTTATTTTTTAAATGGAATCATACATCTTCTTTTATTTATACAGCATGATAATTAATGCATTTTTTAGGATAAAAGAAAGAAAGAGAGAAAACATTACACAAGTATATAGTACATCTTTGGCTATTTAAGCCATATGATTGGAGGGAGAGTGAGTTTGATGTTTAAAATCTATTTTATAGTACATGTGGCTGTATTTATGCAAAGCCCATGTACTACATTCTTAGGATGCTTACTTTGTTCTAAGTCACTAACATAATTTTGGGAAATAGATGAAACTGCAAAATAAGTAAATCAACTGATAAACATTGTTTCCTTTCCTTGGATACTACTGTAATCACGTTATCCACCGGTTAACATATTTTTTGACTAATATAGATTCATTTATTGACTTTCAGAAATATTTTGCAATTCAGTTGTAGATGGCTGTTGTCAATTAAGGGTCATAGATCTTAGTCTAGTTAAGACATTAAGATTGGTACTACTCTTCCTTTAAAATATATCATAACTTGTGCTTCTTCAAAATCATTGCCAAGCTTAGGTGAACATTTTCTCAGGTGTACATGAGCTTTCTGCTATGGTAAACCTCCCGGCCTAGTGTTTAGAGATCTTTTTTTCTCATTTTTCAGCTATTTCTGGTTTTCAATCGTTGTCTCCCTCTTTTCTGTGCTAAACTGCAAACTCTGGAAGAGCAAGCAGGTATTATTTCACTTCCACAGTGCATTGAGTACCAAGAACTCTGAGGGCACTTAATCTCAAATAGGCATAATGTGGATTCACAAATGTCATACAAAATCATCCTCTTCTAACATTATTATGACAATTCCCTCTAGCTCTAGGTACAATGGAGGGAGAAACAATAATTTATAAAAATAAGTAGAAGAAACAATTTTCCACCATTCCTGAGGCATTAATAATGTCTTCTGGCATGTGAATGTGTGTCCACGACTCAGTATGTGTCACTTCCTGCTAATTCATTGAGTGGGTCCAGCATTTCAAGTATAAAACAAAAGACACAATTGAACCTTCCGGAGCCTTTGACAGAGTGCCCTACTCCTTTTCTCAGAAGTACCTCAGTACTCCCAAGGCTTCTTGCCATAGCCATGTCTCAAGCAATTGTCTTAAGCTGTTTAATTAATAAAGTCACTTAAAGGAATCATTGTGCTCATGGATACTACTTATTAAACTTAAAATAACCAACTAGATTAATCCCCGAGTTCAAGGAGAGGTTAACATGCAGCCCTTTAGTCTTCCTAGATAAAATAAAGACCAAGATGGCAACAGATAGCTAAATCAGGTTTCCCGCTTCTGGACATCGAAATGCTAATGGAAGAAAAGAAAAAAAGTCATATCATTTAAAAACAACTTACTTCCATATGAACATAACTCCATACTTCCAAAATGAGAGTTTTATAAATGAATAACAGGTCTAAACAGCAACAGAACAAAAGCCTGATCTGCAAACTAGAGAGTATCGTTCAATTTATTATTTTTTTCATTCACATACACATAAAAGATGCCAGGCTATTAACAAAATAGAAATTAATTTTAAGAGTCTGAAGATTTTAGAAAACATTACTATGTTTCCCTATTAAGTATTGCCTGAACAATTGGTATGTTTGCCTCCCTTGAGCTCTTTATTTTTTTTTTTTCCTCAACTTTTACTTTAAATTACAGGTGCATGATATGCAGGTTGGTTACATAGGTAAATGTGTGTCATGGTAGTTTGCTACACAGATCAACCCATCACCCAGGAATTAAGCCCAGCATCCATTCGTTCTCCTTCACCCATCCCCCACTGACAGGACCCAGTGTGTATTGTTTCCCCCAGTGTGTCCAGGTGTTCTCATCATTCAGCTCCCACTTAGAAGTGAGGACATATTGGGTTTGGTTTTCTGTTCCTGGGTTAGTTTGCTAAGGAAAACAGCCTCCAGCTCCATCCACATCCCTGCAAAGCACATGAACTCATTCCTTTTTGTGGCAGCATAGCATTCCATGGTATATATGTACCACATTTCTTTATTCAGTCTACCTTGATGAACAATGGGGTTAGTTGATTCCATGTGTTTGTTATTAAACTAAAGAGCTTCTGCTCAGCAAAAGAAACTATCATCAGAGTGAACAGACATCCTACAGAATGGGAGAAAATTTTTGCAATCTATCCATCTGACAAAGATCTAATATTCAGAGTCTACAAGAAACTTAAACAAATTTACACACACACAAAAACAACCCCATTAAAAAGTAGGCAAAGGATATGAACAGACACTTCTCAAAAGAAGACATTCATGTGGCCAAAAAACACATGAAAAAAAGCTCAACATCACTGATGATTAGAGAAATGCAAATAAAAACCATAATTAGGCCGGGCGCGGTGGCTCAAGCCTGTAATCCCAGCACTTTGGGAGGCCGAGACGGGCGGATCACGAGGTCAGGAGATCGAGACCATCCTGGCTAATACGGTGAAACCCTGTCTCTACTTAAAAATACAAAAAACTAGTCGGGCGACGAGGCGGGCGCCTGTAGTCCCAGCTACTCGGGAGGCTGAGGCAGGAGAATGAGCGTAAACCCGGGAGGCGGAGCTTGCAGTGAGCTGAGATCCGGCCACTGCACTCCAGCCTGGGTGGCAGAGCAAGACTCCGTCTCAAAAAAAAAAAAAAAAAAAAAAAAAAACCATAATTAGGTACCATCTCACTCCAGTCAGAACGGTAATCATTAAAAAGTCAGAAAACAACAGATTCTGGTGAGGATAAGGAGAAAAAGGAATGCTTTATACTGTTGGTGGGAGTGTAAATTAGTTTAACCCTTGTGGAAGACAGTGTGGTATTCCCCAAAGACCTGGAGGCAGAAATACCATTTGACCCAGCAATTCCATTACCGGGTACATAACCAAAGGATTATCAATCATTCTATTATAAAGACATATGCAGGCATATGTTCACTGCAGCTCTTTATTTTCTTAACGATCTGTGATAAACTTTCTTACATTCTATTCTTAAGTGTTTTTGGCTTTAGATTCCTAAGGTAAGTATTTTATTTTCTGTTACATAAGGTGTTCTAGAGTTCATACTCAAGTATGAACTTTCAGAGTAAATTTCTGTACGTTTACTAAAATATTTCCTGCAATCAGAATATAAAACTGTACACATTGCTTTATTCATTGTATTTAACAATTTACCAGTCATCTATAAAATTCCAACCTACTACACTATTTGAAAATATGTACTACTCATTTCTCATAGTTCTAGCATATGCTCTTCGCTCATTTGCAATTCATTTTTATGTAATCAAAGTATTTACTACAGCCATGGAGGCAGATTAACATTTTAATATAACTGAGAGCCAGGTTTTTAGAAATAAGGAGAAAAGAAGCAGTCTATTCTTCCCTTTCTTTTCTGACCAACCTATAAGAGTATTTAGGGTCCTGGAACAGTAGCTTGGTTTTAACTACATAAAGATCTAACGCTGAGGTTGCTATTGCCCCAATTGCTCCATTTAGCCTTTCACACATAACAGTAAATTGGCCCCACATCTATCCATTCATGATCTACAAGTGAATTGACTCTTTTTTTTTTTTTTTTTAAGAATCTCATCAGTAGATGATTATATTTTTCTTTTGGTGAAGAAGAACCAACCCCATCTTTCAATTCAGTCCAGAAGCTTTTTTTGCTCTCCCATCCAAATAGGCTTTCTTGGACAGGAGTTTTATCTTGAATACCAAACTGTTTCTGTCCTAGAAACCAGAAATAGCCGTAACGACGCTCTGGGTAGTAGACTTTTAAAGTATAGTGACTAATAAATTCACTAACTTTCCCATCTTTTTTCTCAGCTCCCACTCACAATGCCCCTAGAGAACTGGTAACAGCAACTTCCAATGCCCTGATGCTACACAAAACCTGACTGATTCTTCCAGCGTCCTTCTTGGAATCGAAAGTGAGATAAATCTAGTTTGGGGGAAGCCATTTTTGAAGGAGGCAAAGCTAGCCTTCAAAGGGGGAAAGAAGACTCAGCTTCAGAGAGAGATGGTGCTATGGATTAAATGGTTTGTTCACTCAAAAATTCATGTTGAAACTTAATCCCTCCAAAATTCCGGTGTTGCCAATGTGGTAGTATCAAGAAATCTGGCCTTTAAGAAGTAATTTGGCCATGAAGGCTGCTCCTTCATTAATGGAATTAAGTTTCTTTTAAAAGAGGCTTCATGCAGCACAGTGTTCACCTACTTTGCTCTTCCCCATTTCTGCCATGTGAGGATACAGCATTCCTCTCCTCCAGAGGATGCAGCTTTCACCAGACACCAAACGGTAGTGCCTTGGTCTTGGATTTTCAGGCCCCAGAACTGTGAGAAATAAATGTCTGCTCTTTATAAATTACTCACTCAATAGTACAGTAGTTACTTCCTTATCCACTAGAGATACATTCCAAGACCCCCAGTGGATGCTTGAAACCACAAATAGTACTGAACTTTATATACTATGTTTTTACCTCTCATTACATATGTATGTTAAAGTTTAATTCATAAATTAGGCACAGTAAGAGATTAACAATCAAAAATAAAGTAGAAAAATTATAAGAATATAATTTCACCAACAGAAGATTCATTCTTACCGTAGATCTTAGCAAGCTCAGCATATTAAGAACTTTCATCTTTTCACTTAAAGGAAGCTTTAAATGGCTTCTCTTTAGACAAATTTCCAGCATTACTACTTTTGCACTTTGGGGCCATTATTAAGTAAAATAAGTATTACTTAAACACAAGCACTGGGATACTGTGACAGGTGATCTGATAAGAAGATGGCTACTAAGTAACTAACAGGCAGGCAGCATAGACAGCTGGATGGGCTGCAGAATGGGACGCTTCACGTTCAGAGTGGGATGAAACAGAATAGCATGAGATTTCATCACGCTACTCAGAATGGTAGAGCAACTTAAAGTTTATGAATTGTTTATTTCTGGAATTGTCAATTTCATATTTCCAGACTGTGGTTTATCATGGATAACTGAAACCATGAATAAGGAGGCGCTACCGGATTCTGTTGTAGCAGCATCAAATGAACTAAGAGAGATGGTATTGCCATTTTCCTTGGCTCCTGAACAGATTTTATGCTTTCCAATCTTAGTCCCTCATGAGGCTCAACTTTGTTTACTTCCACTGGATTCAATGAGACACCTTGTAGTACCCTTCTTCTGTAAAGACCAGCCCTAGAAGCAACATACAGCCATTTTCTTCCAAGCTCTGTCACATTCTTGGGAGACAATACAGCAGCCATAATTATGTGCTCAGGGAATTTCAAGTGTGGTCATTTCTTAGTCTCCAGAAAAAAATATTTGTTCCCTTTCTCATTTCTTCTGTCATCACTGTCTCCTCAATAATACCAACTTCTCTCTTCCCATGCTAGGTCACCCTACCATGAAACTCTCAAGTGCTTAAGCTTTCTAAACTGAAAAAAAAAAAAAAAAAAAAAAAAAAAAACAGGAAGAGAATTGACCTCAGGCTGCTTCTGCTTTGACCCTGCAACCCAACCACGCTAAGGCAGGGAAGGCAAAATGCAACTATTTTCAGGATTGGCAAGGGAAAAATAGAAAGAAAGCAATATGAATTACTATCAACAAACTATATAACTTATATAACTTTGATAGTTTAAGTATACAGCTATTACTTGCAAAAGAAAAATTATCGACTAAGGGAAAAGATTATTGAAAATAACTAATGGCAGTTTTCACCGCGTCATTAACAGAGTCAAGTCTAATGAGTAAAGTGGTGTTCGAGATGGGTAATTCTGTTTGGGGTCCAAAATGAATTGTAACTCTAAAGTAATTAAATTGACATTAATAATGGCTTGCAAGCTGCCTCTTAAATCAATTCCGAACCATGGAATAATTATATAGCTACCTAAAACTACTATAATCAATAGCTTTTATTTGCATATAAAATTGCAGGTGATATGCTCGTGCTCCTTTTCTTTTCAATAGTTGCATAAGGTCACATTTTATTCATTATTCAGCAAATGTTTGTTGAATTCCTATGTGCCAGAAACTATTCCGGGCACTAGGGAGACTTTGATGAACAAAACAAGCAAACAAATAAACAAAAAATGCTTGCCCTCATGGAGCTTACATTTTCATGAATGGCAACAACAAAAAACACAATAATCAAATCATATATCATGTTGCATGTTGATAAGTGCTATGGAGAAAAACGATTCAGAGCAGGAGCAAGGTTGGAGGAGTGCAGACAGGTGACGAAGGTCTAAATAGAGGATGTCTCATCACAGTGACATCTGAACAAAGAGATACAAGAGATGAGGATTAAAAACCATGAAGAGTGTTTTAGAAAGAGATCAGTAAGAGTGGACATGTGTTACATTTTGGGCAGCAAGAAGGCCAAGTGGCTGGAAAGGATCAATAATCCATTTACAGATGAGAAAGAGTCCACATCAAGCATATCTGGGGCAAGAAGATTGGGCTTTAAATTCTGGATACATTAAGTTTTCATGCTTCGTAGACAATCAAGTAGTACTAGTCTAAAAATCAGGACTGAGCTACAAGCTAAAAATTTTGGGAGCCATGGTTCTATAAAATATTAAGATTTTGATTTTATGTCTCAGACTTAATGAAGTTATCAACTAACTTACAGAATTTAGTCTAATAGTGATATAAACAATTTCTGTTCAATAGAAAACCATGGTCTATCATCCTGCAAAATACTAACCTGTTTTGTTTTTAACCCTGAAACTTATTCTGCATTGCAAATCTGATGCTAAATCTGGAACTAGGGTAGACTTCACAGGTTGAGGGCACAGTCCTCCATTAGACTCTTTTTACTTCAGACACTTGCTTCATTCTCCAAGGTTGCCAGGTCACCCTCACTTATGATCAGCTGGCTACCAGTGTAGAGGTTCCCACTGTCTCATCAGATTTGATAATTGCCAGAATGACTCACAAAACTCAGAAAAGCACTCGATTTCCAATTACAGTTCACTATAATGGATACAGGTCAGGACCATCTAAATAAAGAGACACATAGGCAAACACAAACACAAAACTTCTTTGTCCTCAGGATGCATCACCCTCCTGGCACATAACCATGTATCATCAATCAGGGAAGCCCACCCAAATTTTGCTGTTCAGAGTTTTTATTGGGATTTCATTACACAGGCATGGTTGATTGAATCATTAACCATGAACTCAGTCTCTAGCTTCCTTCCACTCTTCAGAGGTCAGGTTGATGTCATCTGGCTCAAAGCCCCAACCTTCTAATTTTGTGGTGTGTCTTTATAGAATGACCAGTCTCTGTCCCAAAAATGTCTAGGGGTCCACCATGAGTCACTTCATTTGCATAAATTCAGGTGTGGTCCTAGAGGCTCACTGTGAATAACAAAGACTCTCTTGGCATTGAGGAGATTCCAGGGATTATAAGCTCTCTCAGGAACCAGGAAAAAATTTCAGATGAATTCTTTATTATGCAACATATTCTTGCATGAAATTGCTAAAATATATAGCTCTTCAAATGTTTATTGAACTAGCTTTAACATCTTACTGGTTCCCGCATTAATAAGGGTGATAAATATTGAAGATGTATTCATTATACATTTGCATAAACTCATGACTTTTTGAAAATTAAACATTAACAGTAGTATTAAATGAGATAACCAACAGAGTAAATCAAGAAGAGAGATGGTCCAAGGAATGACCCTTCAGCACCCCAAAGTAAGATTTAAGAGATAAGAAGCAATCAGCAAAGAAGTCATAGGAATGCCTAATGACCCAGGAAGAAAACCAAGAGAATGTGCGTAGCTGGAACCCAAGCAAAGAATGTAGTTCATAGAAATAAATGATCAGCTATGTTGAATGCTACTGATAAATCTAGTTAAATGAAGACTGAAACATCCTCATTGGATTTGGCAACTTAATGGTCACTGGTGATCATGACAAGAACACTTTTGAAAATGGGGAGGTAAGGAACATTTGGGCTGGGCGCACTGGCTCGCAGTGGCTTTGGGAGGCTGAGGTGGGCAGATCACTTGAAGTCAGGAGTTCGAGACCAGCCTGGCCAATGTGGTGAAACCACATCTCTACTAAAAATACCACAAAATTAGCTTGGCATGGTGGCACACACCTGTAGTCCCAGCTACTTGGGAGGCTGAGGCAGGAGAATTGCTTGAACCCGAGAGGTGGAGGTTGCAGTAAGCCAAGATCACACCACTGCACTCCAGCCTGGGCAACAGAGTGAGACTCTGTTTAAAAAAAAAAAAAAAAAATTGGAGTAGCTTTAAGAGAATGATTAAACAATTCATTATTATTTAGCCATTAAAAAAGAAATGAAGTATTAATGCATGCTACAACACAGCTGAAAATTGAAAATATTATGCTAAGTGAAAGATAGCAGACACAAAAAGGTCACATACTATACGGCTCCATTTATGTGAAAGAGTGTTTGTAAGCTGATGGAAATGTCCCCATACAAGGGGAAAAAATGGATAATGCAGAAAAATGAAGAGAGATAAAGAATTACTCTATTTGCCATACATTTTGTTTTCATTAAAATGCCAAAAAAGAAGCATGCCTTTCAAAATCCTCTTATGTAATATTAAACCAAACATTGCTGGTGTCTAATCCTAGCTCTGCCACTATCTTGTTCTGTGTCTTCATAAAGTCTCCCAAATCCTCAAAAATATAAAATGAAAGAACTGAACTAAATTATCCTTAAGTATCCTCTCAGTCCCAAAGTTCTGTATTCTCTAATATTCACTGATTTATTATGAGATCTAAGAATAGCTTTATAAAGCCTGCTTTCTCCATGTTCATATCATTGGAGCTCCACAAACTGCCTACAAAAAAATTCAAAGCTATACTGATTTATAGCAGATTAAACGAAGAGAACCACACAAGATGAGCAAAGAACTCAAGACAAACTAGATGCAATCAGAGACATCTGGGTGGATTTACCACCACAGCTTAAAAACATCTGGGCAATGTTAGTACTCCAGTTCTGGAAATCATACATTCCTAAGTCTGACATTATTTTGGATGAGTAACTTGTATCCTTAAGCTACAGATGCCTCATTTTGGCAAGAAAACCTAATAAGCACAGGAAAAAACACAAGAGGAAATAAAAAAATCAGAGTATCTCTAGCATGCAGTGGTGGAATATCTTAATGCAAAAAGTTAGATCTAAATACTAATTATGTGGTTTTGATCTATAATCTACAGATATTTGATGACCTACTGACACATCAAACTCAATTTGCCTGAACCCAAAACATTATCTTTCCCACAATCCTGTTCCATGTGATTTGCCAGTCTTCATTGCTGCTCTCACCAGCAGCCAGGTTCAAAACTTAGGAATCATTTTTGACTCTTCCTTTTTAAGCCCCTTTCCTAAATCTAGTCATCTGTTGAAGCCTGTTAATTTCTATCCCTATATTGTTTCTGGCTCCCTTTTCACAGTATTACTGCTACTCTCCTTGCTGACTGCATGCCGACTGCACGCTGCCTGTATCCCAGACTGCCGCAAGCTTTTCCTAACCACTCTATCTGCTCCCCACGTTCCAATTCATACTATTTTGCCAATAAATCCTCCTGGTTGGCAAAACTAATCTTCGTAAAACTGTGCTCAAGAAGACTCAATGTCTGTCCGCCATGAAATCCAGATCACAGATGGAATTGAGCACCAATGCCTAAAGCTCAAAGACAAATCTTGAAATGTGGCCTGATCCTTATTTCTCATGTGTCTGGATAAGCACATTAACCACCTCCAAAATGAAAGTACTCATATTCAAATCTTAGCATGATGATAATGGCTTTTTTTTTTTTTTTTTTAATTCAAGGTCTCACTCTCATATTGTTTCTTGTTGCCAGGCTGGAGTGCACTGGTGTGATCTCAGCTCACTGCAGCCTTGACTTCCCAATCTCGGGTGATCCTCCCACCTCAGCCTACTGAGTAGCTGGAACTACAGGAGTATGCCACAATACCCAGCTAGTTTTTTAAATTTTTAGTAGGGACGGTTTTGCTATGTTGCCCAGGCTGGTATCACACTCCTGGGCTCAAGCAATCCACAAGCCTCGGCCTCCTAAAGTGCTAGGATTACAGGCATGAGCCACTATATCCAACTTGATAATAGTTCTTAAAATATATTCTTGTCTCTTCTTTTTTCTGTCTAGTGTAATTACTTATTGAAAAGAAGCATTCATAGTCAGGGAGAGGATTCAGATAACTATAGCAGAACTGTAAAGAGAAAGAGTCACTGCTCAGTTTTGATGTCAAAGCTGGGTCAGAAAGACACAGAAGTGAAGGCCTTAAAATTAGAAGCTCTGCAATGTCCTTGCTCTGACCTTAGCACACAGGAACTAGCATGACCTCACTTTCCTCACTACTCAGGTACTAAAGAAACCTAAAAGAAAAAGCCAGAGAAAGCAGCGTATGATTTTGGAAGGAAGAATATAAGGCCCCTGAAGAGGCAGGTAAGACCAACAAAGGTCACTTCTAGAAACAGAAGATAGCAAAATTATCCATTAAGGAGGCTGGTTTTGTTACCTGCAGGGCACATGATTTTACTTCATTGGATCTACCCTACAGAATCTCCAATAAATTACATGCAGGTAACCAATGTTTTTTGGAGCCTTCTGGCTTTCTTAATGACATTCAAAGAGGTGCTAAAGACAGTATCAGTGTTGTCACACAATGAAATCAGTGATATTTTCTTCTGACAACCATATGCTTAGATTGGTGGAATTTATCCTTGAAAGAAAAGGAATGACAAAATTCTAGGAGGTCACGTTATAGTATTGTTTACGAACAATTCTAATATTGGTATATAATTTGGGGTTTCATTTGCATTGCTCTGTAAGTTAGCTGGAAAAATTACCTCTTCTGGATGTAGTGCTGAGATATAATAAACACCAATTATTAGAGACAAAAAGAATTGTTAATGTCACCTTGTCACACTGGTTAAAAAGTTCTTAGTTGTTCAAATGTAGATAAACTATGGAGAAAGGCTGTGAGACAACCATTTATGAAACGAAAAAAAAAAAGATTAGCATTCATAAAATACTATAAATTTAAGCATTTTAGCACTTAGTCAAATTGGTATAAAAATTATTAAAATAGAAAAAGAAAACATATCAAACTACAAAGGTCAATTATTATAAACCAGTTGACTAACCCTATCGACCTGTTACTCATAATTAAAAGCAATTGAGCTAATCCAAGCTTTTTAAAAAATATATAGAAAATTTAAAAACACTGTAAGGCCTAAACTGTGGTTCTGACTCCAAACACTGACATAGCACTTATTGAGATTTTTAAAATATATTTTATCCTTAAAGAAACTCCAAAAACTACCTAAGAAAGATGTTATCTGCCCCATTTGATAAAGGACTGAATTGAGAGCAGGAAGGAGGAGCTGTGAGTCCCTCTGGAGTGGCAAAGGCATGAATGGTAGGGCTGGGGAGGTGAATGGTAGGGCTGGGGAGGTGAATGGTAGGGCTGGGGAGGTGAATGCAGCCCTCTTGACTCATTCCTAGACTTGAATTACTGGGTTTGCTTATCTAGAAGGATCAAATTAATCAAATAGTTTCTTTCCTTTCACTATCATTAGACAGCTAAAAAGACAAAATTTTAAAGAGGTGTTTTTCAAGAATTTTAATTTTCCATGTAGTCTGGCAAATGATAAAATATTGCTGAGAATTACTGACTGTCAAGGTTGCTGACAGTTAACAGGCAACTTCAAGATCATATGGACATAACAGGCAGCTTCATTCAGGATCAATTGGTGTTGGGTTTTATTTTTTTCTTTCCTTCTTTCTTAGTTTGAAATTGTGGTGATAAGATGGATAAGGTCATTTAAAGATGGTGACATGTGGTATCTGTTAACAAATGTTGGGTCATATTTATAACATGCTGAGAGCAGCACAGAAGCAGGAACAAACTGTTCTTAGCTTCTCAAGCCTAATATCTCTTCTATTGAATAGATTTCCGTCAATTGGTTCTATTAGGTAAATTAAATCTGACCTTTATAACTCAGTAAAGGAAAACGAAATTTAAGAGTTTGTGAGCATGGGACTAGGGAAAAAGAAAAACATCCACTGTGCAAAAGAGGGCTTGTGAAATAATGACACAGAAAACTTCAAATAATGCCCAGATGTATGCACTTCTGGTCAATTCCTTTGGTTGACCTAGGGGAATAAGAGTTTTGTTCTTTATTAGTTTGCTTGGGTTTTTTCTCTTTAAACTAAACCTCAGAGCTGAAACTAATTCCTTTCTTTTGGTCCAAGTTCTCCCTAGAGAATTATCAATTTTTCCAATCAATACACACTGATAGCAGCATGCAGGACAGCAAAAGCTCAGAGAGACAAGTATTCTCATATGCTGCCATACAGATGTCAGTTCTAGCTTTCAGGAGGAAAGTTTTCTCTGTTTTTTCAAGGGTCTTGAAAAGACTCATACATTTTGCCCCGGTGTTTCCACCTTTAAGAATTTACCTACAAAAAAACAAGGGATGTGCTAATGATTTCTCTAAGGACTTGTGATAACAATTGAAAACAATGTCCCATAACAGGAGGACAGGTAAATGATAATATGCCTTTATAATGGAATAAAATGCAACAATTACAATCAGGTTTTCCAGGATGCTCCCATCTTTTAAACAAGTTAGTCATGCATCATGGGGATACATTCTGACAAAAGCATCATTAGCAATTTTGTTTTTGTACAATCATACACCTAGATGGTATACCCCACTACACACCTAAAATATATGGTATAGCCAATTGCTATGTGGGACAATTCTTAAAACATATTCTTGTCCCTTATGTCAAGATTGTCAATTATTTTGGCAATCAAGATACCAATTATTTTGTTATAACTGCTATGCAATAAAGCTATACTTGCTATGCAATTATAGCAAAATGGGATTTGTATGTTTAAACATATATAAACATAGAAAAGTTACAGTAAAAATACGGTACTATAATTTTATGGGATCACTATCCCTTGTTCACTGAAATGCCATTATGAAGTACATGACTATATATATGTATATATATGTATACATGTATGTATATATGTATGCATATATGTATGTGTGTATATGTGTGTGTGTGTGTATATATGTGTGTGTGTGTATATATATATGGACTAAGAGAGACTATGAGGCCAGTCACAGTGGCTCAGGACTATAAACATAGCACTTTGGGAGGCCAAGGCAGGCAGATCACTTGAGTCCAGAAGGTTGAGACCAGGCTGAGCAACATAACGAAACCCCATCTCTCCAAAAAAAAAAAAAAAGAAAGAAAGAAAAAAAAAAAATTACAAAAATTAACTAGGTGTGGTGGTCTGTGCCCACAGTCACAGATACTTGGGAAGCTGAAGTGAGGGGACTGCTTGAGCCTGGGAGGTCAAGGCTTCAGTGAGCCAAGATCATTCCACTGCGCCCCGGCCTGGGCAACAGAGTGAGATCCTGTCTCAAAAAAAAAAAAAAAAGAGAGAAAACAGGAGACATTTTCCAGAAAGTTAACATGTTTACATCTAGATAAACGATGGGGTTATGGGTGATTTTATAAGTGTTTCAGAATAGATGTATTACTTTTGTAATCCAAAAGAAAGCAATAATTTTTAAATATATATATATTTACAGCAACAGTCCCCAACCTCTCTGGCACTGGAGACCAATTCCATGGAAGACAATTTTTCATGGACCAAGGTTGGGAGACGGTTTCAGGATGAGTTAAGCACATTACATTTATTGTTCACTTTATTTCTATTATTATTACATTGTCATATATAATGAAATAATTATACAACTCACCATAACGTAGAAGCAGTGGAAGCCCTGAGCTTGTTTTCCTGCAACTAGATGGTCCCATCTGGGGGTGATGGGAGACAATGACACATCATCAGGCATTAGATGCTCATAAGGAGCAAGCAACCTAGATCCCTCGCATGCACAGTTCACAGTAATGTTCGAGCTCCTGTGAGAATCTAATGCCGCTGCTGATCTAACAGGAGGTGGAGCCCGGGTGGCAATGTGAGAGATGAGGAGTGGCTGTAAATACAGATGAAACTTCACTCACTCACCTCCTGCGGTGTGGCTTAGTTCCTAACAGGCCACAAACTGGTGCTGGTCCATGCCCCAAGGGTTGGGGACTCCTGTTTTAGAAACTATTGAATGGAATTAGTAATATTAAAGATTATTTTGAAGGGAAGAGCCAGATACAAAGCAGTACATATTAAGCAGTACATGCAATAATTCTATTTTCATGAAAAATATATGTTTTAATACAAAGAGAATAAGGACTGAAAACAAAAAATAAAATGTAAGTAGCATCTGGATTAAATAGTTATTGGTAATATTTATTACTCTATATTTTCTGTATTTTCCAAACTTCCTCAAATTGATTTTTTTCAATTACTCAATGTATGTTTCCCCAGCTTTAATAATGCATAATTGACAAATTAAAATGGTACATATTTACAGTATACAACGTGATGTTTTGATATATGTATACATTGTAAAATGACTAAATAAAGCTAATTAACAGATCCATCACCTCACATACTTGTCTTTTGTGGTGAGAACATTTAAGATCTAATCTCTTAGAAATTTTGAGTATATAATACCTTATTTTTAACTATAGTCACCATGCTATACAATAAATCTCCAAATCTTACTCATTTTGTCTAACTGAAACTTTGTGTCTTTCAAACCACATCTGCCCACTCCCCCAAACCCTGGCCACTAACTTCCTGTTCCCTGCTTCTGTGAGTTCAACTTTTTTAGCTTCCACACAAAAGTGAGATCATGTTGCATTTGTCTTTCTGTGCCTGCTTATTTAACTTAGCATAATGTTCTCCAGGATTATCTGTGTTTTCACAAATGACAGGATTTCCCTCTTTTTTAAGGCTCAATAGTATTTCATTACCTATACTATATTTACTGTATCCATCCATTCATCCATAGACACTTAAGTTAAATCCATATCTAGAATAAGCTGGCTATTGTGAATTATGCTGCAATGAATGTAACAGTGCAAATAAATTTTGACATTAATTTCATTGCCTTTGCATATACACCCAGTAGTGGGGTTGCTAGATCATATGGTGGTTTTACTTGTAATTTTTTGAGGAGTCTTATGCTGTTTTACTGTTTTCCATAATGACTATACTAATTTACATTCCCACCAATGGCCTCACCAACACTTACTACCTTTTGTCTTTTTGATAACAGCCATTCTCTCAGGTGTGAGGTGATATCTCTTTGTGGCTTTCATTTACATTTCTTGCTGACTAGTGATGTTAAGCATTTTTTCTATATGCCTGTTGGCCACTTGTATATTTTTTAAAAAATGTCTACTCAGACCCTTTGCCCATTTTTAATATCTTATTTCTTTTCTTATTGCGTGCCTATTTTGGATACTAATCTGTTATGAGGTGCGTAGTTTGAAAATATTTCCTCCCATCCAGTAGGTTGTCCCTTCACTCTGTTAACTGTTTCCTTTGCTGCATTAAGGTTTTCTATTTTAAAGCAATCCCATTTCTCTACTTTTGCTTTTATTGTCTGTGCTTTTAGAGGCCAAAAAATCATTGCTCAGATCAATACCAAGTAGCTTTTTTTCCTGTTTTCTTCTGGTAGTCTTACAGACTCAGTTTCAGAGGCTTAGTTAGGTCTTATGTTTAACTCTTTAATCCATTTTGAGTTAATTATTTTATAAGGTGCGAGACAAGAGTTCAATTGCATTCATTTCGATGTGGATATTCAGTTTTTCCCATACACTTAACTGAAGGCTCTGTTCTTTCTCCATTTTGTGTCCTTGCCACCTTTGTTGAAGGTCAATTAACTATAAATGTGTGGATTTATTTTGGGGCTCCCTATCCTGTTCCAATGGTCTATGTGTCTGTTTTCATGCCAGTACCATGTTGTTTTGATTTGTATAGGTTTGTAGTATATTTTGAAATCAGATAGTGTGATGCCTCCAACTTTGTCCCTTTTTCTCAAAATTGGTTTGGCTACTTGGGATTTTCTTTGGTTCTATATGTATTTTAGGATTTCTATGTTTGTGAAAAATGTCACTGGAATTTTGATAGGGATTGCATTCAGTCTGTGGATTATTTTGGATAGTATGGGCATTTTAATAATATTAATTGTTTCCATCCATGAACACAGAATATCTTCTCATTTGTCTTTCATTTCTTTCATCAATATTTTATGATTTTCAGAGTATATGTATTTCACTTTTTGGTTAAATTTATTTCTAAGTTTTTTTTTTTTTTTTTAATGCTGCTGTAAATGAGATTGTTTTCTTCATTTCTTGAATAGCTCCTTGCTGGTATGTATAAACTCTACTGATTTTTGTATGTTGATTTTGTATTCTGAAACTTGACTGAATGTATTGATTAGTTCTAACAGGTTTTTGGTGAAGTCTTATCAGTTTTCTATATATAAGATTATGTCATTTGTAAACAAAGGCAATTTTACTTCTTTCTTTCTGATGTGAATATCTTTCATTTCTTTTTCTTGCTTACTTGACCTGGCTAGGACTCCAGTACTATACTGAATAGAAGTAGAGTGGGCATTTTTGCCTTGTTCCTGGTTTTAAAGGAAAAGCTTTCTGCTGTTCAATACTGAGTATAATGTTTGCTGTAGACTTGTCATATACGGTATTTATTACGTTGTGACAAATTTCTTCTACCCTTAATTTGTTGAGATTATTTATCATGAAAATACGTTGAATTTTCTCAGTTGCTTTTTCTGCATCTATTGAGATGATCATATGGCTTTTTTCTTCATTCTGTTAACATGATGTATCATATTTATTGATTTGCATCTGTCACACCACTCTTGCACCCAAGGATAAAGCCTATTTCTCAGAGTGTGTGATCCTTGTATGTGCTATTTAATTCGGCTTGCTAGTATTTTGCTGAGGACTTTTGCATCTATAATCATCAAGGATACTGGACTGTAATTTTCTTTTTTACAGTCCCCTTGTTTGGCTTTGGTATCAGGGTAACATTTGCCTTATAAAATGAACCTGATAGTGCTTCCTCTTCTTCAACTTTTAGGTCGAGTTTGAAAAGGATTAGCATTAATTGTTCTTTAAATGTTTATTAGATGTTACCAGTGAAGCCATGAGGTCTTGGGGTCTTCTTTGACAGGAGTTTGTGAATACTCTTTTAATATCCTTACTTGTTATTGGTCTGTTCACATTTTGTCTTTATTCATGGTTCCGTCATGGTGGTTGTATGTTTCTAGGAATTCATTCATTACTTCTAGATTGTCAGTGTATACTTGTTCATAGTCTTTTATGATCCTTTGGATTTCTGTAGCATCGGTTGTAATGTCTCTTATTTGTCTTCTTTTTTCCTTAATTAATCTAGCCAAATATTGATAAATTTGTTCTTTTTGAAAAACCAATTTAGTTTCATTATTCTTTTCTATTGTTTTTCTAGTCTATTTCATTTATTTCTGCTCTGATTTTATTATTTCCTTCCTTCTGCTGACATAGCCCTTAATTTGTTCTTTATTTTCTAGTTCCTTGGGGTATAAAGTCAGGTTTCTACTTGAGTTCTTTTTTTTTTTTTTTTTTTTTTAACAACATAATGGGTTTATATTTAACACAGTACTTCTCATTAGGAAGATGCTACTCAGTTAATATAAAGTTTCTTAACATTAAATCTCTTTTCCATGTCAATGTCTAGAGTTTCTTTTTAACATTATTTTCTGCATTTCAGTATCAGATACGTTGAATACATTTTTCTAAACGTTTTTTCCCCAGAGATAAAAGTTTCCCTTTTTGGCTGACTCTCTGATATCTAAATACAATATTAACTTGGGAGAAAACAAAATAAAAACCTAATAAAAAGATGGAGAAAAGGCTCCTCAACGATTCAGGAGGCAGTGATTATAACTGAACATTGTTGATTTCCTAAGATTCTGGGCAAGAACTTCCTTCTTATTTTCATATGCTTTGAGAATTCTAAAACTATGAAATATTACTTAGGTAAATTTCAGCCATCTTACTTCTTTGATCTGCTTTCTAACTAGCAAATGCAAATTATAGGTTGTATTTTTCTGTGCATTATTTGTTGTAAAGAAAACTTTTTTCAATTTATTTATACATGTTTGTTACCATTTCATGGAAACAATGAAAAATGTAAAACTCCCTTATTTACTGATTCTTGGAAACTTTCAGACACCAAAGCTCAGGTTCAGCCTCTATAGCACAAAGGTTTTCAGGGTGAGGTTTGATTCAGTTGGCCTTTCAAAGTCACATCTGTCCATTTCCTTCTTCGTGCATATACCCCCAAGCAGGCTACAAATGCCTGTAATGCTGAGAACCACACCTAACAAGAGGACAATTGCATCACTGCTTCTACTGCTTTGACAACAGGCAGCGCCAAAAGCAGTGATATGAGGACTAAGGACAATTGTGTTGAAACTGAGGTAATGATGTTAGAATCTTGAGGGCTGAAGGTTCCAAAGAAATGGCATATATAGAACTCTATCTGACTTGAAATGTTCCCTTCCTGGAGCTCCAGATGCTGAGATTGAGGTTCCACATGATACTACCTTCCAGGAAGCAGTCATTACAGGAATCTCTTCTTTCTTAATGTAGGCATTTATTCCTATAAAGTTCTCTCTTAGGACAGCTTTTGCTATATCCCAGAAGTTTTGGTGTGTTTTGTTTCCATTGTAACTTGCTTCAAAATGTTTTATAAGTTTTCTTTCGATTTCCTCTTTGACCAGCTGGTTATTCAGGAATATGTTATTTAACTTCCATATGTTTTTGAATTTTCAAACATTCCTCTTGTTATTGATTTCTAGTTTCATACTGTTGTTTTCAGAAAAAAAAAAAAAAAACTTGGTATGATTTCAATTTTCTTGAATTTGTCAAGACTTTTTGTGGCCTAAAAGATAATTGATTTATAATAATTTTTGTTACAATGTTTATAACATATGACATAACAACATTTGTAACATATTTGTAACAGTATCAATTTGTAACAATTGACAAATTAACCCTTTTATCATTATATAATGACCTTCTTTGTCTCTTATGGAAGTTTTTGACTTAAAATCATTTTGTCTGACGTTAAGTATAACCACCCCACTCTCTTTTACATGGACTCTTCCATCTCTTTACTTTCAGCCTGGGTTTGTCCTTAAAGCTAAAATGAGTCTCTTGTAGGTAGCACATTATTGGATTTCTTTTAATACACTCACCCAGTCTATGTCTTTTGATTAGAGAATTTAATCCACTTATATATAAATTATTGATAGGAAAGTAATTACTATGGTTTTTGCTGATCATTTTCTGACTGCCTGTAGTCTCTTTCTTTCATTCTTCTCGTGTTGTCTTTCTTCACGATTTGATGATTTTTGTCACTGGATGCTTTGATTCCTTTCTCTTTATTTCTTCTGGTTTTAACCCAGGATTTTTCTTTGTGGTTACCATGAGGCTTACATAAAATGTCGTATAACAGTCTATTTTAGGCTGATAACAACTTAACTTTAGCTGCATACAAAAACTCTACATTTTCACTTCTCTTCCACATTTTATGTTATTGATGTCACAATTTTCATCTTTTATGGATCATATATTCATTAACAAATTATTGCAGCTGGTTATTTTTAATAGTTTAGTCATTTAACTTTTATAAAGTTAGAAGTGACTTAAAATCTACCATTACTGTATTAGAATACTGTGAATTTGAATATATTCTTATTCTTACAGTGAGTTTTGTAGTTTTATTCTGTTTTCACTCTGTTAGTGTTCCTTTATTTCAACTTGGAGAACTTCCTTTAGCGTTTCCTATAAGACAAGCCTAGCAGTGATGAGCTTCCATAGCTTTTGTCTGTCTTTGAAAGCCCTTATCACTCTTTTATTTCTGGAGCACAGTCTTGTCAGATATTCTTGGTTGACAGGGGTTTGTTCTAGCACTTTGTATATAATTATCTGTCTTTCAGGCTGGAAGGTTTCTGCTGAGAAATCTACTGACAGTCTTATAAGGAATCTCTTGTATGTGATGAGTTTCTTTTCTCTTGCTTTTACAATTCTGTCTTGAGTTTTGAGAATTTGAGTATCATGTGTCTTGGCAAAGATCTCTTTATATTTAATCTATTTGGGGTTCTTTGGACTTCATGTATCTGGGTGTTCATTTCCCTCTCCAGAGTTGGAAAACTTTCTATCATTATTCCTTAAATAAGCTTTTGGCCCCTTTCTCTCTGCATGTTTTTTCTGAGATTTCTATAATGTATATATTGGTTTATATGATAGTGTCCTATAAGTTTTAGAGACTTTTTTCACTTTTTTCATTCTTTTTTGTTGTTGTTTCTCTAACTTGAATGAACTCAAATGCCCTGTCTTTGAGCTCATTAATTCTTTCTTCTGCTTGATAAAGTCTTCTGTGGTAGCTGTAGATTTATTTTTTTTAGTTCAGTCATTGTGCATTTTAGCTTTAGAATTTCCTTTTTGGCTCTTTTATATGGTTTCTATTTCTGTGCTGAACATCTCCTTTGATTTGTGTATTATTTCCCTGATTTCATTTTGTTGTCTGTGTTCTCCTATAGCTCACTGAGCTTCTTTAAAATGATTACGTTTAATCAAACTAATAGGTGCCTACAGAAAAAAAATCAAATTGTACCAAAAAAATCTTCTTGGCATTTATTTTTTTTTGTTTTTCAGACCTCTAATATCACTCCATAACTCTAAACAATAGAGACATACCTCTTATGGCACCAAGACCCCAAAATGACCCCCTATGATTCCCACTTCCTGTTATTCACACCCTTGTGAAGTCTACTTCTGGAATGAAGAGAGTTGACCTATGTGAGCAATAGAATATTAAAGAAGTGACAGTGTATGGCTTCTGGGGCTAGGTAATAACAGGATTCTTAGATTACTCACTTGGGAGAAAGCAGCTGAGGTCTTCTGTTATCAAGTTGGATGGTGAGCAATCTTGGTAGTAAATTTTATAATCCTAGTCAAGCCTTTAGAAGACTACAATTTCTTGAGAAACTGAGCCAGAACTCCCCAACCAAGCCACAACAAATCCCTTGTTTATTGTTGTTTTAAAATACAAAGCTTACTTTGTAAGGTCGAGGTGGGCAGACAACCTGAGGTCAGGAGTTCGAGACCAGGCTGACCAACATGGAGAAACCCTGTCTCCACTAAAAACACAAAATTAGCCAGGCGTGGTGGCTCATGCCTGTAATCCCAGCTACTTGGGAGACTGAAGCAGAAGGATTGCCTGAACCTGGGAGGCGGAGGTTGCTGTTGAGCCGAGATCACGCCATTGAGCTCCAGCCTGGGCAACAAGAGTGAAACCCCATCTCAAAAATAATAAATACAATACAATAAAATACAAAGCTTTGGAGTGATTTGTTAAGTTGTAAATAAATATTTATATGTCTTATTAATCTTGAATATTATATATGCTTTGCTATGAAAAATGAGAATTCACTCACTTTCACATCCCCCATTTGCAATCTGCCCCTTCTCATTTTCACAATTTGTGATCATTCCTTCATTTGAGAGATCCTACCTACCTACTAAAGAGTTTAAATTACATACCAAAACCTCCATATCTCTTTCCATAAACTTTTATTGCATGTCTTAATCTCAATATGTAATATGAAAGTTATGTTTATTCCATCCTATTCTCCACATTCTTACCTCATGACAACCTGCTTTCTTCTGTCAGCTACAGGTATTTTCCCCTGCCCTTTTGTTTAAGACAATATTATCTGATTACACTTATGCTCTGTTTCATAATTGTACATAATTCATTGGTGCTTTATTTATAGGCTGATTCTGATATTTGAAAGCATAGAAAACATTGTGACAATGTCAGAAAACTATTTCCTTAGGAAAAGCCACATTGTATGGTAAGACTATATTTCCACATCTATCGATCCAATGTGATGAATCCTAGGGGAACTGAGGGAACATACATTTTCTTAGAGTCCACTAATATCTCAAAATTATGCCATATCCCAGTTTCCTTCATACTTGGCCAAATCTTTCCTTATAGACATTTTTTCCCTCTGTCAGTATTTGCATGTCTTCTTCATTTCGCCAATAAGATCCTCCAGCTTTTCATAGCAATTGAGTTAATCCATTGCACTCTTTCTGATGTCATTCTTGGAGTACTTTACGTTTTCTGCTAGTTTTGACTTGTTTTCCATACTACCAAGCTAGCATTCTGGTACTCCAGTCTTCATATCTTTGGGTTAATCTCATCATTTCTTTTATTTCTTGCCTTCCTATTACTTGTTTTTTGCTTCACATTACATTTAAGTAAGCCATGTTGTCAAATATTTTCTTCAGATTGGCTGTGTAAAAGGGAAACATTATGTGACCTTCCCTAAAATGTCTTCATTTATACCTTCATACTGGACTAAAATGGTTGTTAGATATATAATTCTAGCTTCAAAAAAAATTTCCCTCAGAATTTTGGAGGTATTGTGCTATATACCCACTGTTACGAAAGAGAATCTTATATCAATCTGTTTGCAATTCAACTTTACATAACTTTTTTTTCTCTCTGAGAGCTGTCAGAGTCTTATTACCTTTGCTTTATTGATATTTTGTAAGTCAATGTCTAGACTGTTTGGTCACACTTTATCTGAAATAACTTGTATTTTCTCAACAGTAACAAATTTTCTTTCATCATTATATGACAATTCTCTCTTGCCCTTTTTCATATTCTCTAATAACCAACTATTGAAGCTTCTGAGTTTATTTTCTAGGTCTCAACTTTTCTTTCATATTTTCTGTTTACTTTAATTTTGCCGTTTATTCTTTTCCTTCAAATTTATGTTCTATTATCTCTAAGTGTACAGTTTTTAATTTTTTCAAACTTTAATGTGCTATATTGTGTCACTAGATTTAATGAGGTATACAGATAACAAGCTAATTACATCACAGCACAAGACACAACTTCAAATTGAAAACCAACTTCAAACTGAAAATAGTCTTCGCTGGCTATTTGCCACCCCAGGAAATCACTTACTGTCCCAGGTCAGGTGGGTCTAATAAGAAAGGACAGAGACTGCATGATGGGGTCACATGCTATAGGACAGGAACACTAAGGATAGGGAACCCCCACGTTTTCTCAGGTTAGCAAGAGACTGGAGGTAAAGACAGACCTTACAGACTGTTTTTCCCATATTGCTCTTCCATGAATCCGGTCTCTTCACTCTTCTCTTACCCTCTTGAACTGCCAAAAGAAAACTAAAAAACCTCCACTGCTTCAATGTGCAGAGCAATTTATTTCAACCTCCCCATTCAGGACTATTCTTTGAGACTTGTCTTTTATAAACATTACATAAATCTCTAATTTACTCAGACACCCAACAAACCTTGACACTCAAGTGTTCAATGTGCCCAATGTGCTAGAGATTCAGCAGCAAAGAACAGACAAAAGTGTTTACCCTCATAGCGCTTGCATTCCAGTGAGAGAAATAGAAGATATGTAAAATATTGGAATACTATGCAGCCATTAAAAAGAATAAAATCCTGTTCTTTGTAGCAACAGGGATGCAGCTAGAGGCCTTTATCCTAAGCAAATTAACGCAGGAACAGCAAACCAAATACTGCATGGTCCCACTTGTGAGAGATAAACATTGCATACTCATGGACATAGAAATGACATTAGACACTAGGGAGTAACAAAGGAGGAAGAGAGAAGGAAGGGCAAGGATTGAAAAACTAACTTTTGGGTACTATGCTCACTGTCTGGGTGATGGGATCAACCATACCTCAAACCTCAGCATCACACAAGATACTCATGTAACAAATCTACACACACACTTCCTGAATCTAAAATAAAAGTTGAAATTGTGAAAAAAGAGAATATGTAAGATAAATATGTAAGATGCTACAGAAAAAAATATAGCAGGAAAGACAGTGGAAGGGGACTGCAATTTTTATTAGAGGGGTCAAGGAAGGCTTCAGTGAGAAAGAGACCACAGAGTGAAGGACAATAGAGTATCCAACTAGATCATTCAACTTCACATTTCTGGTTTCTAAATATCTACCTTAATTATTTGGATCCAATTTAAAAATATCTTTTCAACAAGGGTCAGGGATGTTTAATGAGCAAGGGTTCTTAAGGGGGTAATCAAAATCAGATCACAAAACTGTCCAGGAGACAGCTGACTCCTCCTAGGCCCTTTGGTACTTGGGATATCAAATCAAGTGAGATTTTTGTATAAGAGAGTGGAAGCTTCAGTGTTTTGGTAACCACATGTACTTATGAGAAGATCTTCTGTCTTTTCTTACTAGTGCTTTTGCCATAGCAACTAACCTCTTTGCCTTCTTACCAGGCACACTAACAGCTCAATTTTCAGATAAGTAAAAATAAAAATACATTTTTACACATACACACACACATATATACTTTCTTTCACACAATGTGATGGAAAAAAGCTATGTATGTGAGTATATAAAAAAAAAAAAAAAAAAAAAAAGCCAAAGTCATTGGATTCTCTCTAATAGACTATTTTTTAGAACAGTTTTAGGTTCACAGCAAAATTGAAGAGAAGTAACAGAAATTTCCCATATACTTGCTGTCCCCACGTATGCATACCCTCCAGGCTTCTTTTTAGTGTACCTTTTCACACTTTAGTCATGAAGAGTACCCACAATTTAGGCCAATACTTCTGGAAAGTAAATTTTTATTCCACTAAAATTAAAATGCCAACAGTAGTTACTTCTGGTTAGTGATTTTTAAATACACTGATTTTTATTTTCCAATTTTTATATATTTTGCAACAAATATCTATTACTTCTACAATTAGGAAGGAAATAGTGATCTAAAACTTTTCTTTTAAATCTGGTTTGAATAGTGAATGTTAGAGAAAAAGAGGAGAAATTGCTTGCTCATGCTGAGCTTGTTTGTTCTTGGCATAGGAGAATTTATATATTTTTGTTTTCCTCTTAAAGGAAATGATCTCCCAAATATGCAAATGATCTCCCAAAATATGTGATTAAAAACACTTTGAGATCTGTTTCAAACACAGCTGGGATCAGGCTTCAAACATAGAAAACAACAAGCAACATGAAATGAAGTCTGGCTTCACTGACCACATTCTGTCCATGGTGTCATGGAATGACAAAGGGAAGAAGATATTGAAGGCTTGTTACTTCTCTGTCCAGTCTTTGATCATAATACCTCCCCCACCAAAATTGACTGACATTTTTATTTTTGCAAAAATAATTTTATAGAAATCTAGTGGATCAAACATGCAGTGATCTGAAACATTTGATAAAATAATCAAAAATTGATCCAGGCATGTCAGATGTTGTATTATGTGATTGAGACAGGGTTTTTCTCTCCTATATTACCAGAAATGTGACAAAGCATATCATGTTGTACACTTGTACAATAAATTATTTGACCAGAAAGCTACTATAAAAATAAAACAGTAGGAGAAAAGATCCACTCAATGCTCTGAATTTGCTGAAATCTAATTTGGGGGAAAGGTCCTTTTTAAGACTATTGATTTGAATGAGCCCTGCAAGTTTATCTACCTCAAATTGAAACTCCTGTTTTCCATTGTGGGAGTCTTTGATGTTGAACATGGGCAGATTCCCCGACTTCACTAGGATACGGTGTGTATATATCTTCATTATGGCACTCACCATTTTGGACAGGAATCATATGTACACTTGCCTCCTTTCCCAATGAGGCTGTGAGATCCTTCTATTTTATTTTATTGTATTTATTTGTTTATCTTGCAGATGGAGTCTCGCTCTCTCCCCCAGGCTGGAGTGCAGTGGTATGATCTTGGCTCCCTGCAACCTCTGCCTCCCGGGTTCAAGTGATTCTCCTGCCTCAGCCTCCAGAGTAGCTGGGACTACAGGTGATCACCACCACACCCGGCTAATTTTTGTATTTTTAGTAGAGATGGGGTTTCACCATGTTGGCCAGGCTGGTCTTGAACTCCTGACCTCAGGAGATCCACCCGCCTTGGCACCCCAAAATGCTGGGATTACAGGCATGATTCACCATACCCAGCCTGTAAGATCCTTTTAGACAGGAATCAAATCTTGGCCTTTGCACAACACACCTGCAAACTACTTGGTCCTTAATAAATATTGATTTCATAGTATGTTTCCCATTTGAACTCATCACAAGAACAATAACATCAGTTAGTATTTGTTCAGCACCTACTATTCTAGGCAACTGGCATCACTTCCTGTAATCCTTGTAGCAACTGGAAAAGTTAGGTCCTTTGTACATTTTACCAATAAGAAAACTGAAGTTGAGAGGAATTGTTTCATTTGGCTAACTGCATACAACTAACAAACTGAAGGGCTAGAATCCCACCCTGGGCATGTGCGACCCAAAACCATGCTGCTACTTTGCATTACACACTCTGAATCTCTTAAAGAAAAATATGTGAGAAGTGCCAAAAGGAAGAGGGAGGCCATTTGCTTCTACCTGCTGCTTTCAGAAAGACTAAGAGAACATACTTGGGACATTCTAACACACGTTTATATAGGATTCATCTACCACTGCAGTTCTTTCTCCCTTTCCAAACTTTAACACATCACAAGCACAGGGGCCATTACCCTTTCACCCCTATTCCAGACACATTTAGAAAGAGGTGAAATTGAAGTAGAATTAGGTTAAATGGCTTCTTATAAAAGGACACACGTTCTCTTCATTTTAGAGCACTTGAATGACCCTATTCTTTCTCTATTTCCCTTTTAGAAAAACTTTTTTAAAGCCCCCCAAAACAGCAAGCAAAGCATACACTGAAGTTAATAAGAAGAATGTATAAAGGAAATATTTTTCCATTTTGCAAACCCTCACACTGCTTGTATTTATGATACATCTTACCAGAGAGGATGTCCTGCAGAACATGTCAGAATTAGAGATGATGAATTTTCAGCCACTCTTGGCTGCTTCTAGCTGTGCTTTGAGTTTGACCCAGGCAAGTCTAATACAGAGTGCTGACATGTGGTTTCTTCCACTTTGTTCATGCTTTCGTGTTCTCTCTCAGCTGGCAGAATGATCTTATGGTTTATTTGGCCTGGTACATAAAGGGCCTGAGTTATGTAAGGCTATTAAATCAGAACCTGTCTAGGCATCGTTGAAAGACTGTTAGCCTGGTTCATTCTGGGCAAATACAATTAAAGTCTTGGCTATTATTTACAGCAAATACTAGTAAAATTAACCTTAAGTTCCTCGGTTTATTACCATTGATGCTGAAGGAGAAGGGGAAGAATCAATGTAGACCGTGTTCAGTGTTGCAGCTTGCACTGATTAAAACCCTACTTGTCATATTCTATATCGTTGTACTGTAGTTATAGTAAATGTTCCTTGTAATGCATTTTCAAGTACAAAAATTGCTTCTGAAAAGAGCATTTAGAAAACTAATTCTATTGAAACCAATGAAGTGTTGACACATTGCCTGATGCAGATTTGTTTAAAGAGGCTTGTTTTAAGTTATAAAAGTCCAGTCCTAGAGGTAAAAATCAGTGACTTCTCAGTCTAGTGACTGAGAGAACAGTGGAGCAGTATGTGCAGTCAGCACCCCTTCATTAATCCTTTCCCGTAATTCTACCCTAGTCACCTTCTCCCCTGCCTGACTCTATAGAATTTCAAACCTGCTGCCAGCCCAGGAACTCACTCAGAAACCATTCATTACTCAGGCAAGGCATTTATAATGTTTGCTGATGTGTCGGTGAATAGGAACACAGTGTAAATCCAGACTGAAGAGTGCTCTTTTTTGTCATCTAAATTGCTCCTGTGTGATGTGTTCCATAAGCGTTAGAAACCACCAGGGGTTTTGACATACTCATCTTTCTGAAAGTAGCATTTCACTGTGCCAATCCCTGGGAAGAAAAAAGGACAGAGAGTGTTTGCAGCTGAAAAGAGATACAGCATTAAGTAAAAAGCTGATTATTCACCTCAAACTAGGCCATTGGCTCCCACAGAAAACCTTCAGTGCCTGCAAGCCCTGCTGAAATCAAACATAAAAGCAGGCATGTCTTGCATTCTACCCAGGCTCTCAGTGTAACCAAATTAAGCAGCTTAGTGATGAGAGAATGTTAATGAATGAAGGGAGTGGTCAGCAAAGAAGGATGGTCCAGTTTTCGCATGATAAGCTGTGCTGGGGAGAAACGTGCAGCAGCTGTTGTTAGGTGGGGACTTCATGATTCATAGCTGCTTTATCCCAGGGTGTTACTTAGGAGTATCCACGGTGAATCATGTGGAAACAGGGTTTCTGGTGGGGTAGATGGAGACACTCTTTTGTTCACATGGCTGGGGAATTTATCAGATTTGCTATGGCTTACATCCATGGTCATCTGTCTGGACACATGATTGAGTATATCTTTTCCAAATTCTGTGCCTGGTATAACCAGGACATTCAATAGTTTTTTTTAAATTGAAGTCAAATTCATGTAACATAAAATGAATTATTTTAAAGTGAACAATTCAATGGCATTTACTATATTCAGAATGTTGTATAACTGCCACCACTACCTAGTATGAAAATATTTTCATTACTTCAAAAACTTCCACACCCATTAAGCAGTTACTCCTCATTCCCCCTCCCTCCAAGCTCTGGTAACCACCAGTCTGCATTGTCTCTATGGATTTACCTATTCTGAGTATTTCATATAAATGGAATCATATGTCTGGCTTCTTTCACTTAGCATGTTTTCAAGTTTCATCCATGTTGTAGCATGTATCAGTATTCATTCCTTTTCACAGCTGAATAATATCCCATTATATGGATAGATACAAGTTGTCTATCCATTCATCCATTAATTGGTATTTCGGTTGTTTCCACCTTTTGGCTATTGTGAATAGTGCTGCTATTGATACAGGAGCTACAAAGAAATTATTCAGGCAGATAGCAAGAGCAAGAGAGTCCTCAGTAGAACTTCCCTTCTAACAAAAAAAACAGCCCTAGAAACTACTTTTTTTTTTTTTTTTTTTTTCTAAGAAATGACTGAAAGCCTGAAAGATCAAACTACAAATATAGATTTAAAAAGCCGGAAGCTTGCACGGGGGCATGCCAGGAGCTGCACCAATAGAAAAGGGCTACCTGGGGAGCAGGCATGTCCACCATGGAAGCTTTCCTTTTTTGTCAGCACATGTACAGTAAGAAAGAACTGGGCAACATAGAAAAGCTTGGCAGAGGATCCAGCTGCATAATAAAAGATTAGGATGAGGGCTGCCAGAGACTTGTACCCTATGCAGATGGTTCACCTGGTCCTAATCAATTTTTTGTGCCCTATGTAAATCAGACATCACCTCCCCCATAAGCTCATCGATAAAATCCCCTGCATCTCACCAGTGGATCGGCAACCCATTTTTCCAGGACCCCTCTCTGTAGTAGAGAGCTATTCTCTTTCTTTCACCTATTAAAGCTCCACTCTTAACCTTACTCTTCGTGTGTCCACATCCTTGATTTTCATGGCCATGAAATAATGAACCTCAGGTGTCACCAGACAACGAGGCTGCATCACTATGAATATGCATATGCATGTACTTGTTTGAGTACCTGTTTTCAATTATTTGGGGTATATACCTAGGAGAGAAATTGCTGGGTCATGTAGCAATTCTACATTTAACCTTTTGAAGAACCACAAAAATGTTTTCCATAGCAGTTGAACCATTTTATGTACCCATTAGCAATGTACAAGAGTTTTGATTTCTACACATCCTCACCAATACTTGTTATTTCTCATTCCTTTTTTTATAGTGATCTTAGTGGGTATGAAGTGGTACCTCATTATGGATTTGATTTGCATTTCCCTAATGACTAATGATGCTGAGCAGCTTCTCATATGTTTGTTGACCATTTGCATATGTCATCTGGAGAAATATATATATATATATATATATATATATATGTACTGAAGTTATTTGTCCCCATTTTAAATTAGGTTGTTTGTCTTTTGTTGTTGAGTGGTATGTCATCAGATTTTAGGTGGCTGAGTGGCATGGATAACCACATCTACCTGCCCTGAGGAATAAAACCAAAAAGTAATCAGAACCTGTGGTGATGAGGAATATCAAGTTTCCTGTAATAGAAGACAGCTCTGATATAAATTTGATGGCAAAATGAGAAAAGTGTAGGCTTTGGAGACAGAGCAGGGTGCTCCTTACTTTCTGGTAATGTGACATTAAATAAGTGACTTACCCTCTCTGAACCTCAATTTTCTTGTCTGTAAAATGGAACTAACAGTGCCAATATCATAAAATTGTTGTGAGGATCAAATTAATATAAAACTTGAGACCCCCTAGGAGCCACTCTACAAAACAATTTTTGCTCTTCTCTACACAATAAATATGGCCACATGGAAACTTCCATGAAAATCATTTACTTTTTAAATCTATAAGAAATTTGCTTTTTAAAAGGATTTTATGATTAATCCAATCCTGCATCGAAGTACCCTTTTGTAATTAACCTTCTGGGTTTTCTGTTAAGTAAATCTTAATTTTCATGTAGAGTTTACATCAGGCTATGTTTTTTCCAAGTTGTGTTTTTAACTCAGAATATGTTTCCATTGACATTATCTAAATGTTGTGGTTAGAGCCCCACATGGGCCCACAAAGCCTCCATAACCTACGATAGACAGAGATATAGAATACAGGCATCACCCTCATCCTGGATCTCAGGAACAGGGACCATCTGAAGCCAGGAGGAAGAGGAGGGTATAAGGCTGGCCCTGGGCAGAATTTTCAAAAAAAGCGCATCTTTGGCATCCCCCATATCCTTTTCCATACACCTTTCCTGACATCCAGGGCCCTTTTCTCCTTGCACCTTTATGCCTACCACACCCTGGAGCTATCACAGGCTCCCTCCTTTTCTGTTCTCCCCTCAGAACCCACCCTCCTTTTCCATTCTCCACTCAAAGTCAACTCTCCAGTCCTGCAAAGTGCCCTATCCTCTGAAGATACCGTATCTCCCAGTCAAAAGTTCCAATTCCTCAGAGCCCTCAGATAAGTGAATTCCAGAGTCCTTAAGCTTAAAAGAGACATCTCTATTGCGAAAATGCCAGATTTGGCAACCCAAATTAATGGCCAATTTATGGAATGTCAGTAATGTATTCTTCAGAACAAAAGGACTCTTCATGAGTAGACTAGTTTTCTCTGTGTTTCTTGGATCGGTGTCCTTAAGCCATGACACTTTCTTCCCTTCTAAGCCTGGGTTCTCTAAGAAACCCCCAGTTACTTTGTAGAGCTTCTCACAACATCCCTAGGTTTGGTGGTGGGAGTTTACAGTAAGACAGGTCCAGAGGGGCCATTGCATTGAAAGGACTTTGTATCTCTCAGATGATTATAAATTTAGGATAACCTCTATTGGGTTTGGATGACCTAAGATTTATAACCACCCTCCTCTCACAAATAAATTTTGGGGTAACATTTATGATTGCATATCTTTGGCATTTTTTATAATTTTTAAAAACTTTGTTCTTTTTTGCATCTACCTCCTTTTAGAAATTCCAGAGGGTAAGTATTACAGCTCCATGTTACAACTAAAGAAACTGAGACCTAAAAGTCTTAAGGAACTTGTGCGAAGTGCTTCAGCTAGTAAGTAGCAGAGCCAAAATTCCAACCCAGATCTGTCTCCTTTCAGAGCTTGAACCCTTAATCACTACACTATACTACTCCAATCAATCAACTATTCTAGAACCCTAACGCTAGAGCAGACCACTGAGACCACGAGGCCCAACTGGTTCATTTCTCAAATGCAAAAGTATTGTGACCACTTATGTTTTTTTAGGTACCTCTCGGTATTAGGGTCCTCTAGAGAAATAGAACAATATGTGCATATATGTATATATATACACACACATACACACACACACACACACACACACACACCATATATATATGGAGAGAAAGAGAGAGAGATTTAAGGAATTGGCTCACATAATTACAGAGGCTTCGCGGGTCCAAAATAGAGTAAGTGGCAGGCAGGCTGGAGACTCAGGGAAAAATTGCAGTTCAAGTCCATAAATAAACTGCTGGCAGAATTCCTTCTTGCTCAGGTCAGTCTTCATTTAAAGCCTTCAGTTGATTGGATGAGATCCACCCACATTATTTAGGGTATCTTTTTCATTCAAAGTACATAGACTAAACTTTTAATCTCATCCAAAAAAAATTCCTCCACAGAAACATCTAGAATAATGTTTGACCAAGTATCTGAGCACCACGGTGCAGCCGGTTTGACACATAAAATTAACTATCACACTGCCCTTCTATACCATCATCCACATATCCACATTCAGAGTCACTGGAACTCTGATTTCCCTTATGTGAAATCAGTATTCTTTAGCATCACATGTGCACAAACCATGTTTCATTCACCTATTTACCCAGAAGCTACTAGTGGAGCAGCAGCTTCTGGGTGACTTTTTTGGTGGACAGTTAAATTTTACTTGTGAACTCAACTGTCTATGCTACAAGAATGCCATTCTCTCTTGTTGTGTCCACATTGGCCTGACCAATGAAACTCTCAGATCTCCTCTGAAGCAAAGAGGCAAATGCTTTGGTTAATTGGTGTGGTCAAGTCTCAGTTTGAGAGAGACATGTTTTCTTGGCTCACAGTTTAGGATTTCATGCTGATCTGGTCGACACAGTTCAGATCAGTTTGACCCACCACTGCAGTCATTATCCTTTGATCTGGAGTCTAGTTTGTAATTTGACCCATTCAGATGGCTTCCCTATTATAGTCAAGCAAGACAAAACCAAATCACCCCATTTATCTTAATGGGCTTTTTTTTCTCTTTCTTTCTTTTTCTTTTCTCTTTTCTTTCTTTCTTTCTCTTTTTTAACATGAAGCCTTGCCAATCTTTTGTTAAGAAGAAAAAGGAATCTGTGTATCTGATGGGCTTTGAAATACCATCTGGTGTTTAATGTTAGTGTCCTCTGTTCTCACAGTGGTGTGCTGAATCATATCTTCAAAGTTCAACAACCATTCAGTCACAGTCACCATTCAATATACTGTGTCATTATCAAAGATGTGGATTTACAAAATGCTACCTGGAAACAAAGCACATTTAACAGGCTCTTCTCCCCAAGGCTGGCTCTGCCGCCTGAGACGAGTCTTCTAGTGTGAAGTCTGTTTGTCTGACATTTGTCACTGACCTTTGGATACTCAGCAGAACTGTTAACCCTGAAAATTGCTGGTTGAATTATTTAATTTTATGTGCCTTAAGAAACCTAACAGCATTCTTACTCTAAGATGTAAGTCTAGACTTTTCTTCTACAAACATCCATATATTGGCAATTAATGCGTGAACAGATAAACTTCATTTTAATCATTAAATATGTGCCAAGAAAGTTGAATATTCATAGATACTCTAAGTGTTAAATGCAGAAGGAAAATACATCAGTGAAATAAATCCTGTGATGCATTATTTTGTTTCAGAGGAAAAAATATTTTGTAAGAGAATATTTATTCCAGAATGCATTGTTTGGGAGGTAAGAATATTTTTTAAGAGGAACACACAAGCATAGTTTTACAAGTTTAAGCAGTATTATTAAATACCTAGACAAAACGTGTGCTTACTGCTTTTAGGATAACAATCTGGCTTTCTCTTTTCACTTAATAATGATCAGGACTACTTGTATAAAACATGTACTACAGTGCTTTACATGATAGTCATAAACAACCTCTCCTAAAATGCATTTTTGCTTTTCTACCCCAGTGAACAGCTCTGTTTGAGTAAATGATCCATCCTTGAATCGTGTATGCAGAGACAAGATCAGCGTTGGATTGTTTTAATAAACTGGAAGTCTGCCAACATTATCTAGGAAGAGGACGAGGACATTAATGCTAGCACGCAATCTAGCCGTGTTTGGATTTAAGACAGAATTTAATCTTCTTGCCTCCTTTCCTTCCCCTCCTCCCCCTTTCCAGTCCTTTCTTTCCTTAATACACAGTCTCTTTTCATGGAGTTAACTCAAGCTATCTTAAACAGCATGAACTAATAAAGGATGACATTTCTAAAAGGGAACACATTCACAAATGTTGAAATGTGGAACATTTAAAATTCTATGGTACTTAGTTTAAGAGAGTGGTGATTAATGAGTTTATGTTATCTATCAAAATGCTTCCATCATGCTGCTGATGTGACATGGGATTTATGGTAATGAAAAACCTGCAATCCATCCCCGGTATCTAAATCTATCAGCCCCACATTCATACAGAAAGCACTAAATGATAAATTTGTAGCTCTCTGAAAGCAAGATCATTTTTAAGATATGTACTGCCAAAAGAGAACATTCTTAAAATATAGGAAAGGAAACGATTTCCTTTCCAACCTATTGCTCTAGCAAGCATCATACTACAAATATCAATCTTTTCCTGGAAAAAAAAAAATACTGAGCAGATGATGATCACATGATTAGGCTAGTCATTCTCAGTGAATTTCCTGTAATTTTCTTGGAAATCCTTTGTAATACATTTGCTAAGGGCCAAACAAATTTTCATTTGGATAATTTGTAATTGTTCTTGTGCTTTGCATCTTAGAGAAAATCCACTACTATCTTGAATAAAACTCACTTGGTTCCATCTGCAAATCAAAAGAATTCCAAGTAGCCCAACAGAAAGCTTCATTCATTCTCAGCAACTGTTATGCACCACCCATCCCTCCATCTTTATTAGATAGGTATTCCTATTTCTGGAAGATCTAAGACAAGATATCTCAACATAATAAAGTTAATTAGCTGTGAGATGTGCTAAAGAGATTTGTGAGTGCAAATAGTGAAAATACTGAACTTTGCAACTAATTTACTTTTTTAAAACAAATTTGACCAGATCAAGTATATATTCATAGAAAGTACCAATCTCTATTATTTACACTCTGAAATGCTTTGATGAGTGGGAGAAAAGAGGGAGGAGTTACACCTAGAAGATGCAGAAATTTTTATATAAACACAGGGAATATAATCACGTGTTTTGTATGTCCTAGTGAAGGCAGTGGAAAAACCACTGTTCTTGGCATCATGAGGACCATCTCTATATTCTGACTCTGTAGGTAGTCATTTTTGTCAGGGTCATCTACATGTCAGGCATTTGGGTGCCTACATTGTAAGTTAATCCATTTCTGTATGCTTTGGAAAACAGACAAAGAGCCCTGTAGTGAAATATTTTTCTTAAGGCGGAGTTTCTACTTCCAAAGAGCAGACACCAGCTTAGTGTGTTTCAGAAACAGCACAGGCTTGTATTCCTTTCCCATTTGCCCACTGATTTTGCTACTTCTGCCTTGGAGAGATGCAAGGGATAGAGAAATGCAGCCAAAGAGAAAGGAATCCCAGAGGCCAGGAAAGGCGAGTGGTAACAAGCCAGTGTGTGTACTGTGTTGTACAGGTTTGAACGGGGTGGAGGAGTCTTGTTAAAAATAAAAAAAAAAACTGCCTGTGAAGCAAATAGATTCTCCTCCCCCTCCTCCCACTAACACTGCAGAAAATGCCATCTATCAAAATGCTGTTAAAAGCAGTCTCTGATGATGCTGGAATAAAAAGGCTGTAATGACAACTGTGAGGTGGGAGGAGCCTCTTTGCTCCCAGCGGTCTGTCAGACTGGGCGTTAGAAACCCTTTCGATTAATAGGGTCGCACCAAGAACGTGACTCCCAGTGAAGAGGTTCTCTTTCTCTACCCTTCCCCCAATCCAACTTCAGATGCTCTCAGGCTTGGCCCTTGGAGTCAAAGTCACAGAAGGGGAAATGTCATTTCCTGTTGATCATGACAGTCTTATCTTTCTTCTGGTCTCAGTATTTCTGGCATCATTGGTCTTAATCTGACCCAACCCCAAACATCATCCTCAATACTCTTGGGTAATCCAAGCTCAGGAAAGAAATGGTAAGCCATTTTCAAGTTTTAAAACCATTTTTACAGCTTACACTGAGGTTAGTTTCAGTTTTGAAGTAATAGTGTAATGTCAACATGATTGTCTCCAATATGTTATCTATGCCACCGGCTCTCAATATTAAAATGTAATGAATTATTTGTTTTGTTTTTTCTAGCTTGGCAAGAAAATCATGAAAATGATACTCTCTCTTCAAAGGTAGACCTTTTTTTTTTTTTTTTTTTGTTACCAGAGAGAAGGAGAAAACAAAAACCAACACATGTTATGTAATAGTGAAAAGAAAGAGAGAAATGCTTATAAGAAAACATCTTTAACTGCTTAATGTTCATAAGACAAAGACAATGAACAAAGCAGATACACAATTTTAGCAAAAGAAAAAACACCATGAAACATTTGTTTCTCAAGTAGTTACAAAGAATGTTAACTAATCAAGCCATAGAAATACCTAGAAGGAAAAGGATTAGATGCACTCAAATATCAACATTAGGAGGCTTCTCACTGCTGTTGCTGCCACCACATGCATTAAGAACTCTCTCAGTGGCCTGACAAAACGAGGAAAAAAAAAAAAAAAAAAAAAGAGTCCCAAGGTCCCCAATAACACTAAGACCAGCCACATTGGAGCCTGAGGCAAAAGGAAAAATCAGGAATACTGATGTGATTTTATTTAAAATTTTGACATTCTGTTCATCATGGGTTTTTTGCATTGCTTTTGGGTTTTCTTAAATCTTGCATTAAAATATGATTTACCTTGATCACTGAATTTTCAACACCCTCTACATTTTGCACCCAAGGCAAATGCCTAACCAGCTTCTCTTCCTTCAACCTAGTCTCTGCCCTGCTGTCAAGGAAAAATAAAACAGAAAATGGAACACTAACATCACATGATTTTCTTAAACTTAGCAAGTTCAAATGGATATAAAAACTGAAGACTAGTTTTTAATTGCTGGAATCACCAACACTTGTTTTCTAAAACACATGCCAAAGTTCTTAAAAGCTGGAATATCTTATGTCAATTAGGTGACTTACAGTCATGGGCACATCATGTTTCAGTCAACAAGGACGACTGCATATAAAATGATGGTGCCCCTTAGGATTATAACAAAGCTGAAAAATTCCTATGGCCTAGTGATATGGTAGCCGTTTTAACACTGTAGTGCAATACATTACTCACATGTTTGTGATGATGCTGGTATAAACAAACCCATTGTGCTGCCAGTTGTATAAAAGTATAGCACATACGATTATGCACAGTGCATGGTTTACTGTTACTGCTTTATGTATTTACTAACTATATTTTTTTATTGTTATTTTTCATACTATTTATAAAAAATAAAGTCAACCAGAAAACAGCCTCAGGCTAGTTCTTCAGGAGGTATTCCAAAAGAAGGCCTTGTTAGCATAGTTATTCGTGAAAACACAAATAACTCCATGAGTGCTACTGCACATGGAGACCTTCCTGTGGGACAAGATGTGGACGTGGAGGACAGTCATAGTGATGATCCCAACTCTGTGTAGGTCTAGGCTAATACGTGCATTGGTGTCCCCATTTTTAACAAAAGAGTTTAAAAAATAAAAAGTGAAAAACAAAAAAAAAATTCAAAAGTAGAAAAAGCTTATAGAAGAATATAGAGAATGAAAATACTTTTGTACAGCTGTACAATGTGTTTGTGTTTTGAGCTAAGCATTATTACAAAAGGCTCAACAAGTTTTTAAAAATTTAAGCGTCCATAAAGTTAAAAAATCACAGTAAGCTAAGGTGAATGTATTCTTGAAAAGAAATTTTTATAAATTTAGTGTAGCCTAATTGTACTGTTTATAAAATCTACACTAGTGTACAGTAATGTCCTAGGCCAGCAGTTCGCAACATTTTTGGCGCCAGGGACCAATTTCCAATTTTTCCACAGAATGGGGTAGAGGTTGGTAGAGGAGGGGTGGTTTCAGGATGATTCAAGTGCATTATATGTACTGTGTACTTTATTTCTATTATTATTACATTGCAATTTATAATGAAATAATTATATAACTCATTATAATGTAGAATCAGTGGGAGCCCTGAGCTTGTTTTCCTACAACTAGAGGGTCCCACCTGGGGGTGATGGGAGACACTGACAGATCATCAGGCATTCGATTCTCATAAGGAGCGCACAGCCTGGATCTCTTGCATGTGCAGTTCACAATAGGGTTTGCGCTTCTAGGAGAATCTAACGCCACCACTGACCTGACAGGAGGCGGGGCTCAGGCAGTAACGTGAGCAGTGGGGAGCGGCTAGAAATACAGATGAAACTTCACTCACTCACTGGCCCATCATTTCCTTCTGTGCAGCCTGGTTCCTAATAAGCCATGGACCCAGGGACTGTGGACCCCTGTACTAGGCCTTCACATTCACTCATTACTCACTCACTGACTCATCCAGATCAACTTCTTGCAATATCTATTCATAAATACTCTATACAGGTGAACCATTTTTTATCTTTCAGACCGTATTTTTACTTTACCGTGTTTATGTTTACATGTGTTTAGATACACAAATGTCATTCCATTACAATTGCCTAGAGTGTTCAGCACAGAAACATGCTGTGTAGGTTTGTAGGCTAGGAGCAACAGACTATACCATATAGCCTAAGTGTGTACCATCTAGGTTTGTGTAAGTACGCTCTGGGTACACACCATGAAATTACCTAATGATGCATTTCTCAGAATGTATCCCCCATCAAGCAAGTGACATGTGACTGTATTTTGAGATGATATCTAGAGATTTTTCTTTCCTACCTCCTACTTGTTGCTGGTAGCCCTCAACCTGTTTAGTCTGTGATATTCATTGCCTCACGGAGAGGGTATATGCCCAGAAGAAAGAAGTGAATTAAGTGGCTGGATATATTGTGTAAATATGTAGCAGAGAAAGTCTGAAAAGCTATAGCATTCAATTCCAAGAGCCAAGTGATGAGAGGGAAGAGATTTTCTCAGTTCCAAAAGTTTTTAAAGTAAGATTAAGAACCAAAACCTTAAACACTTCGTAGTGTTTATACCTTAACTGACCCAATGGGGAGAATGTAGGATGCCATAAGGACTTAACATTTTCCCACCTGAAATTAAATAAGAATTTAACTAGTAGAGGGTAAAAAGAGGAATTTTAGAGAATGTGATTAAAGTGCAGATATCAACAAGTACATGAGAAAGGGTCTTGTGCCTGACCCCTTAATGGATCAAAGCCTTGCACGAGAGTAGAAATGTTCAGGTTGCACGAGAACACCAGAAGCAAAGAGATTGTTTTATAATATACCCTTTTCCTGAATTGAGAGATTTTACACCACCAAACAAACTTCACAGTAACAACAACTCACAGACCTCTGTGTGCAGAAATTAAACTTCCTTTATTTCTCTGTAACTAAATTGATTCAAACTTTGGAGCCTCCATTTTTATGGTGGAAAATTTAAACTTGTCAAGGTAAACTCAGCCACATCTAACCTAAAACACGTTTTAGTTGTTATACATTTCTGTCAATTCTGCACTCTAAAACTCTTTTCCTCCCATTTCTCTCAGTTGCAATAATGTATTAACAGACACTTAACATAGCACTTTTACCTCACAAGTATAAATTAACTCATTTAACCTTTACATCAATCCTCTGAGCAATACAGTATTATTGTCTCTACTTCAGAGGTGTAGAAATTGGTAGAGATGTCAGGTTAGCAAGCAGCAGAGCTGAGATTCAAACCATGTTTTTGGCAGGGCCCCTAAGTAATGGAAAAGCTATAATTGAGGGGCGGTGTTGGTGGAAGGGCTGAAGGGAGACCTCACAGAGCTGTCTCCCCCATGCCAGCATGGAGTTCTGAATTGCTGGAGAGAAGCTTTTAAGTAGATGGGAGTAGGCAGTCTCACAAGAGCCTAGCAGTTGAACTGACAGAGACTATGCTATGGGACAAGACACCACAGTGGAAGCAAGAGAGAACTAGACTAAATCTGGATTCAATGCAAAGATAATACAGAGGCTGGGCGCCGTGGTTCACATCTATAATCCCAGCACTTTGGGAGGCCAAGGAAGGTGGAACACAAGGTCAGGAGACGATTCTGGCTAACGTGGTGAAACCCTGTCTCTACTAAAAATACAAAAACATTACCCAGGCGTGGTAGTGGGCACCTGTAGTCCTAGCCACTCAGGAGGCTGAGGCAGGAGAATCGCTTGAACCCAAGAGGCGGAGGTTGCAGTGAGCAGAGATCATACCACTGCACTCCAGCCTGGGCAACACAGTGAGACTCCGTCTCAAAAAAAAAAAAAAGAAAACCCAAACAAACAAACAAAAACGATGATATAGAAGCACCCCAGATCACAGAGACCCCAGACCACTTAGAAAGCAGAGAAGTCGCAGTTAGGCAAGGAGCACCTACTCTAGAGGCTCCTTGGTTAGAATCTCAGTTCTACCGCTTTGGTAATTTGGGGCAAAGTGACCCCTCTATGCCTCAATTTCTTTATATATAAAGTAGAGATAAAAATATAGTCTACATATAAGATTGAATAACTGATACAAAGGGTTTAGAATATTACACGGTGGTTATAAGTACTATTTTAAGTGTTTTCTACTATATTGTTACTCCTAAGAGGAATGCAAAAAAAAAAAAAACAAACAAACAAACAAACAAAAAACAGTATGAGAATCCCAAATTAATTTAAATTTACAACAAATGAAAATACATTTCAAGCTTAAGGTGACTGAATTTGCCTTGACGAGCATAACTTTTTCGCCATTAATAAAAAAAAGAGATTTGAAAGCTAAATTCAGTTTAATTACAGAGAAACAAACTTACATTTCTATATATTGCATCAACTGGGAGACAATTCTTCTTGGCTTCCCCCTGTTTATACACATCTTGGGAGTAGAGCCACTGCCTGCCTTTTGTCCAGACTATATTTTCAAGGATGTCTATACAGTAAAAGGCCCTGGAAAATAGATATAGTGTTTCCCTGCAAAGAAAACAGGGCATGTTTGGTTTTGTCCAGTAAAATGAAGGTAACATCTCTCTTCAGGGCAAACCCAGGCAGGCTACCTATTATAAAAGGTTCAGGTTCCCTGAACTCAAGGTTTCTCTCCTGTAACACAACCCACTGTGAGTTCAGGCATCAGTTGTATAGCCCTGTAGGAATCAGGGCTTAGGCAGCTGGGACAATCACTGATACTCTGGCTACTGCTATTGCTGTGACTAATAAATGGTTCTTTGTCTCTGACCCAAGAGTCTCATATTTTCTGCCAATATCCATGACACTGTGGCAGGATAACTTGTTAGCTTGCAAGGAGGGTAAAAATCTCAGAACTTTCACACCTTATTTAGTATACTACCCATAAACTAAATAAACCAAAGTATTTATTTATATATCCCATTTTATTTTATTTCAATGGTTTTGGGGCAAGAAGTGTTTTTTGGTTTCATGGATAAGTTCTTTAGTGGTGACTTCTGAGATTTAGGTGCACCCATCACCCAAGTAGTGTATACCATACCCAATATGTAGTCAAAGTATTTCATCTTATAAAATATAATTTAATATAGTCATAAGAATACTCATTTTTCTACTTTTATAAGTTTTTCAGTGTTTTGTTTTGCTCTCAGGCCATTCAATATATATACTTATTTTATTCTTTACACACAATATGTCTTTTTAAAAAATAAAAACACTTATCTATATTTAAACAATAACTAAAGGTTGATGCTAGTGACCAGAGATGTCCAAACGTGGCACATTTTGAACACATCCATAGTCCAAGGACGTATCATTACCTAAGCTAAGAACACTGCAGAACACAGATTTTCAGAGTACAAATTCCATTTCTCCATCTGCCACATTCAGATGAGATCATGGAATCAGAATAAATTATTTCAAACCTAAGTTCAACAACACCATAAAGAAAGTAACAACAGTAAATGATTATTTCAAAACAGTAACATCCATTATTGTATTCTCTCTGACTGAAAACACTCAGTTGGGTCACATTTTTAAGATTATTCAAAGAAACAGAAAACACATCAGCTGATAGTTCTTCTAAAATCATACAGTGAGATCACCAAAGCAAATATAGACATATATTCACACCACCACAAACATCAAAGAATAAAGTCAGTGTTTTTCTCTGGCTCTCCCCAATCCTGACCATTCTGGAATAACACGTTTCTGCTAATCTGTCCATTTGTGAATGACTTGTAGAAACTGACATCTAAAATAACTACATGGGAGTAATTAAACTTAACCAGTCCTGGCTACTTTCTCAAATGTCATAATAAAAGGGTGAAATTACACACCAGACATAGTTGTTTTCCAAAGTGGGAAACGTAAAAATTTAGGGAGATGAATTATAATGTTATGTCAGCAGTATTTTACTGAGCAGACCCATGAATGTGGTGTTGCTGAGACATTTCTCCTCACGCCCTGCTGCTGGGAGTTGTCGTTCCTCCCTACATTATTCCGCCTCCACTTGCCTTACTCAGTCATTATCAAATACATTCATCTTGTTTAAATAACACAGTACTTAACCTCCATTTGATGTTGGGAATGTAGGGCTGCTGAAATTACAACCAGAAGAATATGACAGAGTGTGAGAGAAACAGGCAAAGAGGAAAATAGAAAGAAATGTCATGTTTAAGTCTCATAATTAAAAAAACTATATTAAATTCAAAGTGTGACTGTATTTCTAGAAGGAAGCCAAGTTGACAGTAGCTCTTTTCACCTGGTGAAACTGGAGATGTGGATAGCTGTTTATAGGCTGATCATTTTGCTGGGATTTTAACAGTTATATCTTAATACAGCCCACTGCCCACCCGCCAATACCTAATGTCCATCTAAGCAACTTTTCCACAATCACGGAATTTGAAAGAAAATCCAGGAAGGGGACTCTTAATCAGGATGTATTTTGTACATCACCTGTGGAGTTTTCAAACCCACTTACATCAAAATTCTCTCTTTTCAAAGGTTTACAATGACTCCATGGTACCCACTGAGAGTTGTTGATCGTGGTTATATTTGTTGGTTTGTTTGTAGTTGCCCAGAAGACATATACGAAAAATTACCTTCACATTGAGGATTATTAAAAGAATATACAGAATTGGCGTGGCAGCTTATGCCTGTAATCCCAGCAATTTGGGAGGCCAAGGCAGGTGGATCTCTTGAGCCCAGGAGTTTGAGACCAGCCTGAGCAACATGGCAAAACCCCATCTCTACAAAAAAAAAATAGCTGGGCATGGTGGTATGAGCCTGTAGTCCCAGCTACTCAGGAGGCTGGGAGGATCACCTGAGCCTGGCAGGTTGAGGCTGCAGTGAGCCCTGATTGAGCCACTGAATCCCAGCCTGGGCAACAGAGAGAGACCTTGTCTATACATAAAATAAAATAATATAAAAGGGAATTCTACCTATTGTAATCTTAGTCGTAGAGCTTTGAGGACGAGGATACACAGTGGACTTGGTGGAAAAAACAGAACATAGCTCAAAATGTTTGTGGGAGGAATCTGAACTCAATTGGCCCACTTCTTTTGTTTATCTAGAATTCATTTTTTCCCAAGTGAATGTAGGGCCGTATTCTGCCATTCAGTAAGGAGCACTGCGGTGAGCCATTCACACTAAGCCACTCCACAGGCCTCCCATTTCTACTCCATGTGTGACTGGCTTTGGTTTGGATCCCATTAACTAGTTTAATTAATGCTGTTTTGATTACAAATGAAAGTAAGTTATATCTAGTTCATACCAAAAGAGGTCTTCATCGTCTGGCATCTCCCAATCTCAGTAAAGGTGGTGGTAAAGGCCTGGACTTAACAGGAACCAGGGCTCCGATGAAACAGCTTTCTCTAGGTTTCTCTTTACTATGGTTCTCTGCATGAGAAATTCTTCCTCAAGGCTGTACCCTCTACTACCAATATCTTACATTTTCCCAGTTCTGTCAACAGAGAAAAGTATTCTGTCCTCACTGTTGTAAATAAGACAATAAAATAAACAAAAAAGCCTCAAGAAAAAATTCTTATTCGTTTGGCAGGATCATGTTGCCAAGAACTGAGAGTATCCAGTCCAGTGAGACTTCCACGGCTGGAGAGAGGGGCAAAAAGAATTCCTTCAAACAAGGAGTAAATGCTAAGCAGGTAAGGCAATAGTTCTCTACTGCCCTGGGGGGAAAGTTTAATTTCACTAAATACAATGAGGCAGTAGCTGTAGTATCTGTGCAAGAAAGAGCACCCCTGGGCTATGTTACTTAATATGGCAGCTGTAGATGCGGCAGCTACCTGAGACTTATGGACTCATGGTGCACCCTGTCCAGTTCTTAAGCCAAATTCCCTTCATTCTACAGATGGGGAGATAGAGCCGAGAGAAATATAAGGTAATCTACACACCTGAATCTTGCAAATAACAGTAATAAATCCAATTGCCCCCTACACACATTGTAGGGTGAACTGATCTCCTCCCAACACATACATACAGGATTTAGGGAGGTATGATTTGAGGTGAGGTCTAACAATACCAGTTAAGAACTTTCTCCAGAGGTTTCTTAGGTGAGCACTACTTTACAAAGTTAAGTCCTCATGACATTTCAGTGTGTTTGAAGCAAACCATTGAAGAGAAAAGCAGCCAGAACCCTAAATGGATGCCCCTCCTATTCCACCCTCCATCCCCAACCCACTTCAAAACCCTGGAGCCAGCCCATTCTCTGCCTACTTCCCTGAGGGCAGAGTGACTAGTTCAAGCACCCTGGCTGACTCCCTTTCTTTCAAACATTGAAGAACTTATATATTTATCCAGAGTTTTAAATTTACAGCCCTAGATGGGCAGTCATGTTACTCCCTTTATGTCTATGTAAGTGAAATCAGTTTACTAGAATGTAACTTTGAATTGGAAAGACAGTTTTCTGCTAATGTGTGGAAATGGAAACCTTGAGCTAAGTTTTTTCAATTCTGAAAAAATGAAAATAATCTCTTCTGGGCAATAGCAGATCAAATTCAGGGCTGACCTATCCCCAGGCCCATCTTCCTTTCTCCTCTGGACCTCTAATTTCCAGTGTCTGGTTTGCATGCCACTCTGTGTCCCATCAGCTTCTGTGCAGGTGTAGGTTGCCCACCTGGACATAGATGTGAAATTCTCTCAACCTGGTATTCATTAAACTCTGTTGTTCGCATACAGCCACAGGCCTCCTCCAGCCTGTTGGTCCTCTCAGCACTTTTAAGCCTCCACTGGGAATCAGCAGCTTGCACCCACCTTCTCTGCACTGCTCTGGGTTCACAGTGAGACTGTCCTTGGGACTCCCTAAGTGCCTGCCTTAGTCATCGCTACTGTCATAATACCGGCTGTTCCAGTACCATATTGGCCTTGAGGATAGCTCAGAGCTGAGGCACCAAGTCTGCAGCTCTCAAGTTCTACCAAATGTATCTAGGTGTTTCCTTCTCTCTCTCTCTGTCTCTATTTCTCTCTCTCCATGCTCACAGCTCTCCAGGTTTTGGTGTCTGCTCTCTCAAGCTACAAATTTGGGGAATACTGAACACTCTGTCTCAAGCACCTGCTCTTTCACATATGAAACACTTTATTTTCCTGACTATGAACTCTAAATTATCTGATCAACATTGGAGGATGCTAATAGTGAACCAACTCATTATTTTTAGAAGTGACAAATAAGGTATATAAAGAATCAGCATTGATCTTGCCTTCCTCTATGGTGTGCACCACAATAACCAAATGATAAGTGGATGGAGAAAACATGATCTTTATAAAAAACATTCCAACTTATACATGAAGAAGAAACATTAGAATTACAATATCTATAGTGGTTTGCAACCTCCATAACAAAGGACATTAACAGCCACAAACACCAAAAAGAGAGAAAACCAGACAGTATGGTATGTGCCTATCGTTGGAAAAACCCACCACTTCCTATATTATTGCCAGAACTAACTGAAAGAGTAAATGAATGAATCTGATCAATCTCTACAGTCAATTTATGAAAATGCAAAGCATAGCGTAATACATGCACCTATTCTTCAAGGATATGATCAGAAAAACCTGGATGGGAAAATACAGGACAAACAAACTTGTTTCTTCAACAAATAAATTGCAAAGAAAAAAGAGAAATGGAAGGCAAATCTATAGAATAAAAGATATTTAAAAGATATACTTGCTAATCTTATGGTTCAGGTCATGTTTGGATTCAGGACTAGAAAAAAAAAAGGTGTGAAAAGGACATGACATTTACAAGAAAATATTTGATCTAATGTTGACGATATTAAGGAATTGTTGCTATATTGGGGGTGTGATGATTACTTTGTATTTGCATTAAAGAGAAAGAGTCCTTGTCTTTTAGAGATGTATACTAAAATACAGTTGTCCCTGAAGAATTCGTTCCAAGACACCCACAGATACCAAAATCTACAAATGCTCAAATTCCTGATATAAAATAGTGTAGTATTTGCATATAACTTACTCACATCCTCCTGCATACGTTGAGTCATCTCTCAATTATTTATATCTAATACAATGTAAATTCTATGTAAATAGTTGTATTGTTTAGGGAATGACAAGAAAAAAATCTGCACACGTTCAGTATAAATGCAACCATCTTTAACAAAAAAAAAGAATCTGTGGTTGGTTGAATCCACAGATGTGGAACTGATGGATATGGAGGGCCAACTATATTTAAAAGGTAAAACTACTTGATATCTGGGATATGCTTCAAAATAATAAGGGTCTAAATGCAATGTAATATCTTGGATTGAATTCTAGAAAAGAGAAAGAATTTTAGGGGTAAAACTGGTACAATAGGAATAAAGTCTAGATTTAATTAATAGTTTCATATCAATACCAGTGTATTCATTCTGACAAACGACCATGGTATTGTAAGATAGGGAGACACAGGTAAGAGTATGTGAAAATTGTTCTATCTTTGCAACTTTTCCATAAATCTAAAACTATTCCAAAACATAAAATTTATTTTAAAAGCAATGAGAAAGGAGAAGTGGATGCAGGTATAGATGGGACAGGATTAACCAAGGACCAATGGTTGTTGAAACTGGATGGCAACTATACAGGATTACTATACTCTCGAGTGAGTTGTAAATTCTCCATCATAAAGTCACGTAAGTCAAAAACATTATAATCTTTTCTATAGACTATTAAGAGCCTATACACAAACCTTTGGAAGTCAGTAATTTGACACTTTGCTCTCTGTATCATTCCTGCCATCAGGGCAGTGGTGCTTAAACAGTGGGGCAAAGGGCAGGAGCAGAAAGAATTGGAAAACAGCAGTGTTAAATATCACCCAGCGACATCACTTGCTTCTTTTCTTTTGTTATTAGACCTCAAATTATTTCTTCCTTTATATTTTAAAATCTTTTTCACCTCTATTTTTATCGCATTTTAGATCTCTTCTAGCACCACGTGCCCATCTACGCATCACTTGGTGTAAGCTCCCCACTGCGATATAACAAACAACCATAGTGCATTAAGCGAGCGAGAAGCATCTTTCCCAACACACAAAATAAGTCTGGAGGTCAGCAGGCCAGGACTGTCACAGCAGCTTCATGGAGTTTTGGATGACTCAAGCTCCTACCTATCCTCTGCTCTTAGATTCCTAAGAATGGCAACCTGGTCACCACACTTACAAGATAGCTTCTAGAGCACGAGCTACCACACCCATATTCCAGGCAGCAAGAAGGGAGGTCAGTCCACTTTTCCTTAAGGAAATCTCCTAAAAGTCCTGCATATTTCTGCTAACCTTTTACTGACTAAAACATACCCACACAGTCACTCATGCCTGCAAAGTGGAAACACAGAAAATGATCTTTTAATTATACTCTGGCTGTCCTCTACAAAAACAGAGTCCTATTACTGAAAAAGGAGAACAAAGTGGATGTTGGGTAGGGAATTAGCAGCCTCTGCCACAATCAGTCGTGGGAAAAATCTGAACATGCAGTGGCAGAGGAGTCCAACCATGACTTATGCCCAAATTAATTATCCGGCTAGTGCAATCAGCAAAGATCTAGAAGTATCTGTCATCCCACATACGCTGCTGGCTGGTTTATGTTGATTGGTTTGACTGAAAGTTAAAACTAGAAAACTGCCTGTTCATTCACCCTTCACAGCAAGATATCATCCATCTACATCAGAAGCCAATATATGTGCATTTGTGTCAGCATCATGTATAGTACCAGATATGCCTGCTGTGACTATAATGTCCTTTAAACCTAAAATGGAATCATTATAGATTCCTCCTGGCAGCCCCCTTGAGTCTCTGGGAGACCTTCTGGCCTCCTGGCCAGTCTCCAGAGAGATTCCTGTCTGTCTGCCCGGGAGGAGACACATTCTGGGCTGCCTGCCCACATTCTAACCTGCTGCTCACACGGGTTAGAGAGCTGTGTCTATTTGGGTCAGTCCTTCCGAGTGATTATTCTGTTGCCTTTAGGTAAGTTCACTTGAATGTCCCACACATACCAACTGTGCACACCACATGTCTGAATGCCAGTTGCCCAGTAAAATCAATGAAGTATGTTGGAAAAAGCATCTGAAATCTGAGACTGAGAATCAAGCCGGAGCTCTTTTTGGCCCTGGCAGTGAACGCTTAGAAAATTCTCTTAGGCTCTCTAAGTCTCAGTTTCCTCATACGCCAAACAGAGATATTGCTACCACCTCTACTTTCCTTGCAAGTGTATTGTGAAGCTCAGTTACAATGAGATATTACATGTCACAGTGTTATACTTTACACCAAAAAAGGTTAGTATTATTGTTAATCTAGTGAAAATGTGAGTCATTGGAAAAAGAAGAGAAAAACAAGAAACAATAATGTAGCTCAAGCTCATTTGACCAGGCTCAACACAAAGAAATAGTAACTAGTGCCAAATCTGCAGGATATAAAGAATGAGACAAAAGGGTCAGTGAAATTATGTCTGCCTCAGAAATGATACATTCTAAATGACTTGTGTCAGGAAGTAAACTTACAACATTCTTCGAGCCGCCATTTCCATTTATTATCAGCCATTCTTCCCATGGAACATCAGTTCAAAGAGGAAACCTATTGTTAAACACTCTGTTCTCCTCCAACTGAAAGGGTGAACTATGTTTTCTTTCTTTCAACTAAGTCACCTTTAAAATTCAGCAAGATTCCTATCTCAGCAGCAAAGACCTAAACTCTCACATAAAATTTTCCTGCTCAATACCATCAACTAGGGTCCATTTCCATTCATAAATATAAGCCTTTGGGCACAAGTATGTAAGTAGTTACACAAACATAAATTCATTTGGGGAGATAGGTGACTTCTGTAGGTGTGAATGTACATGTATATATAATTCTATATATTGGAGCCTCTAGAAGGTTTATAGTTTTATAGTGACATTAACAAGAAGAAATTTTAAATCCTTTAGTTTTTGTCAAAAGAAGGAGCTTTAGTGTTATGCAACATAAAATTAGAATTGCTTTTACTTGCTACCAGTTTAGTATCAACATTTTTATCCAGAGTTAGACCCAAAGCTAAACTGCTGGGATTTGACATAACAAAACTGCTGTCCATATGCGAACCAAAAATCACCTGGGATCTATCAGCCAGTTAAGACTTTTTGCTCAGATCCAACTTTAGAGGGTGACTTCTGTCAAGAGCTAAGGAAGAACACAATTCATTATGACTGCAGAACTCAGAGAAGTCAAGAAGCAGATACACTGGCCATTTGTAAACTTTTCCTGTGGCCCACAGCTAGAGCAAAGTACCTCTTAATTGTGAATAATTTTTCCTGATAAAAGTTTCTCACTCCTTTCTTAAATCTGGAACTTCCCTTGCTTGGAAAACACCCACATACACATAACAAAAGGAATTCATTCCAGATGTCCAAGAGGCCTTGCATGTCAGGGTCTGGTTTTCAAGGTAGCAAATGGAAATTTTGGCAGGTGGTCACAGTGGTATTTTGTCCCTCTCAAACTTGCCGCCATCAAACCACACTGTAAAACTCACCTGGTTTACATTTGTATAATTTTTGCCTAACAAAGGGAGGAAAAGAAGACAAGAGAATTCGTTGAATACTCACCAGATCACAAGGCTTAAACACAGGTACAGGTCAATTCATCAGTAAGAGTTTTATCAGTGCTGTGTTCCCAGAACTGTTCTGTTCCAAGCTGTGTGGAGGAAACGAAAGTAGGAAACACTGTCCTAAGTCTTGAGAATTTAAAATGACTTACTAGTGACAAGGTTAATGAGAACGAAAGTGCCACGGTGCTCCCGTAGTACCCTGCATAAAGCATCACACTGCACGTACTACTCGCTATAATGAACAGTTTGTGTGACTGATGTCATCCACCATGTCCAGCCCCCAACAAGAAGCATGGTATATCTGCCATAGTAAACACAGACCCCAAAGCATATTCGATAAATGCTAACTCAGTGAATGCAGGAAACAACAGTAGAAAAAATTAAAGAGATGTGAGAGCCGTGGGGATTCAAAATGCAGTCAAACATGAGCCCATTGTGTTTCTGGGAGTTATCAAGTGTTCATACTTTTTATTCTGCTAATAAGGCATCCCTTCATATTCCTAAGAATCAATTTGAATTGTTCTGCCCTCAATCATACTACACACTGAGAAACAACAGCTACTATGCTAGAAAATATAACCTAGTCTGAAAGTCCATCGTTAAAAAGGAGGTATTATCTCACTGCAGAAGAAAGGAAGAAGAGGTATTAAGAGTGATGATGTTGATTTCATTGCTGTGTTTTGGTGACAGCATATTCCTAAGGGGAAAGGCAGGCTTGCTGGCCAGGGGGAAAAAAAGCGCTCAAACTTAGGTGAAAGCGGGAGATTCATTTTTTTTTTATGTAAATTAAGTCTTATTCTTTACAAAGCAGTTCAGATAAAACATCTGCTTACTAGATTGTAAACAGGGTTGAGGGTCCTAGACCTTCACTGTGACCAAATTATTCAGCATTCTCAGTGTAAAACACTGTTTATAAAAGAACTTCAATAAATATCATATGAAGGGTAGTTGCATGGTGAAATAAGTTTAGGAAACACTAATTACCATATTTCCCTCTTTAGATTTGCAATGTACCTTTATATTGTAAAAAAAATTGTGTTAGTTTACCCACTCGGGGTTTTCCCAAAATTATTTGCCTATGAGCTCATTATTCACAAAGTAGATTAGAAAACACCATTCTGGGAGACTTGTGTTGACTGCTGTCTAACTTTTCTTTCAGTGCTAAATTCTATATCATTTTGGGCCAACATTCTATCACTTTTTAGAATTCATAGCTAAAACTTGGGAACATATTACTGCTCCTAAAGAACATGACAAGAACTGAGATCTGAAGATTGAAGCTTAGCAAGAGCCCATCCTGAAGACCAAGGATGAGAAACAGCACTTGGTATCACAGCCTAAAATTAAAATATTCTTGGGGAAAAAATTGAATTTGAATCTGATCAAGCCTTGCTAGATCTTACCACCATTTACAGGGATGACACCGTGGAATGCAATCAACAAAATCTCAACTTAAGAAACTCTAGAGAATGCATAACCTGCTGCCTTCAAAAAATAAATTAAAAAACAAAACAAAACATAAAGGGAGGTGTTATCTGTAGATTAAGATACTGAAGAGGCACATCAACCTTGTGGTGTTGAGGTTTTTTTGTTTTTGTTTTGGTTTTTTTTTTTTTTTTTTTTTTTTTTTTGAGACAGTCTCGTTCCGTCACCCAAGCTGGAGTGCAGTGGCGCAATCTCGGCTCACCGCAACCACCGCCTCCCAGGCTCAAGTGGTTCTCCTGCCTCAGCATCCCAAATAGCTGAGATTACAGGTGCATGTCACCATGCTCCACTAATTTTTTTTTTTTCTTTTGTATTTTTAGTAGAGACAACGTTTCACCATGTTGGCCAGCCTGGTCTCAAATTCCTGACCTCAGGTGATCCACCTGCCTTGGCTTCCCAAAGTGCTGGGATGAGAGGCGTAAGCCACTACACCTGGCCAGTGTTTGAGTTTTGTTTGAATTCTAATTTGAGCAAATTAAGTATGAAAAAATATTTATGAGATAATCAGGAATCTTTGAACACTTTCAGGATATTTGATGATATTAAAGAATTACTGTTTTTTTGGCTGGGCGCGGTGGCTCAAGCCTGTAATCCCAGCACTTTGGGAGGCCGAGACGGGCGGATCACGAGGTCAGGAGATTGAGACCATCCTGGCTAACACGGTGAAACCCTGTCTCTACTAAAAAATACAAAAAAACTAGCCGGGCAAGGTGGCGGGCGCCTGTAGTCCCAGCTACTCGGGAGGCTGAGGCAGGAGAATGGCGTGAACCCGGGAGGCGGAGCTTGCAGTGAGCTGAGATCCGGCCACTGCACTCCAGCCTGGGCGACAGAGCCAGACTCCGTCTCAAAAAAAAAAAAAAAAAAGAATTACTGTTCTTTTTTAGATGTGATAGTATTCTGGTTGTAATTTTGTAAAATACATAAGAAATACTTTCTGAAATATTTTCGTATGAATAATATGTTATCTAGGATTTGCTTCAAAATAATCCTAGGGAGGAAGATATCAATAAAAATAGACTTGCCATAGTATGATGAGGTGGATACACTGAGAGCTTAGTACACTATTCTCTCCAATTTTGTATTTTTTCAAATTAAAAGTTTTCCAAAAGCAGTTGGAAGAAAAAAAGAGGGCAAATAAATTACAAACCAGATGAATACACTGTTTGAAAAGCCACAAGAGCAAGGAATTGTGAGACACAGGGACAGAAAACACCATGGACACAACAGAGAAGTTAAGGAGTGTGAAAACCAAGAAAAGAAAAGAAATTTCAGTGGAGTTTTAAGAGTAAAACAGAGGCCGGGCGCGGTGGCTCAAGCCTGTAATCCCAGCACTTTGGGAGGCCGAGACAGGCGGATCACAAGGTCAGGAGATCGAGACCATCCTGGCTAATACGGTGAAACCCCGTCTCTACTAAAAAATACAAAAAACTAGCCGGGCAAGGTGGCAGGCACCTGTAGTCCCAGCTACTCTGGAGGCTGAGGCAGGAGAATGGCTTAAACCCAGGGGGCGGAGCTTGCAGTGAGCTGAGATCTGGCCACTGCACTCCAGCCTGGGTGACAGAGCGAGACTCCGTCTCAAAAAAAAAAAAAAAAAAAAAGTAAAACAGATTATGAAACATTCAAAGCATGATGACTGGTGAAGAAATGTACATAGCTATACCCTCTCATTTGCAGAAGATGGTTATGAAAAAAGATGGTGGTTGGAGGTCAAGGTTTGGCAAGATGTGTATTGCTATGGACTGCATTGTGTTCCCTCTAAATTAATGTGTTGAAGCCCTAAGCCTCCTCCATGTGATTGCATTGGAGAAAGCGACTTTAAGGAGGTGATTAAAGTGAAATGAGGTATAAGAATGGAGCCCTAATCCAACAGACCTGTGGCCTTATAAGAAAAGAGAAACTAGAGATTTCTCTCTCTGTCACGCACACAGAGGAAAGGCCATGTGAGGACATAGCAAGAAGGTGGCCATCTACAAGCCAGGAAGAGGGTTCCCACTAGAATAGGACCATCCTGACACTTTGATCTTGGACTTCCAGCCTCCAGAACTGTGAAAAAAGCTACCCAGTCTATGGTATTTTGCTATGGCAGCCCAAGTTGACTAATGCAGGTAAAACATGCACATTTACCTCATTAGCCTTTCTCGCTACTTTGCTAAGCATTTATCAGGTACTTTTTTTTATTATGTTGAAGTTCGACATGGGAAAATACATGTCACTGAGTTGTTCTGTGTTCCTTTAGGCGAAGGTCGGTCAGGTGCGGCCACAAGAGAAGACACAGGAGAGGCTCCAGGAAACAAGATGTGTGATACTTGCAGGTCCTGGAGAGCCAGTTACTGCATGCTGAGAGGGGGCCAAATGGGAGGAGTGCCAAGGAAGCGGGCTCAGCCAAGCACTGGGGAAGAGCTGAGAGAGAGTGAGGACCTGTGGTCAGGTGCCTTCACTAGCGGTCAGGGTGGAGTACACAAGAAAAGGGATTTCACTGGTGCATTTGAATGTTACTAAGTCATGGTTGAGGGAGGGCAGTGATGGGAAACTTGTGAGAGGGACCAGCCTTATCACACCAGTGTGCCTGGACACCTGGAGAAGGTGCTCATAGCTCAACAAGAGGCAGCAGGAAACCAAATAGGAAGTTTAAAACTTTTTTAATTTCACAATACAGCTATAAAGATTCAGGAATTGTTCCTCTCAAAGTTTGTTTTCATAACATGCTCTTTTCACTGTGTTCACGTTTTACTTCTTTAAAGGAGAAAACACCAGCTTTCAGCTTTAATCATAAGCAGAAAGGTCAGGAGGTCAACACCAGCCTGGCTAACTTGTGAAACCCCATCTCTACTAAAAATACAAAAATAAGCCAAGCGGCCGGGCGCGGTGGCTCAAGCCTGTAATCCCAGCACTTTGGGAGGCCGAGATGGGCGGATCACGAGGTCAGGAGATCGAGACCATCCTGGCTAACACGGTGAAACCCCGTCTCTACTAAAAATACAAAAAACTAGCCGGGCGAGGTGGTGGGCGCCTGTAGTCCCAGCTACTCGGGAGGCTGAGGCAGGAGAATGGCGTGAACCCGGGAGGCGGGGGTTGCAGTGAGCTGAGATTCGGCCACTGCACTCCAGCCTGGGCGACAGAGCGAGACTCCGTCTCAAAAAAAAAAAAAAAAAAAAAAAATAAGCCAAGCATAGGCACGGTGGCAGGAGCCTGTAATCCCGGCTGAGGCAGGAGAATTGCTTGAACCTGGGAGGCAGAGATTGTAGTGAGCTGAGATCGCGCCATTGCACTCCAGCCTGGGTGACAAAGCGAGACTCCGTCAAAAAAAAAAAAAAAAATGAAAGCCAAATTTTTCTGCCTTACTACTTTCCAAAGCACATAGGCTCACTTAATACAGCTATTAAAAATTTATGCATTCAAGATCTCCCAGTTTTTCTGACCAAATTGATGCTCTTAAATTTTCCTCATTCTGATTGTCAAGGGTTCCCAACATCACTCTCGTGTTCAGTGATTCACTAGGGTTCACGGGACTCAGCATATAGTCACAACTACGATTTATTACAGCAAAATGAGGCGAGGCAAGGCAAAATTAACAAGGGAGAAGGGAGCATTGGGTGAGGCCCAGAGGAAACCAGGCACAAGCTTCTAAGGGCCCGCTCTCAATGGATTCTCACAGAACACACTAAATTCCTTCAGCAATGAGTTGCAACAACACATGTGAAATGTTGTCTACGTGGGAAACTTATTAGAGACTCAGTGTCCAAGGCTTTTGCTGGAGGCTGGTCACTTAGGCACTCTGCCTAGCACTTGCCAAAATGCCGTACTCCAAGAAAAGCAGGTGTTCGGCATAAGCCAGTCGCACAGTTCAAGCACAGTGAGCCACTCCTCAGGCAACTGTGGAAACCTTCCTGAAATTTAAGATTTCAGATGCCAGGCTGGTGCCAACCTTACAAGCAGGCCTTTCTAAGAGAGCTGTCTCAGATCTGCCATGTTAACTTATCTCTGCACACTCACGTGAAAATCTGCTGTCATTCAGGACTCTTCAGGGTCTTCACCTACCGTTACCTCTCTGTATAGCCTTTAATACTGTGACCACATCCTCTTTCTGAATTTTTTAACTTTCATGATTTTTATACCATGCTATACCATGAAACTATTTCTTCCCTTTTGTGTCAGAAAAGGGGATTATGAGAACAGTCCCATGGTTAGGGACTGAGGGAGGTGGGTGACCCCAAACTGTAACTCTTCCCCTTTCCCTCAGTGAATCTGAAATCAAATACAACCACACATCTCCAAAATGGAAACCCTTCAGAAGACCAATGCTTCTGGTCTCTATTCGGAATCTGTATCCTCTCATCCCCACATCTCTGTTCCTGCCCCTTGTAGCATACCTCCAGTCCAGGCTAAAGTGGCATTTGCTCCAACTCCCCCGGCTTCTTTAGAAGGCTGTACCGCGCTTCTCATCTTCATGTTTCTCAGTTGGCCAGAGGAACGTTATGGAGAGGAGCTTTGCCACACTACGTTCTGTCTGTTCTATTGCTCCGGGATTTCACATTCACGTACTTCCCGTTCTCAAACTAATCATGGCCTAATTGGCCTCTCTCCCTTCATCGCTTCCATCCTACTAATACCCAACACAGAAATAGCCCTAACCACAGCTGTGACTTTTGATCACTCCACACCTTAAAACTGTCAGTGTTGCCTGTTGCCTATTTCCTAATGAACAGAATTTCCTAATGAATAACACTCTTGGCCTAGTATTAAGATCGTCCATGACTTAGCCACACTCTCTTTTTCTAGTCCCATCTTCCTCTACTGCTATTCCCATATTCATTTCTAGGTGAATAAGGAAGCTATTTAATAATGCTTCTCCAGATAATTTAGTGAAAATAGATCAATGGGCTGGTTTGTTTTGTTTTGTTTTGTTTTTATGTACCTTTTCTCTCCAGGCTACGTTAATTGAGAATAGGATCAAGAACTCATTTGTAATGATCAGCTGGAGCCAGGCTGTCTCTCACCTTGCCAGTACACTGGAATCACCTGGGGACCATTACAAAATGCCAGTGCCTGGATTCCGCTCCTTGGTTTTCTGATTCAGTAGATCTAGGATGTGGCCTGGGCATTAGGGTTTTTAGAAGCTCCGTAGTGATTCTATAATGCACAACCAGGGCTGAGAAATACTGACACAGAAAATCTGTCTTTGCCTGTGTTGTGTCCAAAACGGACTATGGGACTATTAGAACAGAGTCCATCCATGTTCTTTTTATATCTCTGTTCCTCATTTAAAGCCACTGTGCTCCCCTCAGTCTCCACTTCTCCTCTTTGACACCCAACCCCCAATGCCTCTTTCTTGAGAAGCCTTCCCTGATCTCCAGTGAACAGCATTCTCACCACCCCTGAAATGTAGGACCATCTCGGTCATGACCCTCCGCTTCTGATGCTGCTCATCTGTCTTGTTTCTCACATTATTCCGGTATTCTTGTATTGCTGCAGCCCTTCTTTCCTCGTGCCTTTCCAAGCACCTTTCTCATAGTTTGATTTAGAATAAAATTTTGTGTTAGGATGTTAAATGAAAATTTGAAAAATCAAAACATGATTTTTAATTTTGATGTGTAATGCTTTTAATGAGAGATTCACCCAGCAAGTCGGGTAGGTATATTCTGATCTTCCCAAGTCATGAATTGTTCCGAGAGCAAACACCCCTAATCATTTTTTGATCCGAATCAACTCTGGGCACATTTACTTTACTTCTCACTGACAACTACTCGCTTTTCAGGCTTAGGCTACCAAATCCAAAGTTGCATATTCAGGATTCCAAAACAAAAGAAAACCAAAATAGCCCCCTTTTGCCATGCTGTGTCCTGCTGTAAATTAGGCTGGGTTTGCATCCAAATGTGAGGGAAGAACAAGGAGATGAGAATTGACACGCATCATTAGTTGGCAGCAGTTTGGTTTTCTTTTCTTGATTGCTTCAGGGCTGACAGCTCACCTGCATTTTAAAACAGGCACCTGCTAATTCGACTTTCCAACCTTTAATCTCACCCTTTCACCCACAGCATTTTAATTACCCTACAATTAATATACTCCTGGTTTTACCCACATGGAAGAGTGGGATGGGAGGAGGCTGAGGACAGAGACTGGCTTAATGGTAATTTATAGTCCAGATAGCCCTCTTTTTTTGGTCCCTGGGTGGAAGTCTCTAATCCTGATTCATTCTAATAACAGGCCTGAAAACACTCTCACCACCATCCCCAACACAAACACACACACACACACACAAATGCTAATAAATGAGACATCATCTCCTTGAACAGAATCATCATTTCTCACTTCCATTCAAAATCTGTGCCTCTGACCCATTCTCCCTCAACCTCACTGCCTGAAGCTAGGAAGCCCATCTCTCAGTGGGAGGAGAAAGGAAGGTCAACTGGCAATCCGACAAAGTGACAAAGAGGACAAAAGTTCTGAAGAAGTTGGGAGAAGGAGGAAAGGGGGGAAAACAAATAAACAGACTTTTCTTTGCCCTATGGATGCCCACCTCGATCCCTGGAGTAATTTTAAATTCTCCATAGAGGAAGACTCGAGGCCCCAGCTGGCCCCAGCTGTATTGGTATTTTCCACTAACGGAAGGTCAGTAGGCCAAATGGAAACTCCCTGCAAATGAAAATTAAGCTCTGGGTTGTGGGAGGAGTGGGGGAATGGAGCAGTGCTTTCTGCCCACCTGCCCTGTTTCCCTAGAAGCTGGCCTTTGGCTGTGGCTGGCGCCTGCTGCTGTTTATTGGCAGTCCTCTGGGTGAGTATTCACCTGGACAGACACAGTGCCATCTCGACTGTGGCCATCCAGCTCAGGCTGCCTGCTGGGGCCGTGGCCCTCCCTCAATCCGGCACACATGAGGACACGGGCTTCGAAGAGAGACTTCATCTGTCTTGGCAAAACTTTTTTCTGTTCATCCTGAGCACTACTGATCTTCTTCAGTAGCCATTTTAGCATTCTACAGGGCATCGTTTGTCCCTTCAACTCTGCTAATACAGTCTTACCCGAATGCTGGCTTTGAACTGCAAAGAATGAAAATGCCAATCTTCTGTCCCTATGCCTTATTAACGCATTGACCTCCAACCACTTGCCATGAAGCTTACCTCTTGTTTCAACGAACGCTCACAGCACATCTCTGGTATTGATCTCTTTTCTCCATTTTACAGCAGACAACACTGAGGCACAATGTCTCACCCAACTTAAGGCACGAGTTCTCTGAATTTTCTACAATGCCACACAATTTCTCACTTGGTGCTCAGTCTACTCAGTGCTTGAAGTGGCAGGTCGTATGTGTTCTTTCCATTGAGAAAATAAGGAGGCAGGTGATTTATCCAGAGGAGCCACCCTTCTTTGTGACAAACTGGCAAAATGAGAACAAACAAGCTACGTTTATTGCTTCCTAGAAGTTAAAGGGACAACATATTTCCAAAGCACAATTCTTCTCCAGGAGTGATTAAGGTACACCCTGAGCTCTAGTCGTTTGTGGCTAAAACTAGCCTTGTACACCAAGACTTCACTACCCCTGCAGAGACCATGAATGCGGCCTCGAGCTTCCTTCTTAATTCAACCCAGGCTGCCTAATAACATAATATACACATTTTTAATTGATTTACTTAGGTACCCCTTATATTTCATACTTTAAGTTTTATAGAGCTTTTTCTTTTGAAAAGCATCTTCACATGTCTCCTGAATATCATTTTCCTGATTCTCAGTCCCATTTTAAAGATGAGGTCACAAATTCTGCCTCAGGATTCAAGCTCCTTCACTTTTACATGTTATTTCTGTTCTTCAAAAACAAGGATAAAGAAAATTCTCATGAAGTAGTGTTTGGGGTTGAATTTTGTCCTCCAGGAAGATATGCTGAAGTCCTAACACCTAGTACTAGTGAATGTGACCTGATTTGGAAATAGAGTCTTTGCAGATCTAATTCAATGTAAGTTAAAATGAGGTCATTGTGGAGTAGGGTGAGCCCTTAACCCAAGGTGACTGGTGTCTTTATAAGAGGAGAGAAGACACAGAGACAGACACACATAGAGGAGAACAGCACGCGATGATGGAGGCAGAGATTAGAGTGCTGCATTTAGATGGCAAGGAACACTAAGGACTGACTGCCAGTAACCACCAAAGCTAGGAGAAAGGGATGGAAGAGATCTTCCCCTCCATACCTGAGAGATCATGACCCTGCTGACACCTTGACTTCAGGCTGCTGGCCCCCAGAACCATAAGATAGCAAAGTTATATTGTTTTAAGTCCTACAGTTCGTGGGACTTTGTTACAGCAGCACTTGGAAACTAACACAGGGAGCATCTGAAAACAGGTGTTCCAGGGCCAGGCCAACGGAAGAGACTGGGGCTGCCGTATTTCCCATGTTCAGTCTGTTCTGATACTTTTTCTTTTCTTTTTCTTTTTTTTTTTTTTTTTTTTTTTTTGGTGTGGGACAGTCTCTTTGTTGCCCAGGCTTGAGTGCAGTGACGCGATCTCGGCTCACTGCAAGCTCTGCTTCCTGGGCTCATGCCATTCTCCTGCCTCAGTCTCCTGAGTACCTGGGACTACAGGTGCCCGCCACCATGCCCAGCTAATTTTTATTAGAGACGGGGTTTCACCGTGTTAGCCAGGATGGTCTCGATCTCCTGATCTCGTGATCCACCCGCCTTGGCCTCCCAAAGTGCTGGGATTACAGGCATGAGCCACTGTGCCCGGCCTCTGTTCTGATTTTTTAAAACCACATATCACGAGTTGCTGAACTCTCTGCAAATAAAGTTTCTTAAACTTCTTTTGAGTTCCTCAGTGTGATGGGAAAATTTCCATCCTAATTGTTCTTTTCCCAAAAGAGTGAAACACACAGCAAGCCTTTGTAATCCCCATTCCCCAGCCCTATACTGCCTGCTGGAGCCTTGTTGCATCTGACAATATTTCCAGATATTGCCTTCAACCCTGATTTTCAAATTTTATTGAATATTAGCAACCCTAATATTGGAGAGCTTTGAAAATCCCTGTGCACAGGTCATACCGGCAGACCAATTCCATGAGAGACTCTAGGCCTGAGCGGGTGACCCATACGTGCCTATTTTAGAAGGTTTTCCAAGTGATTCCAGTGATTTTCCAGTTAAGTCAAATGTCCTACAAATTCCTCTTGGGGTTTTATTTCATCAGAGAATAAGCTTAAGTAAATCCCTTCCTGATTATAAGCATCTAGAGCAGGGGTCAGCATCCAGCTCACAGCCTGTCTGGTAAATAAGTTTCTACTGGAACACAGCCACGATCATTGATGTACATGTTGCTTTCTGGTTACAATGATAGAGTTGAGTATTACAAAAGAGATCATACAGCCCACAAAGCCAAACATATTTACTATCTGTCCCTTTAAGAAGTTGATGAAAGACTGAAATTTCTCCTTTCCTCCCACAGTGAAGATTCAGCAAAGAGCTTTGCACTTAGTAGGAGCTCAAATGAATTAAATCAATGTCAAGTGAACTGAAATGAACTGAATAAAATTAAATCTTCTTCCACACATTACCAGAAAAGAATCCAAGGTGTTATGCTTCCCAGGAGTATTTGCATTTTAATAAGTAACTCAGAAAGGCCCCAAAGCCTTTATTTGAAGACAGAAAGGAATACCTAATTGCTGAAATTGCAAGCACCTGTAATTATGAATGTGCTGGTCTATTAGATTGAGAAATATCTTCCAGAACCCCTCAGATTGCAGCACGGAGGCTGCCACCCAGCTTACTTGAATATAAAACCTACCCTACTGAAATGCACGCACTGGAGGACTTAATAGTTCTTACTATTTTTCAAAAATCTCCAATTTTTACTTGTTTTACTTGTACTTATTTTTGTCAGTCCAACAAGCTCTCCCTGTGGAAAAAAAACTCATTGGTTTTCTTAAAAGATGTCACTACTTCCTATCAAATTGCTATAATTTTTTTCCCATGGGGATTTTTAGCTTTTTTTTTTTTTTTTTTAATCGTGAACAGGTATGCCAACATAACTATGCTGGCAAATGTATGTATTTAATTTTGCTGTAGTCTATGAGTGATAGGAAACTGCTCTGAATTAAATTCCCTCAATGCCAAATCAACTTAACTGAGAATTTGTCAGCCGGCTACATTGATGCAAAGGGTTTTAAGATCCTCATAACCTGAGAAGTTCTTAAATTTTAAGTAATTGGTGTAGATGCGTGTAAAGAACATGTGGCAATCTTGCTCCTTCCCAGGGGAAGGCCTTGGGGAGGATGACTTCCAATAGAGTCAGGAGAGAGAGGACTCTAACCAGAGTCAGACAGATCAAGATTGGAATTCAGACTCTTACTGTTCATTATCCACAAAACTTGAACGACTTACTGAACTTCTTTCAACATGAGTTTCCTCAAGTGTAAATAGGAGATAATAAAGGGATTTTAAAGAATAATGACATGTTAAGAACTTAGCACAGTGACCAGGACATAAAAAATATTAAATATGATGTTACTGTTACAGGAGTTTACATCTTTGGAATTGATGACTCTAGAGACTTCTAACTCATAGTTTCATAAAATGAAGAATCATGATACACCATTCTATAATTGCTGCATCAGAATTGTGTATGTGTTTACTTTATAAACACAATAGCCTTACAACATCTACCAGGCAAAATATTATAGTATTTCATGACTTCAACACGACAGTGAAATCTCCCTGTCTTCACATCCTTCCTCCCTAAATAATCATTCTATCCACTGATTTATCATATCTTTCTCCTGGTCAGAAGGTTTGAATGTCTCCTTCTTCCCACAAAACACACATAAATGCTTCTGCTTGTGTTCAAGAACCATGATAATCCAACTCCCCAGGAACTGAGCCTACTAAGTCCCACACAGGTAATGTTTCTTTTATTCTGACTTCTCTATTTCACAAACATGTCATGCCAACCTTCTCCTCTGTAGTCTCAATTACGAACCTCTGGCTTCACTCACTTTTCCCTCTGTCTTCTCAATCTTTTAAGAAAAGATTGTCTCCTCTATCTTTTAAGATTCAGCTTTAGGCCGGGCGCGGTGGCTCAAGCCTGTAATCCCAGCACTTTGGGAGACCGAGACGGGCGGATCACGAGGTCAGGAGATCGAGACCATCCTGGCTAACACAGTGAAACCCCGTCTCTACTAAAAAATACAAAAAATTAGCCGGGCGAGGTGGCGGGTGCCTGTAGTCCCAGCTACTCGGGAGGCTGAGGCAGGAGAATGGCGTAAACCTGGGAGGCGGAGCTTGCAGTGAGCTGAGATCCGGCCACTGCACTCCAGCCCGGGCGACAGAGCGAGACTCCGTCTCAAAAAAAAAAAAAAAGATTCAGTTTTAGTACAGCATCCTTCCTGATAAGTGTAAGGTCCTCTGAGCTGGCCACACCATGGTCAAGCCATGGTAACATTCCCCTGCCCTTGAGATAATGTACTTTGTGATATTCCCCATCCTTGTGAATGTACTTTGTAACATTCCTCCCAGCCTTTGTGAATGCACTTTGTTACATTCTTTCCGCCCTTGAGAATGTGGTTTGTACTTTGTAACATCCATCCCCTGCCTGCAAAAAATTGATCCTGACTCCACCCACTATCCCAAACCTATAAGAACCAATGATAATCCCACCACCCTTTGCCGACTCCTTTCTCGGACTCAGCCCGCCTGCACCCAAGTGAATAAACAGCCTGTTGCTCACACTAAGCCTCTTCAGGTGGTCTCTTATACAGACGTGCGTTAACAATAAGCATTCCTTCAGGCCTCGTGACTTTCTCTAATATTTCTAAATTTGATAGCAACTGTAGTCTGTGTCATACAATTTAACATTTAGTTAAACACCTTCTTCCATTCTTTATTGATGTTTTATGTGTACTAGTTGTAGCTGCTTACCCTAACAATATAATTTTTGAAGTAGGAAATATCTCTTAAGATTCTTCTTTCTAAACCATGTACACCCTGTGCTATGAGGGACATCAAATTTGGTATTAGACACACCTAAGTTCAAACTCCACGCTCTAGGACCTTGGGTAGGTTTGTTAATCTCTCTAGTCCAAAGTTTCTTCAATTATAAATGTAAATATTGTCACAGAGATTTAATGATATAATATCTACCATCTGGCACATAGAAACCATTCAGTAAATGCTAGTTTTTATTTGATATTCGATTGAATGAATGGTACCTATGAAATCCAGTACTTTTTTGCCTGTGTCTCACAAAATGTGCCTAAGCTTGGTACTCCCCAGAAAGCAGAGCTTGAGGTAAATCTTGGGCCCTACCACTTTACTGGAGAGTGCAATGCAGGGAAGAAGAAGTGAAATAAAAGAGAAAGGGCGCAGAGGAGGGAAGAGCCCAAGTGCCTTAGGAGAGCTGGCTGCCTCCTTGTGTGGAATGGTACCAATTGCGCATTCTTGGAGTAGAGTCTTCAGAGAGACATATGAGCTGCTGCATCTCAGGACAGTGAGGCCAGGAGAGGAAAGGAGACTACATCCATTGACCCTGTCTTCAAAGGTTCTTCCCACAGGGCGCTAACTCCCCTGTACTGCTAATTTGTGCTTCTGGTGGGTGCAGAGTAGATTCCCAGTATCTGAAGTCTCAACTTGCATGGGAGACAAGAGTAGATATTGGCCTAAGGAAAGGCCCTACTGGGTTGTGACCCTGAGCCCAGGAAAAGCTGGTCATGAAGGCCAGCAAGGGCAAAACCAGGGGCCAAGGTTTCAGGAAACATTAAGACCAAGAAACCAGATGAACTATCAGACAACTGAACTACTTTATCATTCATTTCCTTCCCATATATTTGTTCTGGGTTTTTTCCAAAGGTTTTGTAGAAATCTTATGGTCTTATTGTTTTGTATATTACCTTCCCCATGAATGCTGATGAGAATATATTTTTTTCATAAATAACTTTGTTTTTATTATAAAAGCAATAAACATTTAGTGTAGCTAAATTAGAAAATAGGTATAAATGGATAAGACAACAAAAATACTTCTGAGGTGGGTATGGTGGCACGCACCTGTAGTCCCAGATATTCAGGAGGCTGAGGTGGGAGGACTGCCTGCATCCAGGAATTCAAGTCCAGCCTGGGCAATTCTGGGTATTCCTTTAAAAAAAAAAAGATACTTCAGGCGGGGCTCACGCCTATCATCCTAGCACTTTGGGAGGCTAAGGTGGGTGGATCACTTGAGGTCAAGAGTTCAAGACAAGCCTGGCCAATATGGCGAAACCCTGTCTCTACTAAAAATACAAAAATTAGCAGGGCGTGGTGGCACACACCTGTAGTCCCAGATATTCAGGAGGCTGAGGTGGGAGGACTGCCTGCATCCAGGAATTCAAGTCCAGCCTGGGCAATTCTGGGTATTCCTTTAAAAAAAAAAGATACTTCAGGCGGGGCTCACGCCTATCATCCTAGCACTTTGGGAGGCTAAGGTGGGTGGATCACTTGAGGTCAAGAGTTCAAGACAAGCCTGGCCAATATGGCGAAACCCTGTCTCTACTAAAAATACAAAAATTAGCAGGGCGTGGTGGCACGCACCTGTAGTCCCAGATATTCAGGAGGCTGAGGTGGGAGGACTGCCTGCATCCAGGAATTCAAGTCCAGCCTGGGCAATTCTGGGTATTCCTTTAAAAAAAAAAGATACTTCAGGCGGGGCTCACGCCTATCATCCTAGCACTTTGGGAGGCTAAGGTGGGTGGATCACTTGAGGTCAAGAGTTCAAGACAAGCCTGGCCAATATGGCGAAACCCTGTCTCTACTAAAAATACAAAAATTAGCAGGGCGTGGTGGCACGCACCTGTAGTCCCAGATATTCAGGAGGCTGAGGTGGGAGGACTGCCTGCATCCAGGAATTCAAGTCCAGCCTGGGCAATTCTGGGTATTCCTTTAAAAAAAAAAGATACTTCAGGCGGGGCTCACGCCTATCATCCTAGCACTTTGGGAGGCTAAGGTGGGTGGATCACTTGAGGTCAAGAGTTCAAGACAAGCCTGGCCAATATGGCGAAACCCTGTCTCTACTAAAAATACAAAAATTAGCAGGGCGTGGTGGCACGCACCTGTAGTCCCAGATATTCAGGAGGCTGAGGTGGGAGGACTGCCTGCATCCAGGAATTCAAGTCCAGCCTGGGCAATTCTGGGTATTCCTTTAAAAAAAAAAGATACTTCAGGCGGGGCTCACGCCTATCATCCTAGCACTTTGGGAGGCTAAGGTGGGTGGATCACTTGAGGTCAAGAGTTCAAGACAAGCCTGGCCAATATGGCGAAACCCTGTCTCTACTAAAAATACAAAAATTAGCAGGGCGTGGTGGCACGCACCTGTAGTCCCAGATATTCAGGAGGCTGAGGTGGGAGGACTGCCTGCATCCAGGAATTCAAGTCCAGCCTGGGCAATTCTGGGTATTCCTTTAAAAAAAAAAGATACTTCAGGCGGGGCTCACGCCTATCATCCTAGCACTTTGGGAGGCTAAGGTGGGTGGATCACTTGAGGTCAAGAGTTCAAGACAAGCCTGGCCAATATGGCGAAACCCTGTCTCTACTAAAAATACAAAAATTAGCAGGGCGTGGTGGCACGCACCTGTAGTCCCAGATATTCAGGAGGCTGAGGTGGGAGGACTGCCTGCATCCAGGAATTCAAGTCCAGCCTGGGCAATTCTGGGTATTCCTTTAAAAAAAAAAGATACTTCAGGCGGGGCTCACGCCTATCATCCTAGCACTTTGGGAGGCTAAGGTGGGTGGATCACTTGAGGTCAAGAGTTCAAGACAAGCCTGGCCAATATGGCGAAACCCTGTCTCTACTAAAAATACAAAAATTAGCAGGGCGTGGTGGCACGCACCTGTAGTCCCAGATATTCAGGAGGCTGAGGTGGGAGGACTGCCTGCATCCAGGAATTCAAGTCCAGCCTGGGCAATTCTGGGTATTCCTTTAAAAAAAAAAGATACTTCAGGCGGGGCTCACGCCTATCATCCTAGCACTTTGGGAGGCTAAGGTGGGTGGATCACTTGAGGTCAAGAGTTCAAGACAAGCCTGGCCAATATGGCGAAACCCTGTCTCTACTAAAAATACAAAAATTAGCAGGGCGTGGTGGCACGCACCTGTAGTCCCAGATATTCAGGAGGCTGAGGTGGGAGGACTGCCTGCATCCAGGAATTCAAGTCCAGCCTGGGCAATTCTGGGTATTCCTTTAAAAAAAAAAGATACTTCAGGCGGGGCTCACGCCTATCATCCTAGCACTTTGGGAGGCTAAGGTGGGTGGATCACTTGAGGTCAAGAGTTCAAGACAAGCCTGGCTAATATGGCGAAACCCTGTCTCTACTAAAAATACAAAAATTAGCAGGGCGTGTTGGCACGCACCTGTAGTCCCAGCTATTTGAGAGGCTGAGGCATGAGAATTGCTTGAACCTGGGAGGCAGATGTTGCAGTGAGCCAAAATCGACCCACTGCAATCCGGCCTGGGAGACGAAGTGAGACCCTCTCTCACAAATTAAAATTAAAATTAAAAATACACTTCAAATTCTTCAAAATCTCTTCATCATGATATATTTTTTTCTTATCTGGATGTTTTTTAAACAATGTACTCTGGGTATCTCTTCTTGTTAATAAACAGCTGTCTAGAATCTCATCTCTAATGGCTTTACAATATTTCACTTTATGCTGGAACCATAATTTATTTCATCAATCCTTTATTATTGGACATTTATATTGTTAAAAATTTTTACAACTTTTAACAATTGTCCACACTCTGTCTCTAAGTCCTGATTTCTCCACCTCTCTTCAACCCACCACTAGTAAGTTCCTGTTTTTCACTTGTTTAAAAGTAAACAAGTAAATATCCCTAATGATAATGAATTCCTAAGAGAGAAGTTGCTGACTTAAATGTTTGTACCCTTTCAATGCTATAGGTACATTGTTACCAACTTCTCCAAAAAAGCTGTATCTATTTAAACTTCACTAGCCGTGCTCAAGATTAAGATAGCATTTCCAGATTTGCAGACTCTACTTAATGGCTCTGACCTCAGCTGAGGTCATGCTGAACATGTTGAGATTGACCACGCCTGGTTCCAGTCAATTAGCACTCCATCTTATCACTGAATAGGGTTGTGAGGGTTTTTCAATAGCATTAGTTCCTCAGAGTCCTGGAACTACCCTTCCTTTTGCTTTCATCTCTACCTGAGAAACTCATCAACCTTATCATCACACTCAATATCATACAATAAATTCATCTTGGCTTGAATACTTTGGAAGTCAACACTAGTTATAACAGATGGCTTTATTCCAGGCCTTGTTGGGACCTTTGTGCTCTGGTAAGAGCAATTCCCACATATGCAATCCTGAGTAACCTGCCTGCCAACCTTAAAGCACCTAACCACAATTTTCTATGTTGCATAATCCTTTCATCTCTGGGAAACATATTCCCCTGCCTAGCTAGGCTCTTGGTGTGCATAAAACAATAATAAGCATTTATACTGGGTGTTTAATCTTCAAAGTATTTGTGAACATTAACTAATTAATTTTCACAACACTTTTGTAAGATTAGTAAGTGCTACTCCTCCCCTGAAATAAAAACATCATAAACCATTGCAACATTTGACGCATCACAAAAAGCCCAGAACCTAATAGTCTGGGAAGAGAAAATTGTTGATTACCAGCTCAGTCATGAGAGGGAAAGGGAGTTGAGCAAGCCAGCAATTTCTCTAGTGTCACAAAAGAAATCAGTGGTGAGACAGCATTCAGATTTTACTTCATTCATGCCTATTGCTATGCTTAGACCAAAAAGCAGTTCGACCACGGTAATTCAGTCAACATTCTGCACAAGAGTTAAGGATCCCTGACAAATTCAAGGTCACCTACAGGCAACCAAATAATGTGAAGGAAAGGTATAAAGAAAGAGTCATAAATATTCATATTAATGGTATCAAGGAAGAAAATGTATCTCAGAAAACAGGTGCAGAGGGTATTGAATTTAAAGGTTAGTCATTAATGAGGAAATTCAAAATATAAATGCAAATGACAAGTGACTATGCAATGAATTATAAGAGGACTATCCCATGAATTCTTATTTTGGTGTATATCTATACCAGCTATAGCAAATAATGTTGACAATTAAAAACTATAAAATTCCAGAAAGTAGATAAATACACAGCTTTTATGACTCTTAGAAAAAAAATTAACTTGCTTTATATATCTGGAACCCAGAGATTACTTTTGAACTTTGTGCCTTGAAAAGATAATAAAAATAGAGAATTCTAAGTTTTAAAAATTTCTATCATCAGCTAAATCATTAACTTCATTGTGCTCCAGATTCTAGTCTAAGAAGAGACATGTCATTTGCTGCCATTTTTCTACTGTATATGGACAGCAATTATAATGGTCACTGTAGCAAAATTGTGCAAGACTTCTGGAAATCAGAATAGTAACAACAATAATAATACAATGACCCATTGTGTCTACAAATATTATTTATGATAATATTGACCATTTGTGCTAGATACTGTATGCAGAGCCTACTATATAGTAGGAAAGAGTGTGGAAGTCAGCAACAAAGCCTTGACTTTGAATTGCAAAACTTACTGCCACATATTACCAGTCTATCATTGAGCAGGTTATATTCTCTGATACCCAAGTCCCTCATCTGTATAATGAAGGTAACAATGCAGTATTGCTCAGGACCTCTTGATGGCAAGTGGCCTTTCCTTGACTCCGTATTCCCTTCTAATGACTGCCCTGTTTTCTCTGCTCCTTTGAAAGAATTGTCCACACCCTATCTCTAAGTTCTGATTTCTCCACCTCTCTTCAGCCTACCACTAGTAAGCTCCTGTTTCTACCACCACTCCATTGTAACTGCTCTTTTAAAGTCAGCTTAGAAAACCAGTATTTAATTCAGTCCTCATCTTGCTAGACTCTCAGTAGCTAGTCCTCCGTGGACATGGCTGAGCACATTATTTCCTTGTGAAATACTTTATTTTCTTAACTCCCTTAATATCACAATTGCCTAGATTTTATATCACCTGAATAATGATGACTTCTATCCTTCCTGTGATTCCTCTTTTCATGCCTGATTCTAAATGTTGGCATATTGAAGGGCTCTGTGCTTATCCCCATTCTATATCTATACCTGCCCCTTGGGAGATTCCATCATATTTCATGGCTTCAAATAGGATATACATTCACATCTCCAGTCCAGAACACTTTTCCAAGCTCTGTATTAGCAAGCCCAATGTCTACTCAAAATCTGCTCTTTTATAAATAGGAGACAGTTCAAACTTAGCACATCCAATATGAAAATTGTGACATCTGTTCACTCATCCCATCCTCCGTACTGCCAACCTTTTCTTTGACAGATCTTCTCCATCTCTCTTAGTGGCACTACTATTCATCCAGTTGTTTATACTCACTCTTCATCTCTCCCACCCTCCACTCATATTTCCAATCCATCAGGGGGTCCTGCTTGCTCTGCCTGAGAATATATCCTGCTTCCAACCACTTTCCCTATCTTCACCATAACCACTTTAGTCCAAGCAGGAATATCTCACGTGGATTAATACACTTTTACCTGGTTTCCCTACCACTTCTCCTCTTATCCCACAGCAGTCCATTCTTGCTATAACAGTCAATACAAAAGTATTGCTTTGGAATATAACTCAAATAACTTTTATATTTGTGCTATAAAGCCACCAATGGTTTCCTAATACCATTATAATAAAATTGAAACTCCTTAGCAAGTTCTAAGAGATCCTACATGAACGGACCATGCTAACCCCACCAATTTTGTTCACTGTGACCTTCTTCACAGACTTGAATACAAGCTCATTTGGATTTCAGAGAATTTGTAAATGTATTTTCTCCTACTGGGAAACTCATGCCCCAGATTTTCACATGGCTGGCTCCCTGACAACCCAGATCTCATCTCAATGTCAATTCCTTAGAGACTTTCTTTGACATTCTAAATAAAGTTGTCTCTACATACTTACACATGCACACATACATATTTCTTCTCCAATAACCTTTCTAATTTTTTTCAAAGCATTTATTACTATCTGAAGTTACATTAATCATGCATTATCTGCTTTCCCCATTAGAAGATGATGTAAACTGAGACCGTAGGTCTTCTCTTCTACATCCTTGAGGCCTAGCAGAGTTTCTACTTTACTCACAAGCATTTATGAAACGTTATTATACTATAAGTGAAAGTCCTACTCAAGCTGGATTAAGGAGAAATAGAAAAAAATAAATGTAACCTATGGACACTTCCTTTCAAGGATCTAGTCCTCCCTTTAATATTTAGTGAGGAAGCGCAGCAGATCAGATCTTTGAAAGGAGGTATCTTCCTGTCACTACTGCTTGGCCTTATGACTCCTTTTGAAACTTAACATTCTGCCAGTGGACAAAGGATAAATGTTCACAGGATCCAGCTCCAGTATTTAAAGCAGGACAAAGAAATCAGGATTCAAAGAAACAATAAATTGATAGCTGGAGCAACACTTTTTCTATTTATCTATTTTCTGTTTCTAGCACACCAGAATACAAGCTCTATGCGAACAGGCGCTTAACCTTGTTCACCTCAGTGTTGCAGTATCTAACACACTTCCCAGGATATAACAGATATTCAATAAATACCAATCAAAAGAAAATGTAAATAGATAGCCTGGATCTTTTTAAAAGCGATTTGTTCTTTTTGTTACCTGGCATCCATTTCTTCTCTTTTGGCAATCATGCCCCAGTTTCCATTAATAAAATCACTCTTTTCTGACTCTCAGGCCATGCAGATGCATCGCATGCTTAACTGTTGAGCATGAGTCTTAAGGCAATTAATCATCGTGTTCTATTCTTTAGTCAATGAGAGTCAGATCCAGATGTTGTCTTGAAATTGTTCATGAAAAGGAGCCCTGAATCTTGAATTTTTCATGGTTGAGGAAGCAAACCTGGCAGAAACCTCGGTCATCATGGGAGGGCTTGTCTCAGGTTTAGAGCTGACATAGATAAAAGCCAAGTAGGGAGATGAAGAGATACTAGATCCGGGTGATATTATTTGAATCCCCGAATCCAGCCAGCCATAGACTTTTTGGTTAAATTAGTCAATAGATATTTTGCCTAGGCAATTTCATTTAGTTTTCTGTCATATACAGCTGAGCAAGTTCTGTTTTACCTTCAAATACAATTTCAGGCTCCTTGGGGAGAGTGTCCTTGCCTTATACTACCTCATCGAGCACCTGACTGCTCCAAGGAAGATACTCAATATATGCATAAATTATCTTACAGGGAAATCTGACAAATTTCCAGAAACTGACCTTCATTTGGCCTCTTATTCTTCATTCCAGAATAATTTATTTGAGATATACTTATCTATATAGAGAGAAAATAAAATATTCAAATTTATTTTTGCTTTCTTCATACATGGACAAAGAGAGATGAAGAAAAAAACATTAAAACTGACAGCTAACCTTAACATAGCCAAACATAACTATTGGTTGCATAAATTCCTATTGCAGTATTAAAATTCAACAAGAATGGGAGTTCTAAAGTGGGACTACATCAGGACAAAGAGTAAGAATGACAATAAAATTAATGAACGACTGCTTTCTATCTGGCAGTGTAGTGGATACTGTGGTGTCCCACCTAGAGCACTTTTCAGAGACAACCATAAATCCCTCAGCTGCTGGGAATATCATTTGCTGATGGACCATAGCTGACACCCTTACTGGAAATTGTGTCTCACCACAGGGAGCTGCCTCACTCAAGATTACACCTCCTCTCAAGGAACATTGACTAGCTGATGTGCTCAATAAAGGGCCAAGCTTCTTGCCTCAATCTGGATGATGCTGAAAAGATATCTCAATTCCAGGGGTCCCCAAAGAAACGGCTGAGACCTCAATTGCAACTACTTTCTCTATGTTTGCTTACTCACTTCATTATAGGTGTATTTCATAAAAGAACCCAATAAACTTTCTGCAGACAACTCTTCACTCAGAGTCTACTTCCAGGAAGCTTATCTAAGACAGGTAAAAGTGAAAAGACATTAAGAGATGAATAACATGTACCTTTTTGTATAAAAAGAAATAGAAGTTGAAGGTGCAACTGAGAGAGATTATCACAGATTAATGCAAAGCCACAAAGTTCTCATTCAGAACATAATTTTCAGAATACCCTGTAAACTATTGAATCTTATAATAAGTGGAAGAGGGAATTGAAATCTTAATGTTTAAAAACTTAGTATTTTAAAGCTGGATTCCTACCTTCGCCACTCCCAAGACCAAAATGAACTGTGAATGAGTTTAAGATTTAAACAAAATAACCTAAAACATCAGATAGATAGATAGATCGATAGATCGATGATCGATAGATAATAGAGATTCATATATAGTATATAACATTCATCAAAGTGATTCTGCTTTTCTGACTGAGCCATGAATGATATATTATTGAATTGATTTGAACTACATTGAACTGCCAAGCATGAGGGCTTAAGACTTGAAAACTTTGAAAAAGTAATGATTAAATCATGAGTAAGGAAATATTATAGGTATAGTCTATATTTGTCTAAATATCCCAAAATGAGAAAAGTGGAAACAGTAAGTCTGCCTGGAAATTTTACAGAAGATATTAGAAGGAAGAAAAAAACACAGCAAGTTTCACAATCACCTAAGATTCTACTGTCGCTTTAGTTCACTCTTGGCTGGTTCTTCATTTTGCGCTCCAGACATTGAGGAAGGAAACAACTTAAATGGAATAAAATAGCTTATGTAGAAAGTACCCAGAATGCTAGATTTTTTAAGACTTAGTTTTTTCTAGAAGTTTTACATTCACAGCAAAATTGAGATTTCCCATATCCCCCTCCCTCTACACATGCATAGCCTCCCCCATTATGAATATCCTCCACCAGAGGGTACATTTGTTAATTTATGAATCTATATTGACACATCACTAGCAACCAAAATTTATAGTTTACATCACCTTGCCCTACATTCTATGCATTTGGACAAATATAGAATGACATGTATCTATCATTGTAGTATCATTCAGAGTATTTTCACTGCCCTAAAAATCCTTTGTGCCCCACCTATTCATTCCCTCCCGCTCCTAACCTCTAGCAACCACCAATCCTTTTACTGTCTCCATAGTTTTGCCTTTTCCAGAATGTTATATAGTTGGAATCATACAATACCTATCCTTTTCAGATTGGCTTCTTTCACTTAGTATTACCCTCCATGTATTTTTTTTTTTTTTTTTTTTTTTTTTTTTTTTTTTTTTTTTTTGAGACGGAGTCTCGCTCTGTCGCCCGGGCTGGAGTGCAGTGGCCGGATCTCAGCTCACTGCAAGCTCCGCCTCCCGGGTTTACGCCATTCTCCTGCCTCAGCCTCCCGAGTAGCTGGGACTACAGGCGCCCGCCACCTCACCCGGCTAGTTTTTTGTATTTTTTAGTAGAGACGGGGTTTCACCATGTTAGCCAGGATGGTCTCGATCTTCTGACCTCGTGATCCGCCCGTCTCGGCCTCCCAAAGCGCTGGGATTACAGGCTTGAGCCACCGCGCCCGGCCTTTTTTTTTTTTTTGAGACGGAGTCTTGCTGTGTCGCCCGGGCTGGAGTGCAGTGGCTGGATCTCAGCTCACTGCAAGCTCCGCCTCCCGGGTTTACGCCATTCTCCTGCCTCAGCCTCCCGAGTAGCTGGGACTACAGGCGCCCGCCACCTTGCCCGGCTAGTTTTTGTATTTTTAGTAGAGACGGGGTTTCATTGTGTTAGCCAGGATGGTCTCGATCTCCTGACCTCGTGATCCGCCCGTCTCGGCCTCCCAAAGTGCTGGGATTACAGGCTTGAGCCACCGCGCCCGGCCCCCTCCATGTATTTTCATGGCTTGATAGCTCATTTCTTTTGAGTGCCAAATAATATTCAATAGTCTGGAAGTAACACAGTTTATCCTTTCACCTACTGCAGGACATCTTAATTACCTCAATGGTTTTACAAATAAAGCAGCTGTATCCATCTATGTGCAGGTTTTTGTATAAGCATAAAGTTTCCAACTCCTCTGGGTAAATACCAAGGAGATTGTAAAATCATATGGTTTTACATACACATATTTATTTTTGTAAGAAACTACCAAACTATTTTCCAAAGCGGCTCTACCATTTTGCATTTCCACCATCAGTGAATGAGAGCTCCTGATGTTCCACATCCTTGCCGTCATTTGGCTTTGCCAGTGTTCTGCATTTTGGCCATTCTAACAGTTATGTGGTAGCATTTCATTGTTGTTTTAATTTGCATTTCCCTGATGACATATGATTTAGAGCATCTTTCATGTTTTTATTTGCTATCTGCATATCTTTCTTCAGAAGGTATCTGTTAAGGTCATTAGCTCATTTTCAATTGGGTTATTGCTAAACTGCTGTTTAGTTTTAAGAGATCTTTGTGTATTTTGGATAACAGCCCTTTATCAGATATGTCTTTGGCAAATATTTTCTCTCTGTCTGTAGCTTGGCTTTTCATTCTCTTGACATTTTTTCTTTTATAGAACAGAAGTTTCCATTTTAATGAAGTCCAGCTTATCAATCCTTTCTTTAATGTATCACACTAATGGTGTTATATCTAAAAAGTCATTGCCATACTCAAAGCTATTTAGGCTTTTTCCTATTTTCTACTCCGGGATTTTTATAATTTTGCATTTTACATTCAGGTCTATAATCCATTTTGAGTTAATTTTTGTGAATGGTATAAGGTCTATTTCTCCATTCTTTTTTGCATTCAAATATCCAATTGTTCCAATATCATTTTTTTTTTTTTTTTTTTTTTTTTTGAGACGGAGTCTCGCTCTGTCGCCCAGGCTGGAGTGCAGTGGCGGGATCTCAGCTCACTGCAAGCTCCGCCTCCCGGGTTTACGCCATTCTCCTGCCTCAGCCTCCCGAGTAGCTGGGACTACAGGCACCCGCCACGTCGCCCAGCTAGTTTTTTATATTTTTTTAGTAGAGACGGGGTTTCACCGGGTTAGCCAGGATGGTCTCGATCTCCTGACCTTGTGATCCCCCCGTCTCGGCCTCCCAGAGTGCTGGGATTACAGGCTTGAGCCACCGCGCCCAGCCCCAATATCATTTTTATGAAAAGACTTTCTTTGCCTCATTGTATTGCCTTTTTTTCTCTGTCAAAGATCAGTTGACTACAGTTATGTAGATGGATGCCAGATTTTTATCTCAAAATTTTACTTTCCTGTTTTTAGATTATTTATTGTTTTAAAATATATATATTTTATTTGTATTTCCCCAGAGGAGTTGAGTTTACAGCTAAAAAGAAAAAAGAATTTGCATCTTTACGCAGTATATAACATAGTAAAAATGTTTCCATCAAAATTACTTCTGATTCAATTTCTTCATAACATCTGTTTCCATTGAACAAAAATAATATGCTGTCATGTATCTGGGACATACTCACACTTTCTATTTTCATGTTAGCAACACAAAAATTGTCATTATTAACTTGATGTAACTACTGCCAACACGAGAAGGAACGTGTTGTTTCTAATGGAAAGTAACATCATCATTCTTGCCTATATTTTTCCAAATTTTCTACTATGAGTAGGTATTAGTCTTCTAAATGTAAAAAAAGTAACATTTTTAAAGATAAAACAATATATATTATTTATCTTTAAATTGAAGTGTAAAGCGATAGTAAAAGAGGGACTTTCAACAAAGTAGAAAACGATATTCAAAACGGATATATCTTTTACAATATCTTCCCTGATTAGGAACATCCTACTCTTAACAGTACTTTCTACTAATTCCTTATTTTCTTTCTTTTTTTTTTTTTTTTTGAGACTGAGTCTTGCTCTGTCACCCAGGCTGGAGTGCAGTGGTGCTATCTCGGCTCACTGCAACCTCCACCTCCTGGGTTCAAGAGATTCTTGTGCCTCAGCCTCCTGAATAGCTGGGATTACAGGCGCCCGCCACCACGCCTGGCTAATTTTTGTATTTTTGGTAGAGACAGGGTTTCACCATGTTGGCCAAGCTGATCTCAAACTCCTGACCTCAAGTAGGTGTTTAAACACCTATCCATTTGTACCTTATGACTTACAAGCACTTATATACTTCTTATATCTTCATGTTGTTTTATATACATATTTGTAAATACATATATAATACATATACACACACATAAATGTATGTATATTATATATACACATATAACACAAATGTGCATTATACATTTATTTTGTATATGTATACACATGTACACATGCATGTGTACGTATGTATACACATGTACACATGCATGTGTACGTATGTATACACATGTACACATGCATGTGTATGTATGTATACACATGTACACATGCATGTGTATGTATATATGTATATAATACTATACATTTATATGCCTGCATATATGTGTGATTTTCCTAACTATATGTTTGTGATTGGGGAGAAAAAACATCCATTCACTCTCCCTTCTGACCACCTCCTCCAGGATTCTCCCCAAGCACTTCAAACTCCAATCCTAAATATCTCTTATCTTCTTCTTATCCCACCTGTGTTCCCCATCTCTCAGTTAACTTCAACACTAGGCACCCAAATGAGAAACCTACAAGTCATCCTACTCTCTCACTTTCCAAATCCACTCTGTTGCCGAATCTTGCAAATCTTAACCCCTAAGTTTCTTTTGAGCCCAGTCCCTTTTCTCCATCCCCTTTGAGACACTTTAATTCTGGTCCTACCAATTCTGAGTTGACGGATTCCATGGACTTCCATAATCTGATTATTGGAGAGTTCAATTTACTGGAGTTTAAACCTAAAAGGTTTTGGTTTCTTTTAATAACCGTCCCCGCATTGAAAACCCCTTTTTATATAAGACTTCCATGACTTTCTTCATTATTCATTACAAAAATCATGTTATTTTCTATGTAAGGTTCACTTCTGTACATTTTTAAAATCTCCAACTCCAGGCAGGGCTCATCACCTGTTCACCATCATTGACGCATGGAATCGGTAGTTCCAGAAGGGTGGAGAAGGGGTGGGAGATATGGAGGCATCTACTCCTCACTCTCATTCTTCCCTTTAACGACGAGCTTTTTAAGTGTGCTAGGGTCAGTAGGAGAACAAGGGAAAACACAAACATCTCTTTATTAAGCTGGGAAAGAGTACAGTCCTCTCCTTAGTTGGTGGCAAGTGCTGGTATCTATGGGTTCAATAAGAATGGATGGAGAGCCCAACGCTAAACAGTAATGATCTTTTGTGAGATTCAGCCAGCCTCTCCACTGGACTCCAAGCAGGTGCTGTACTTACTACGTTCCTCCAATGTGTCCACATCTTTGCTCCCTGCATGCCAGTGAGCCCATCAGCATGGTAGACTCTGATCTCATCTTCACAACACAGCCAACTCTAGGACCTACTGGCATGTGCAAGTGCTATCATTCTTACCTTCGGAACAGGGAACCTGCTAAGCTCATTCCAATGTCTGTCCTTCACACTGTCTCTCTTTAATTCTTTTTCCTTCAGCCAAATGGCACAGAATTGAGTCAGCAAGGTCAAAGGCCAAAAAGACCTAAAAGAATTTCAAAGGGGGAACAAATGCCAGTCTTCCTTTCTTGTGTATAGCATCAATATTTAAGAGTGATTATCTTGTAGTCCCTTCCCCTTGGTTTTTGGAAGGGAGCAGCCTTTCTCCAAGAACGCTGAACTCCAAACAGCACCCAGACTGTGCCCTATTACTCTTGGCATATGGGAGGGTAAGAAAGGAGTTTTTGGTAGGACTAGTTTTGATATTGTTATGCTCTCTAATAAGCTCAATAGCTTGCAGTTCTTTATAAGTTGTGGAAATTAAGGCTTTTGTCCTCAGCTTTAGTCAATATACAACTATTACACCCCAGAAAAAAAATATATACTTGATGTCTTATTGTACCCCTCATTGATATTCCCATATACCATCTTATTTTTGTTCCATTTATCTTTTCCAGGGAATTGTGGAAGAAACTAATTCCTTGAAAATCAATTTTCTAAAAGCCAATTGACTAAATGACCAACTTGCCAAATTTTTCAAATTCACTCATTTACCAAAAGCTTATTTTTCAGAAACCAGTTCACCAAAAATCAATTCATCCAAGGCCTTTTTGCTGAAAGTCTATTGACCAAAAGAAAAAACTAGCCAAATTACAGATTTCTCAAATACTTGTAATCTACTTAAAGTTTATAGCAAAGTTGTTTGGGAAATTTCAACAGTCTTTAAGGCTTTGTTTTGAATTTTCAGTTTATTTTAGCTTGTCCTTAGTTTTAGATTTAATATAAGTTTTTCTTTCACTTGTAGCCATTTTATCCAGTTAATTAAACAATAAATTTGTTAGTCTCTCAAAGTCGGATGTCAACTTTGTGCATGGTTCACATCTCAGACATTAAGCACTTCTCAAATTTTTGAAATACATGAAAACCATCCCTTGAACTGAGCCAGACCAAAAAAAATCTGTGAATTCTAAGTGGTAAAAAGGCAACAGAATATTGTATACATTTTAACAAAATCCACTCAATTGTTTATAAAATCCTTGACATTAAGATATGCATGATACTTATAATTCAAAACATACTACAAATAGGCATTTCCAAAAGCCTGAGACAGAAAGTACAGAAAAATCTAGACATTAGTAAACTGCCTGACCGCAGTAAAATGTTTGCCACCAAAATCAAATTAAACTACACTAAAACTTCTTAATAGCCAAATATAATTTCACAGAAATCTTCAAAAATTGTTAAAACCATTTTTTTCCCATAATAATTGCCTAAAACTTTGTAAATAGATAAAAAAGTAACTTTTAGTAAATTAGTGAGTTTGGCAAATTTGCCAAATTGGGCGTTTGATGACATTTAACTGAGTATAACAATGAAGTACACAACTCACATCAGGCCTGATGTTGATTCCAAGGACTGAATTATAACCAAACTGCTTGGGAGGGATGCTTTATGCTCAGCCAGCATGAGAATATGAGCTCAATATGTGCCTGAGAAACCTTTCCATACCCAGGAACATACATTTTCAGCATATGCAAATGACAAAAATCTATACAAAGGAGGTTATACGAAGATAATTACACAGGGAAGAATGGATGGTCCACTGCGGCAGGCACAGGTCTAGTAGGGGCAGAATCTTGTGTGTGTGTGTGGAGGGAACAGAACACTGGCAGTATCTTGCTAAGTTAGCCAGATCCAAATCTTCCTTGGAAGACATGGCCAGGCCAGCTTCCCTAGGCAAGCTTAAATCAAGTTGGAAAAAAAAAAAAAAAAAAAAAAGCCTGGCTAGAAAAAAAGTAATAATAATCAAAATACTAGCTACTTTTCACCAAAAGGCTCCTAAGCATCTAGTGTAGGCTAGGAAAAATATCAGCTTAGGCTTACCCTAAACAATATATTCTTAAAACCTCGAAACTTTAAAATCTGTGGTGCTTAGCCTCACAAGACAATGCCAGGTGAGTACATGTTCCTCTCCTGTGACTTTCAACAGTCCCCTACTTATATTACTTGGGAGGGTGGCAGTAAATTTTTAACTCCATGATAGGCATTTGCTGCCTACCAAATATGGAAAAAATAGGCAATACAACATGAAATGAATGACAGCATATTCCAACTAGCACACCTCCTGTCTGAGGAGAAAGGAATAGGAACTCAAGCAAACAAAAACTCACGGCAAGTGAGCTCAAAGTGTATATTTTGATGCAGTTTTTCCCCCCTCAAAACAGAGTCTCACTCTGTACCCCAGGCTGGAGTGCAGTAATGTGATCTCAGCTCACTGCAACCTCCGCATCCAAGGTTCAAGGGATTCTCATGCCTCAGCCTCCCAAGTAGTTGAGATTACAAGCATGCACCACCACACCCTGCTGATTTTTTGTATTTTCGCCATATCGCCCAGGCTGGTCTCAAACTTCTGGCCTCAAGTCATTCTCCCACCTTAGCCTCCCAAAGTACTGGGATTACAGCCATGAGCCACTGTGCCTAGCCTTTGATGCAGCTTTTTAAAATTAAACTTATTCCCAGTCTTGCTGATTTCTGTAACAACATAATAAAATAAACATGGGATTTTCCTGAAGTGAGAAATGCCTTGTAATTTATTTTCCTGGACGCTGGCTGCATGGACCTTCTGGAGTACATGGGGGTATGGCCACAAAGCACTGGGGAGGTGTGGGGGTGCTGGCTGCAGGTGCACTAGGTCATCTGGTGTGGCATCATCACAATAGCCCAAGGAGGTAAACATGACTCAAGTTGTACAGAGAGGAAAGCTGGCGTTTAGAGCACTTGTTACTTGCCCAAAGAAACATTGCTAGGAAGTGACTATTGATATTTGATTGTACTTCGACCACTGGCATTTGATGGTACTTTGTTAGTTTACTGTATGTACTGAATTTTATTTGGCACAGAACTTAAAATAATAAAAATGTATAGGATTTATTCCCCCCTCTCATCCCATATTTATGTGGGTTTTGTTTATTCACTTCCCCTGGGTCTTTACATTTCTAGGTAGGATGCTCTAACTTGTAGCTTACATAAAGGGCATTATCAAAATATTTTCCTCTTTTTTTTTTTTTTGTTTGTTATTTGGTATTTCTCAATTTTTCAAATAATCCTGCGTACTCTAAGTATGAACCGTTAGATGTTGTAGAGTCTACTATTTTACTTTATAAGTTCTTTTATTTTTTTAAAAAAGAGTTTTTCTAAATAACAGTAGGTCTACTAAGAGCTAGGAAACCTAGAATCAGCTCAGCATTGCATTGAACTTGTCAACTGGCTAATGATAAATGCTAGAAAGGTGTGGATTTCCTTCTCTATAGACTGAAACACTAGCTCAGCACTCTCTCTTCCAGCTCTGTCTTTTCCTCCATGCACCCTGGATGGACAGGTAGCCTAATTCACTTCTTTACTTACAGGGAAAAATGCAACTGAGTGTTAAGCCTCTCTGTAAAGGCTGGTCTCTGGAGGTCACCCCATGTTGGTGCTTAAAAAAGAAGTTTAAAATGTCTTATTATAGTAAGCAATGTTTCTTAACTCCTCATCTGGAAAACTGTTCCTTGCCCCAAATCTTTTTTCCTCAGCTTAACACTATTTCTTCTGATTCTGTTGTCAGAATACAGTAGGAATACCACTGCCAGCACGTTTGACATATGCTAGGTATTAGCCCTCATCTGCAGATAGCAAAGCTCTTTCTTCGTCCAATATGTCACAGCTGCATAAGTAAACCATTGTTATCACTCCCTTATAAAAGCATATATTGTAAGATAAATTTTTATATTGAAAATATTGACCTATACCACTCTGAAAACCTAGGATATAACTGTCAAATTTTTACAGGCAGTTAATTTCTTACTGATATATATAGTTGAAGAAATGACATGTAAAAAAATACTTAAATAGGATTAGTATAAAATATTCAAAGTATCCATTGTTTGAAAGTTTTGCTCGAATTTGTGGGGCTGAAGTTCATATGCATTTTATTTGGTTTTGTTCTGCTTTATAGCAATGGATTCATCTATTTTTAAAAGAGTCAGAGATGCGAGGAGAAAATAAAGCACTTGCTATGTTTTTAAAAATATTTGGGTGTATATGTGCTCATAAAGTTGCAAAATAATCAACATAAAGTTTGGTTTTTTAAAAATGAGCATCTTATCTGTAAGTTTTTTTAAAAAGTAAATAACTTAATATCAAATATTTTTCCCTTAATTTACAACTACTTGAATATCAATACAACTAATTAGAAGCACTTTTTGTTAATAGAAATATAATTCTTTATCATAAAATTGATGTCATTACCCGTTTTAGACAAATCTATTCCAACTTGATCTTGTGCTAAAAAGAAACTAAATTCCGGTTTTCTGTTTCCTGTCTTTATTTTTCTATGTGTTTTTCCTTTCAAGAAATACAGAGCTTCTGTTTATGAGAGATGCCTCACTGTTTCTTCAATTTAATTGCTGTGCTCACTTTTTAAATTTTATTTACACATCCAATGTCATGCACATATTTTAGATGTTAATAACGTTCAGACATTTATCCTTTCATCACGTCCATTTCATCAGCTTAAGTGAAAAATAAAGAAAACGGACCCAAGAACAGAGCTCTGAGGCTTTTTCCACGCCCAGGAGCCATAACTTCCCATCCACGATTGAAACCTCTCAGGAAAGCTTTATGGCACTAGCCTCAGCTCCTGGCTTCGTTTCTCCTCCATCAGACACAGGCTTCTGAGGTGCGGCAAATCTCAAAACAGCTCTTACCAACCATCTCTCTGGTAATAGTCATGGCCACTGTTTTTAAAAGGCTGAAAGAAAGTAGATGGCTGCCGCAAAATGTGCCCTATCTGGTACTCCCCAACCCATGTCATGAAAAGGCCACATGGTAGACCCAGCAGCTGTAGAAAGAGTTGTGAGTTTGTATTTGGATGAAGAAAAGAAGGAAAGAGAAAAGAACACGAAGGTGTATTTCAGACGGGCAAGGATGAGAAAGGACAGCTGGAAACAGCACTTGGTTTTGACATTTGGGTACTACTCTTCAAAGATGAGGAGGCACGTCTTTGCCTTGGGCACTGTTAACGACCTTATAGGCTGTGAGTTAATATTTGACAAAAGGATTTGAGCCAATATTAGCTGGTTGTCCTGAATGGGAACTCTTCAGCCGCTTCCTGAATACTTAGGGCTAGTTGGGATCAGTCAGGGTTTGCACAAGTTCTGACTGATCAAGTCTTAATCAAACCAGAAGAATGAGAGCAGACTGGGCAAAACAAAAAGAATACCAGAAAAAGAAATCTTTTCCAGTGTAAATAGAAGTTTTATTTCTACAAATTGATCAAGAATATTTTCAGATGATATTCTTTGGTGTTTCAGAGTATTTCATAAGTTATAACCAGATGACTGGTTTTATTTTTTTAAATACTTGCCATCGTTTGTTGTGAGGCATACATTATTTGCATTGAATTTTGATTTTTTATGGTTCTAATTCAACTTCTATCTCTTCTTTAGCCAGTAATTTCTTAATTAAGGGATGCCTAAAAATGAAGAATGAAATTTGATATGGGCATACCTGGTCCTGAAACTTTTGTTTTGCACCATTCAATCAGCTGATTAACTTGCTATTAAAAAAAAAAATCTAGTATGCTTCTAAAACACTATAAATAATCATGACAATATCTTATAAAAATAGATGTCATATCAGAAAACCACAGAGGAGTTTAAACTTAGTTTAGCAAAATCAACAACTTCCTCACAAGACTGATGAACTGCAGTTACATGTTTTTAACAAAAGCATTTCTAGCAACCAGATAAGCAAGTGTCTTCTTGACATAGATGGATGATAGTGCATGTGCCAGAAGCCAGTGGAAAATAGGAGCTGTCATCTAGAAAATGACAGAGCCATTTCGAGTCCCCCTAGATTAGCACTCCATCTTCAGCGGAGCAGATATACTATTAGCTGAAGGTCTATTGCCAGCAAATCAGAAGCAAGAAAGCAGAGCCCTATCTTTCTGAGATGACTGGAATCATCAGAGGCTCAAAGGCAGAGAATGCACATGACGACATCCCAGCTTTTTGTAAGAGTAACGCCATAAGAAGCCAATCAAATACATGTTTTATCATATAGGTCATTAAAAAGTATTAATATTTTCACCGAAGAGACTAATCAATATTCAAAAATAGTGTAAACTAGAGTAAACATTTTTCATACCCTGTGACATTCAAAACTGTCCTATAGATAGGTACCTGATTATAACATCACAGGCTTTGCTACTTAGCTTTATGTAAATAACTCAGCGTGAGGATATTCATCTTCTCAGCCTCGTGTCACTAAATAAACCTTGTCGGACTGACCAGCATCTAGAGAGGTAACTCTGAAGTTAAAAGGAAGGTCCAAAGTGCACTCGATTTAGCAAGACAGGTTTTCAAATGCAGCTGGTTCTGTCTGCAGCAAAGGCTTTTCCAACTTGTCCTGGAGCCCACTGGGGACCGGCTCTTTGTGTCTGTACTTAATGGCTAAGGATAATATGCTTCTCTCCAGGTGGTCCTCTAGCAAAGATGGAGCATTGCTATTCTGTTCATGGCTGGACACTGTGTGGCACACTACTTATAATGCTGGTCCAATGCCTCCTAGGCAGACTGCTGCCTTGTGGTCAGCTATTAGGATGTAGCTGCTTTCCAAGGATCCACTGAGGCACCATCAAGGAGGTCAACTCAGAACTGTGTGGTCATGAAGATGGCCTCCACATCTGAGAGTGAAAGTTTCCACCAGACATAATGGGCATACCAACAGTTGTGCTGCAAATCAAAACAAAACAAAACAAAAAACTATCTTATACACATTTTTTTCTTAATGGCTGGGGTTAGTAAAAGTGAGATACGTTTAAGTGTTCAGAAGCTAAAAATAACAAAGAAGCCACTTTCCCAGGGAAGAAATGACTGCCTTCCACTCCTGGGTAGTTAACAAAGGCATTTTAATTCTAACTTGGAGTTACATGAGGTGACAGTCTGTATATAATTTAGGACTCTCTGGAGCTACATGAGATGCCAGTTGTGTATAATTTAGAACTCTCTGGAATCTCCTTACTCCTATTAGGCCAAGAAATGCTGCACAGATATTTCTAATTAATATTATAAGCCAAATAGAATCCAATTACATTGATAAAGCAACTTTAGAAAGAAGTATTCTTCTGACTATGTATTTTGCCTATAATGACATTATTTATCTACAATGTAATGGATAAACAAGAAAATCGCCATTTTTGCAGCACTATCATTTGATTTCAGGTCTGTCGGGTCGTTTCACACAAAAGCCTCCTTTCCCCCTCTCTCTCCCACTCTTTTCTTTTTGTCAATGACATTCCCTGAGATGAGCATTCCAAAAGAACAGCGCTTGCTTCTCTCGTCAGCTTAGTTTTGTCAGTTCTGAACACAGGGTCTTGCTTTGCCATTTTCAAGGTCTCTTTCAAACCCTGGATCACAGCTGGTGCTTCAATCAGGAGTTCACACCGTGAAGAAGCTGGCAGTTGATCCCCAACCAACTCTGCGGAAGATATATAATCTCTTTCACGGCACACAGTGGAATACGCCTTTCATTTCATCCCTGAGAAAGACTGCATCCTTCACAAGTCCTTCTTGACAAAAATATTAATAATGTCCCAGCCTCCTAAGGGACAGGAACATTTTGGGGTTTGAACTGAAGTGACCTTAGCTTGTCAAGATGATTTGACTTTAAGAAATGCAACAGTGAATCCTGTTTTCTATTGTGATTTTAAAATCTGGCATAGTAATACATTTAAGGACATTTTAATTATGGTTATCATGACTAAATGTGCCGATATGAATGAGTGGAGGTTTCATAAAAGAAATATGCTCATATAATGGAATTGATATTCTTCCCCAATGTAAATGTGGAATTTGTTTTAAATTATTTTCAGGGAATCTGCTTAAGATAATATTCTCAATGCTTTAAAAGTGTTTTATTTATACGGGGGGGATGAGGATGAAAGAAAAATATTTAGTGACCAGGTAGGAAGAAAAGCCTAGCAATGCCAAAAACGTGTGATTTCAGGATTTATATTATTATCTGAAATCAACGTTGAAAGTTAGTAGGCAAGTCAGAAAACTGAATTGGAATACAATCACATGTAATAACAATTAAGGATTTGAAGTAAAATTCTCCTTCCTTTGCTGTTAACTTTTTTTCACATTTTGTGGCTTCACTATAGTATTTGTTTAGCAATTAATGTTCTAAGTTGTAACATATTCAAAGGAATTAAGCCTCCCTCAAATACTGGTATGGGCTGACTCTAAATATGCCAAATGAGGCAGAGAAGTAGTAGATTAGATGCCAAAAAATTGCTTTGACCTCAATTATCCAGGTAGTATTTCAAGAACCACTTTACATGGCTAAAGTGCATGTAATCTAGTTGTCTTCAACATAATCACCATCTTCTAGGAAAACCATCTTTACACATTATACCATCTTCCATTCACAACCAAATCAGAGCCCAAGGTTAAAAACATAATCTCTCGGTGTCTTCAGGGTGAGAATGAGTTTTAAAGTCCCGTATTTCTTGGGGAATTACTCTTATTATGAACGTTATGTGTAGCAGAAAATGAGCATTTTAAATACCGCATTTGTGAACACAGGTGTTTTCCAATGGAAAAAAATAGCTATTTTGTGAAGTTACTCTAATAATTACCAGATATATGTTCTTACATCACCACATCTGAAACTTGACCAAAATCAACAATTAAAAATATCACCAGAGGTGCTGTGGGAGGGAAAAATGGGAAGTAGTTGTATAATGGGGATAGCATTTCAGCTTTGCAGGATAAAAAAGTTCTGGAGATCTGTTGTACAACAGAACTACTGAACTGTATTTTTTAAATGGTTAAGATGTTAAGTTTCATGTTATATGTTTTTTACCATAATTAAAATTTTTTCAATATTTAAAAAATACTATCAAGGGGCAAACTCCTCTGGAACTAGGAAAATGGGTTAGGTGGGGTGAATTATCTACTTGCAAAAGCCAGTTTTAAGTTATATGGGGCACTTATAGAGAATGCTGGTAAAGTTGCCAGAGGGGTCAAGGAAAACAAGAAGCAACGAGAAGATAATCAATGCCTTTGTCTCCTTGAATAATTTTGATTTGTGCAGAATGTCAGAAATCACCTCTCAGAAAAATCTTTTATGAAAAATATGGCTGGAGAATCTATGAAAAACATTGTTCTCTAACAAGGCTTATTGATTCTCAACACCATCATTGCTTAAACATTGACAAGGCCAAGTTTCTAAATGTCAGATCCGCAACAAGGACTGCTTGGATGAAAGCAGAAGAGAGGGAAAGATGACTTGTTGAGCTTGCACTGAGTGGTTTACACGTGATATTTAATTTAATCTTGTGAGGTAGGTACTCTTAATTCCCATATTTCCAAAAGGGGAAATTGGATCTGGGAGGTTAAGAAACTTGTCCTATTTCACCAAGAGAAAACTGACATCATTAGAAATGGAACTCCAATTTAAAGAGTCTGATTCAGTTCAATCTTAATTTTCAGTCTAACCTTAATTTGTTACACCATTCTGGAAAGTCAAAAGTGAAATTGAAGGAGAGAAGTGTAACTAGTTTCTCCTGCCAGCTCTCATACTCTATGATGACTCTCTATGAACCCCGGTCCCCAGGACTCTAAGCCAGCCTTCTTGAGTGACCCATCACTGAACTGCATTAGTCATTATCTTATAGTCCATCCTTTCAGCAACCGATCATCAATATCCTAATTCTTAGGCACAGAAAAGAATCTAACAGTCTAGTGAGAAAGCTGCCTGTATTCAAAAGTACCTGTCACAATGGGAGTATACCCAAGGTTCCATGTGGGAAAAATTAAAACACCAAAATGGAGGAAGGAGTTAAAGGAGAAGGAATAGATGGGACATAGTATCTACAACCAGGGGCCAGGAGAATTACAAGTGTGTTCTCCATCTTCCGAGTCCAAGGCCGTATCCGAGGTCAACCTCTCACTTTTGTGAGCAAGATTCCTAAAATTTTAGGGAAATTAAGCAGTACTTAGCATTTTAATTTTTGCCTTATTAGTATCTGAAACTGACCAAATGACAGACCAAGAATATTTCTTATTCTATTACTGAGGACTAAATAGGGTTCTTACTTAGAAATCAGGTTGGTGAGGGGTGGGGAGGTGGTGGCTGGCAAGAGGGAGATGGGAGCATAAGACTCTATTATATGTGAAAATCCAAATTTCTTAAGTAACCTTTATTGGATATAAACTGACAGTGTGACCTTTCCCCTATGCATACTGTAAATGTATAACATGATAGACAACTGAAGTTTCATTCTTTTGTCTTCTTTCATTATTCTTTCATGAATTGGAAATAATCTTCCAATTTTATATCATTTCATATATAAAACATGATGCATGTTGTAATATATAACCTATATAATATATAACCTTATAATATATAACCTATATTTTATAGATTATAATATAAAATACATATCACATAATTTTCCTACCAACTTAATTAGGCCTCCCAAAAGGATTACCTTAAACACACCAAAATGTGATTTGTTGATCATACTTGGGAAAACAGTTTTAAAACTCCCCATATTGCCTTGGGCTTTCTTTGGATTTCTTGGGTCTGATTTTCACAATAAGTTACAATAGATACGCTGATCGGGGCTCGTGGAACAGGGAGCATCCCTGGACAGATCCAGGCTAAGGAAAGCTCGCATTGCTGTGTGTGATGCTGAACAACTCTCAGGCGGAAAAGAAGGAGAAGGCTGGACAGGTTCACCAACTATAATCAGCACCATTAAATCCCTTTAGCTGAATTTCTAACATATTGTTTAAAGAATGGAAACATTTATGGGAAAATGTAGCACACCCCTTTTTGGTCACTGTTATTGGATGTTAAAAGCAAATTACATTTACAGGTCCCATGGCTATCAAATTTATTTTCTCAAAACCAAGTTTTCTTAGCATTGTTTGTTATCCAGGATATTTCACAGCTTTAAGGGACCCAGACTTCAAAGTGAAGGAAGTGAATTTGGGGCATGGAAGCCTGGGGGCACCAAGCGAAATTACCCATCAACATTAAACAATTACTAGATTTTTTTTTTCTGGTCATTTGTTGACCGCAGAGTCACAAGAGCTACATATAATTTCAAAAGCACGCATGTATCTTTTTAAAGACACATAGATATATTCATTCGCTTTATCATTTCATAAAAAATCTGGCCGATCAGATGAACACTGTCCATCAGTTGTTGATGGAAGGAACCTTCTTTTGCTAAACACTGTGCGGAACAGCAGCGTGAGCCTTGGGTCATGGGATAGCACTTGTGCACTCATGCTCACAGGGGCCTTTTTTTGTAAGTGGCACCTGCTGTGAGGCTCTCCTTATAAATACTGACTGCCTGCAGCAAATCACAGATGTTTTAGGCACTAGAAAAACCGACAGGAAGTAATCACTAAACAAAAGACAGAAACAGTAAGGGGTATGTGGGGGGTGGGGGAGGAAAAAAAGTCTCCAGTAACTGTTTGGGAAATGTTTGGAGGAATGAATTTAAAGTATAGAGTATAAGTAGCCTTGCTGTGCTGCTCAGTTCGGCCCAGACCTCAGCTCAGCTTAGCTGAGAAGGCACAGGGCATCTAAGGAGGATAGGACGTTGTTGCCTAATACGAGTGAGGGCATCGGGCTGGAGAATCCCTTTCATTATTTTTGGTAGTTTGAAGTCCTTAACAATTTTAGTTGTTCTTGTTATTTTGTGGCATTTGAGTTTTTCCACTGAACACCTTCCCCATGATTTTTTTTTTTTTTTTTAAGTGTGAAAATAAATGCTTGTATTGTGGTGCAAACCTTTCTTATTAGCCAGAGACCCCTTCCCTTTATGCTTCCAGGGGACTGCCCCCACCACCGGGTGTACTGAACATTGGATGTTAAAAAAAAATCATGTTTGAGTTTATCTTGTTTTTACACCAGTTTATTTTCAGCGTATTTCAAAGCCATATAGTAACATTATTGTATAGACTTCCAACTAAGTGCTAACAAAGAAAATATTTGTCTACTCTCCATTCCCTCAACAATTTCTGGACCTCATTTCAAAGAGATGGATGTTACCTGAATGTTAATTGATTTTTTTTTTTCTAGAGAAACCAAAGCATGTTGTTTGTTTTCATAGGAGCATTTATATTTAACATGTTTACATTGTAAGTCACATTTGCTCTATTCCTTAAATGACTTCCTAATAACTATTTTTTAGCTTATAATCACATTAACAATCTGCCCCTAAAGAATTCTTCAGAGTTTTATTTTTTGTAATTTTTATTTTAATATTTGACAGTTTCTTTGTAAAAAGGAAAGAGCATTTGAAAAAATATTGGGTATTTTGCCAAGTCTGTCAAAGGAGTAACACTTCCACTTTCTCAGCTCCGTCTCATTAAAATTGTATTCTAATTCTGTCTTAACTTGGTCTCGGTGCTTCATAAGTCATTGCCTGCTCATTACTTGTAGTGTGGGAGATGAAATTTATTCAAACCTAATAGCTGAGATAAAGAATGGAAAGGCAGGCAGCTGGGAGAAATGAAATTAGCCTATTTTAGTACTTTTCTGGCTGGATTTTTGCACAGCCACCGGTTATGCTATGTGTCAGTTTGCATTTGTGACACGATGTATGTTTGGTTTATAGATTTCCGTTAGTACGATATTCTTAAAATGAAAATACAGGAGATTCTCCCCTTCCTTTTTTTTTTTTTTGTCTTTGGCATTGAAATGTCACTGAGTATCTGAGTTGATAAAAGGGAAAACATGATTTTCTATAGTTTTCTATAATTATAGAATCATTAAAATTGCCCAACAAAGATTAATTGTTTCATTGTGTTACAATTCATATTGGTATGTCTTACAGAAAAGAACATTAATGACAGAGAGTAAATGTTATACCCTCAGCATGGTTTGAGGGGAAATGGATTTAGAATGTAATGTGACTTACAAGCAATTTCAGGTAGAATACAGAAGGGAGCTACGCTTCTAACCTAAACACTCCATCTCGAGCTTTAACTGTCAAAAGAATACACTGTGGAATTCCTAATTCTGAATATAGAGGAGTATTTGAAGAACATTGACTAAAAGCATTGTACTTTTCCATTATAAATTGAGTTGTTAAGCAATTATATGGTCTAATTACTAAACTTGGTATTTTTGACTACTTTGATTATGAACAGATACTGTCATTAGTCAGATAATTAAATTGACTGCAATAACAAGTCATAATTTAGAAATATGTTTGAAATTACTTTCTATGCGGCCTTCCTCAGTCCTCCACTCCTGTCGGGATGTCAGGACTGCAGGAACTCCGTCCGAGACCCCCACCGGGGGACTCTGTCGGCCTTCTTTGCCGGAGGCCGACAGACCTCTTCCCCACACCTTAGGTGACCAAAATAAACTTGCAGTTTTGCTCCAAAAAAAAAAAAAGAAAAAAGAAATTACTTTCTATATGAAAGCAAAGCCTTTGTTGATCTATGTGTGTGATTAATGTCAAGTGTCATGAGTTAGCTGAGAGATTTCAGTGTAAAAATATGTGCATTTATATAAAAGAAAGAAGTTCATTTATACTCTAATTCTTAAAGTAAACAATGGAGCTTGATATGTGCCTAAATATAAGTACTGATGGATTTTTTTCTGCTTACTCAAAGAAAATATAGAAAGAAAAATACATTTCTTAGAAAGTGATGGTTACATTTAGGTTAGGTTTAACCATTTATGCATACAGTGTAATGTGTACACTCAACCTAGAAACTTTACAAATAATATATTTAGATTTAAATTTAAATAGAACCAGTCAAAGTATTATGTAAGATATGTGGACATTTCTATCAAACCCACTGTAGTGCGAAATTACAAAATATTTTATGTGCCCAATAAATTGTACAGATAAGAAGCAGCAGACCATAGTCATAAACAAACTTGTCTTTGATGTAGGTATTCTCTGGTAACAGTAGCTGGATTAGAAAGGTGACCTTCTTGAGAGCATTTAGCATGGCGGATTTTTATTTGCTTTTTATGTCTTTAGCATTGCGAAATTTTGTTCCCAGTTTTTGTAAACCATCTAGCAGAAGAGTAGATCAAGTAATAATCTAGGACTAAACTAGAAATCAATAGACCATACAAGGCTAAACCCTGGTATGATTTAATAAAGTCTGTCCAATGAATTATGTAATAAATAAACTATGCAGTGTGTGTTTGTGTGTGTGCGTGTGTCTGTGTAATGTAAGTAAATGCCAAATACAAACTGATGTGAATGTACACAATTATATATAGGGTTTGTTCCTGAATATGTATTTCTGGATTTCCAGATATACAGCAATCACATGCTATAAACTAATATACCCAGATCCATTCGAACTCCATCTGTATCCTTTCTCTTCCCCATCTTCTCCACTCCAGGCACTTGGAATGCATACATATCCCAGTCCTATTACTTATATGGCCTCTATCAAGCAAATAAAACATAACAGTAATGTGAAAACTGATTTGTTACTCAACTAGAATATTTTTTATGCCAAGCTTGGGTCTATATCAATTTCAAATTTGCAATTTGGGCCTCAGAAATTGACAGACTAATGGGCTCTGTCAAGAAACATACTAAGGAAATGTAGCATATGTTCCTACAAAAGACTTTGATCTCTACCCTCATTAACAAAACATTTTTCCTTTTTTTAGGCTATGAGAATCTGGTTGCCAATTATACTTAAATTATTATGTTTGGCCCCTTGATTCTTTTACCAACTGGATGTCTTCATAGAAATAACAGCTGCATGAGCAGCACTTTTTCAAAGCAACACGGAAAGAATCTATTCCCACCCCGGAGTCTCACATGAGCCAATTCCCTCTCACCAGAGAGGAACAAAAAATATCTACAGAGGCAATGAATACGAGAGCAAAGGGCTATTATGGATCTATTGTGAGTATAATTCCCTGCTGTGGCCACTGGTCCTTGAGGTTGTGTTCTTTGCTAGGAACTACTGGTTGTATCTGTCCTTTAGGGCTGGTGGTAGTGGTTCAAATCTATTTAGCACCAATGGCTGCGGCAGTCAGTGTCAAGAAAATTTGGTTGATGACTCAGATTTTGTACTCACTCTCTTCTCTCTTGACATTCTGAGTTCTTCGTATTTCCTCAATAGTTGCATACCTTCTCATGAATGCCAGCCACATTAAGGCATTTGTGGTATCAGATCTCAGATCTCAGGTCTGTGGTATCAGAGAAAGCAGAAGTTTCACTGGACTATTTCCACATTATTCTTATGAATAGGCATACCCACACTCTCTCCCATTAGCTTTAATACATATAGCATAAACATTAGGTATCTGCTTCTCATCACTCTCTGGATCTTTGAAAATTGTCTGCCCTTCTAAATATTTTTTCTTGTCCACTTTTTATATTTTATTTTTCTTGCCCAGTTTATATTTCATTTTCTTTAGATGTGATTTTTATCTTTCTTTAATTCCAATGTTTAAATCAGCTCTTGTAATCATAAAAAGTGCCCTAAATCTAAAGATTTTCATGCTCTGAGAGTCTTGATTCAGCATCAGACCTAACTGGCCTCTGCTTGTGAAACCTGAAAGGATCTTAAAGAAGTAACTGATTTCTAATCAACAAATACATACCCTCTTCAAAGGCAACATCCCCTCCCAGTTTTTTCGAGTTTAACGTCCAGTATCCTCCCACATTTTTACTCATCCTGGCCTTCTAATCTATTTCTTCTACGTCTCCTTTACCAACATGCCTTTATACTTGCCAGGTATTAGTTCACTCAGTCATCACAGATGAGCAAACCAACTCAAAAACATCAAGTACTGAGCTCTAAAATGACTTCACCACAGATACACTTTGATAAAATAGGTCACATTCAAGCATAAGGTATATTTCCGAATGTGTTAAAGAGCAAATTTCCAAAAAGATAAAATCATGACTCTCATACAAATATAAAACAAACACATGTCAAAGATTGTATTTAGCTCATTAATTGAGAGAACTGGTAAGTGAATGCTAGTTCAAAGGAAAATCCACAGAACAGACACATATATAGATGAAGAATAGTGAAATAAATTCACGGATGTATAAAAAAACTTCGACAATGGAGAAGACAAGCTGAAGCTTCACAAGACAGAATTGATTTGCATGTTGAAGAAAAACATCATTTGCATTACTACCAGTTTTCTACAAATTACTTTCTACTTTACACAGCTGTAAAATGACACATTTCCTATACAGGACCAAGTAATCCTTGAGGTTCCAGCATTTGTTGGAGACAGAAACAAGATGTGTTTGATTCTCTTTGATTCAACAAATGAATGAATAAACACCCTTGATTATTGTATTTAGGATTAAATTATTCATTCATTCAACACATATTGTTTCTTACCTACTATACTGGTCCATGTTCTAGGTAGGGGAGACAGTACAGTTAATAAAACAGAAATATTTTTGTTTTATATTCTAATGGGGAAAAATAGAACATGAGTAAATAAATAAATAACTTATAAATATATATTAAATGGTCTTATTGCTATGGAGGAAAATAAAGCAAAATAAGGTAGATAAAGCAAAACAAGTAGATAAGACAGGGAAAGGTACTGTTTTAAAGAAGATGTTCAGGAAAATTACACTGATGTGGAGCTATTTGAGCAGAGACATGAAGGAAGTGAGGGTCAGAGTTGTACAAACTGCTCCGGAGCTTTCTAGGCAGAGAGAAGAGCAAGTGCCAAGCCTGAGACAGTAGCAGACTCTCGTATGTAGGGCCAGCAAGGAGGCCGGCATGATGGGGCAGAGTGAGCCTGTGGTCAGAAGGGATAGGGCAAGAGAAGCAGGCAGAGATAGAATGATGGAAGTCCTTGCAGGCCATGATAAAGACTTAGTGTTTCTAAGTGTTATGGGAGGCAAGTGGAAGGTTTAGGTCCTGAGAGTGGGGATAGCGGAGAGGAGGGGAGGGCAGGAGAGGGGAGGAGACAGGATGATGCTTTTTACTGGCTGCTGTGGGAAATGGGGCCAAGATTTATTGAAGATCAGTTGGGAAGGCTCTCACAGTCTTCTGAGAGATTACAGTGGCTTGGAGTAGAATGTAGCTGTGGAAATATGAGAAGTGCTCTCTTTTTAGCTAGTGTGTGTGTGTGTGTGTGTGTGTGTGTGTGTGTTTGGGTTTGTTTGTTTTGAGTTAAAGTACTGCTCTGTTGCCCAGGCTGGAGTACAGTGATATGATCACAGCTCACTGCAGCCTCAACCTTCTGGGTTCAAGTGAGCCTCCTACCCCAGCCTCCCCATAGCTGGGACTACAGGTGCATGCCTGGCTAATTTTTTTGCTTTGTTTTGTTTGTTGTTGTTTTTTGTCTTCTGTCTTTGTAGAAACAGGGTTTCACCATGTTGGCCAGACTGGTCCCAAGTCCTGGGCTCAAGTGATCTGTCTGCTTCAGCCTTCCCAAGTGCTGGGATTACAGGCATGAGTCACTGGGCCCAGACGTTTAGCTGAATATTTTAAAGGTGAGGCCAGCAGAGAAATTTCTGCTCCAACCAGCAAGAACAGGAAATAACTTTGCAACATACACACACACACACAAACACAGAGACCATTTTTTACTCTTCAAAATTATTTCCTACTTCAAAGAAACAAAATTGCTGAAATGGCAAAATATTCCCAGACAGACGATTTTTTTTTTCTTTTTTTTTCTTGAGATGGAGCCTCGCTCTTGTCGCCCAGGCTGGAGTACAATGGCTCGATCGTGGATCACTGCAACCTCTGCCTCCCGGGTTCAAGGGATTCTCCTGCCTCAGCCTCCCAAGTAGCTGGGATTACAGGCGCCCACCACCATGCCAGGCTAATTTTTGTATTTTTAGTAGAGACGGAGTATGCCATGTTAGCCAGGCTGGTCTAGAACTGCTGACCCCAGGTGATCTGCCCACCTCGGCCTGCCAAAGTGCTAGGATTATAGGCATGAGCCACTGCACCCAGCCCCAGAAGATTATTTTTATCATCTCTCATGAAGCATGTAGAAAATTAACCTGTCTGTGCCTTTTTTTTGTTTTGTTTTGTTTTGTTTTTACTAAGTCCGTAACACAGGTGCTCACTTGCAAACCAGAGAGCCTTATTTTGTGTTACACATAAAAGCAGGGTGATTGAAAGAATATCATTCAGTTATGGAATCTAGGGAAAATGGGATCAAGCTTTTTAAATTGGTAGGGAAATATGTTTCCTAGATTTTTCCATGGGAGAGGTAGAGGAAGAAAACATTTTTTCCTCTGCCCTTCTTGGTTCTCTGCCTGGAGCCCTACAAATTGCACTGACAAATGACAAACTAATAATCGAAAACAGAATTGTATTGACAAGTTCACCTCTCATACGTGTCAAAGAGTTATTTAGAATTTGAGGTCTATACACCTAACTTACTTAAAAGGGAAGAGAGAAATAGCACTTACAGAAAAGCAAATGACATTTTGGAAAGCCAAAGAAGCCACAGGTGACTAGATGGGAGATATCATCATGGTCTTGTGACAATGTCCTGTTTGGGTGTAGCGCTGACTTCTCCTCTCTAGGAAGAAAAGATTAGAGATGCTCCCACTAAGGGGATTTCTGACAATTTCATTCTTTTGAGTTCTTTTTGGGATGCTCTGCATTTAGATAGATGAGATATTTATTTCAGAAACTCAAATGCCTTTGGCTCAAAAACAATTCTTATACCAATGTAGCATATTTTGGGGTGGCAAACCCTGATAACTTTCAGAGACGAATATGAAAATAAGTGTTTTATATAAAAGAATAAAAATCTTAAAAAGAAAATCAATTTAATTAATTAAATGAATTAATGAATATAAGACACAAAAATAAAATGTATGCTTGTGAGCTGGGTGCGGTGGCTCAGGCCTCCAATCCTAGCACTTTAGGAGGCCAAGGTGGGAGCACGACTTGAGCCCAGGAGTTCAAGACCAGCCTGAGCAACATAGCCAGGAAACCTCGTCTCTATGAAAAACAAAAACAGACCAGGTGCAGTGGCTCACGCTTGTAACCCCAGCACTTTGGGAGGCCGAGGGGGGTGGATCACCTGAGGTCAGGAGTTTAAGAGCAGCCTGACCAACAGGGTGAAATCCCACCTCTACTAAAAATACAAAAATTAGCCAGGCTTGGTGGCAGGCACGTGTAATCCCAGCTACTCGGGAGGCTGAGGCAGGAGAATTGCTTGAACCAGAGAGGCACTGGTTGCAGTGAGTCAAGATCAGACCATTGCACTCCAGCCTGGGCGACAAGAGCAACACTCCATCTCAAAAAATAAAAATAAAAACAAAATTAGCCAGGTGTAGTGGCATGCACCTGTAGTCCCAGCTACTTGGGAAGCTGAGGTGGGAAGATCACTTGAGCCCAGGAAGTCGAGGCTGCAGTAAGATATGACTGTGCCACTGCCCTCCAGCCTGGGTGGTAACAGAGCAAGATCCAATCTCAAAAAAAAAAAAAAAAAAAAAAAGTTTGCTTAAGCAGTTGTGTACCAAGTAAGAATTATGCTTATCACAGAAGTCACACAATTTTATCAAGTAACTGAGATCAGTATTCAGTATGCAGTTATAGAAAATCGAAGCTCTGGGGGTTCTGTCTCTTGGCTTTGGTGCCACCTCCCTCTGTCTCTGTACACGAGAGCTTCTTCTTTCTTCCCCCTTCTTTCTTGCCTATTAAACTCCCTGCTCCTTAAAACTACAAAAAAAAAAAAAAAAGAAAGAAAAGAAAAGAAAATGGAAGCTCTATGTCACCAACTTAGAGTTTAGTGTTTGCCAAAAGAACATTTCCTTGTTGCAATGACAATAAAACCTCAAACCAAAGGAATCTAGCTGGATGGAGCATAGTTTTGGAAGTTCATCTGGAGAATTTTTGCTAAAATTTTTGCTGAAAACATAAATTTCCAGACCCCACTGCAAGATGTTTTCATTCAACACATTTGGGTTGATATCTGGACATCTGTACTTTACAATTTTGTAAGGATTTTGATGATCATCCACTATGGGGACCTGTAAGTTAAGCCACAATCTGCACCTGAAAAATTTTCAGAATTCACCTACTCAAAGACAGAATCTGAAAATGAAGTTTTGTTTGCTTATTTGGAATACACAGTGCTACTCATTTTATTGAATGATAGAATGTTGGTGCTCAAAGATTATCTGGTCAAAAAGAAAATAAACAGATGAAACAGCCAAGGCCCAGAAAGTGCCCATTATCCACAGAAAGCCCCAATTCTCCTACACTTTCCTCACCATACTGCCTGTATTCCATCTGGACATTACTTGAAGAATGTGTTTTAATATTTTCCACATGTAATGTGTTTTCCTTACTATGTTGATGTGTATTTCTGTTTATCCAATTTCTACCTATTTTCAAAATGTAATCAAAACAGCATTTACAGATACATATACAACAAATACATTTCCATATACAGCAAATATGCATGAAAGAAAGAAAGAGAAAGAAAGAAAGGAAAGAAAGGAAAGAAAGGAAAGAAAGGAAGAAAGGAAGAAAGAAGAAGAAGAAGAGAAAGAAAGAAAGGAAAGAAAGGAAAGAAAGGAAAGAAAGGAAGAAAGGAAGAAGAAAGGAAGGAAGGAAGGAAGGAAGGAAGGAAGGAAGGAAGGAAGGAAGGAAGGAAGGAAGGAAGGAAGGAAGGAAGGAAAGGCCAAAGAAAAGGGAAGGTAAATATGGCAATGAGAATTCATCAACTTTGCAGCGATGAAGTTGAAAATGGTGTTAAGCCCTCGACAGAGCAAAAAGAGACAACCAGACCATAAGCTTCAGTGAAAGCATGTGGCATGATTTCTTTCTCATTATTTTCCTTCTTTTTTTTTGAGACGGAGTCTCGCTCTGTCGCCCAGGCTGGAGTGCACTGGCATGACCTCCACTCACTGCAAGCTCCGCTTCCCGAGTTCACACCATTCTCCTGCCTCAGCCTCCCGTGTAGCTGGGACTACAGGCGCCCGCCACTGCGCCCAGCTAATTTGTTTTTTAATGTATTTTTAGTAGAGACAGGGTTTCACCATGTTAGCCAGGATGGTCTCGATCTCCTGACCTCGTGATCCACCCGTCTCGGCCTCCCAAAGTGCTGGGATTACAGGCGTGAGCCACCGCACCCGGCTATTTTCCTTCTTGTAGTAAGCCATGTACTACTCAGTCAATAATTAATAGCTATGACCTGTAATCCTGGAGCCAAACCACAATAAACTTTTATTCCGTATTACTCAGGACCTGCAACTTTCAGGAGGAAATGTAGACGGTAACTAGAATTATGGAGAAAACAAAATGACCTATGACTGTGAGTATGTACTATCACATTGGTAAGGCATTCCATCACAGTTGAACAAAGATGATTACAGTTGTCCTAAAAGGAATTATGCTTACTCTTGTTCTATTTTTTGTATCTAATAGCCAAGCCTGAATATACTGATTTTCAGTGTCTCTGAACCACTATTAATCAGGTTTCTTTTCAACTTTCTCCTAAGACACTACTTAGAATTCTTCAGTACCTTCGGTTGCTCAGGCTTCATCTTTCCCATTTTTTTTAGGTATTTTCCCCAAAACAATAGTGGGAAATAAAAAGAAAAGAAAAACCATTCAATCCTCCTCTCCTAAAAAGTACAGCTTCCCCAGTTTGTTGTGGTTGTCGTTGCTGCTGTTGTTATGACTGTCCTGTCTTTTGTGTAACTTGAATAGTTCTTGCTTTTAAAAATGTTTATCCAGGGCTCTACATACTTCCCATGGCTCCCTGCTGATAAAGCTTCAGCGTAATTAAAGTATTTATATGAACACTGCGGAATTCAACTTGCATTATGTAGACACACAAAGGAAAATTCTTGGCATTTCCAAGTCACAATTGTGTAATCAGATGACATAGTGTCAGCTGGTTTAAGAATACCTTTACATTCAAGAAAAAAAAAAAAAAAAAAACATGTAAAATTGCTATGTTTTCTCTTTCAATTATATGGCATTTGCTGGTGAAATTTACTTTACTGGATTATACTTCAACTTGTAATGTTTTAAACTACGTAGTCTAAAATAGTCATGCTGGACTATATTTGTTTGTTTAATTAACCCTGGAAAATGAATGCCAATGGACAGGGGGAAGCAAACTCATCATTCAACATTCAATTAGGCCTAAAGGCAAGCTTTTTTTTTTTTTTTTTTTTTTTTTTGCTTTGCCTTTAAATGTCTTGCCCCTTGACACATCCTTATTATGGAAATAAATGCAACATTGAATAAGCTAACGCCATGCTTTTGGAATTATGACATGAAGGGGAAGAATTATAGCACACTGGGAATTTTGGTAGGAACTGATTTACAAAAGAAGTTGCCACATTTGTTTTTATTGTGGTTAAAGCTCTAGTTTGGGAAAAGATAAAAGGGCAAGGAATTGGGGAGTTTCTGGATGAATGTGGATCTAATGAAGAACGACCATTGGTTCCACAGGCCAGGGTAAGATTCCCACAGTTCTGAACAAACAGTTCTCAGCCAATAATTTCTAAGCCTTTGTTTCCCCACTTTGGAATTCTGACTACAGGCATGTTACCAAGCCAACTGGGTTCACTACAAAGACCCAGAGAACGCTTTTTATCACAAAGATCAAGACAACAATTGTGTGCCTACAAGAAAAGAACAACTAAAACCATCCAACAAGCATTAAAAGAACAATTCTAGAGATAGTTGCCTTTGAACTCAAATAATGGGCAACATTCAGTCCCGAGATCTGAATTCCAAGTTGAAAGAATTCATTACCAATTGCCTTTTCTTATAATTGTAAGAGCTGCTGGCAGCAAGTATTTTCAGCAGCATTATATTTGTCCAATGTAATATTTTACGGTGATATCAAATCTCATACAATAACCATATTGTAAATTGACTTTATAGACTTCATTTTGTTTATTATAGAGTTCATCTATGAAATAGAAGAAATCTAAATTTTGCCTAGGCTTCACTCCAAACTACAAAAACTAAAGTACTGTTTTACAAAAGCTTATTCTGAAATATCACTTCCTGAATGTAGAAGTATGCTATTTGCACAGATACATTCCATAGACATACACAATGTCCAGCTGAGAAAATAAAGGATAGTCCATCTGGATGCTTCTTTCTTTTTTCCTAACTGTGACCTGTGAATAATTTCAGTTCAATGTGGAAAAAAATAAATTAAACTTCCATTGTTGTGTAAACATGGCATTTTCTAATGATGTGGGAACAATTTAAACTGAATCTAAGCAGACACAATAATTAAGAATACATATTCTATTTGACAAATTTGACCACTATTATTTGCGGGGGTTCTACATATTAAAAACCTTACAAATAGCTTCTGGGATTCAGTCTTTCCTTCTCATAAAATCCACAGCAAGCATTTTTTTGTGTTTTTGTTTTTGTTTTGAGACAGGGTCTCGCTCTGTCACCCAGGCTGAAATGCATTGTCCCAGTTGTAACTCATAGCAATCTAGAACTTTCGGGCTTAAGGGATCCTGCTGCCTCAGCCTCCCCAGTAGCTGGGACTACAGGCACATGCCACTGAGCACAGCTAATTTTTTTTTGGTAGAGACAGGGTCTCGTTTTGTTGCCCAGTCTGGTCTCAAACTCCAGGACTCAAGTGATCCTCCCACCTCGGCCTTCAAAATATTGGGTGTGAGCCACCACACCCAGCCAAGTATTTATTTTTATGTTTTGAGTGTTCATTCTATTTTTTTGTCCTGCATAAGAAAGGCAAAAGAATCACCTTTTAAACCAACTATCCTGGTGGTTCATTTTGTGGAAGGATTAAATAAGTCTTGCATTTGATAAAAATTCAAAATTACTACCCCAGACCACAGCACCTTGTTTTATCTAATGAGAGTAACTTACTGCTTTTAGATAGCTTCTCAGAAACACTTTTCTTGCCAAAAAAAAAAAAAAAAGAAGAAAGTTCTTTAATAGAATGAGCGCACAAGATTTTTGTTTTTAACTTAGATTTTAATGATCAATTTTTTCCTATATTCATGCATGCATTCCAATGCTATGCCAGCAACTTTTATGCCAGAATAATATGGAGAACCGTTTTGGCATATATATATAAATTTCATACATAGTAAATTTGGCAAGTAACTTCACCTTATTTGTAAATAATTAGCTATGGTATATTGCCTATCAGATTTCAGATTATCGTGAAAAGAATATTTAGATGTTTTTAGGTCTACATTTGAAAACTAATTATTGGTGGATAACACAAATCCCTTGATTACCAGCCAACAAAACAATTCTTAACTAAAGGCAGATTGGTATATTATGTCCATAAAGAAAAAAAATCTAAAATCAAATCTGATTTTCCCATAGAGGTAATGTAATGTTATATTCCCTTTAAGACCTTGATGACAGGAGATGCCACCAGGATAGTAAAGGAGGAGATACCAGCCTTCATCCTCCCACAAAAAAACAAATGCAGACAGCCATTCACAAGCCTAAATAGCACTGAGAGGGCTCAAGGACCTACTAAAGAATCTGCAGCAACACAGTAGAGTGAAAAAAAAAAGAGAATATTCACATAGAAATGATTGCCGGTAGGCCAGGCGCGGTTGCTCACGCCTGTTATCCCAGCACTTTGGGAGGCCAAGGCGGGCGCATCACAAGGTCAGGAGATCAAGACCATCTTGGTTAACACGGCGAAACCCTGTCTCTACCAAAAATACAAAAAATTAGCCAGACATGGTGGCAGGCGCCATGTAGTCCCAGCTACCTGGGAGTCTGAGGCGGGAAAATGGCGTGAACCCAGGAGGCGGAGCTTGCAGTGAGCGGAGATCATGCCATTGTACTCCAGCCTGGGTGATAGTGCGAGACTCCGTCTCAAAAAAAAAAAAAAAAGAAAAGAAATGGTTGCCGGTGATATTAACATACTTGAGACACCAGGAATCAGCTAGGAACAAAGAGGTAGAGGCTATCAATTCCAGTCATGGAAAAGGAACTGCTCTGGTCCCCAGCAACCTGCTCCAGAGAGGACACCAGCATCTTTTGCCACTGAGGTATCAACCAACCATTCCTGCTGAGGAACCTCAGGGAGGGAGAATCAGATGCATATTCTTCTCCCTCCCAAGAAGCAGCCACTGTTGAGCCACTTCAGGAACAGAGCTGTCACCTATCTCAACCCCACAAATTCCCTGACCCTGAAGCCACAGCCATCCTTCAAGTGTCCACGCTCTACACCCAGGCTCTGTGCCTGTACTGTGCCCACCCATGTCTCAAGCACCAAAGCCATTGCCATAGCAAGCTGGTTCACACTGAAGACCCCAGAGCCACACTCTTTTTTTTATTACTAAAGTTCTAAGATGCATGTGCACAATGTGCAGGTTTCTTACATATGTATACATGTGCCATGTTGGTGTGCTGCACCCATTAACTTGTCATTTACATTAGGTATAGCTCTTAATGCTATCCCTCCCCGCCACAACCACACAACAGGCCCAGATGTGTGATGTTCACTACCCTGTGTCTAAGTGTTCTCATTGTTCAATTCCCACCTATGAGAACATGCGGTGTTTGGTTTTCTGTCCTTGTGATAGTTTGCTCAGAATGATGGTTTCCAGCTTCATCCATGTCCCTACAAAGGACACGAACTCATTCTTTTTTATGGCTGCATAGTATTCCATGGTGTATATGTGTAACATTTTCTTAATCCAGTCTATCATTGATGGACATTTGAGTTGGTTCCAGGTCTTTGCTATTGTGAATAGTGCCTCAATAAACATATGTGTGCATGTGTCTTTATAGCAGTATGATTTATAATCCTTTGGGCATATACCCAGTAATGGGATGGCTGGGTCAAATGGTATTTCTAGTTCTAGATCCTTGAGGAATCACCACACTGTCTTCCACAATGGTTGAACTAGTTTACAGTCCCAACAACAGTGTAAAAGTGTTCCTATGTCTACACATCCTCTCCAGCACCTGTTGTTTCCTGACTCTTCAATGATCGCCATTCTAATTGGTGTGAGATGGTATCTCATTGTGGTTTTGATTTGCATTTCTCTGATGGCCAGTGATGATGAGCATCTTTTCATGTGTCTGTTGGCTGCATAAATGTCTTCTTTTCAGAAGAAGACATCTGTTCATGTCCTTTGCCCAGTTTTTGATGGGGTTGTTTGATTTTTTCTTGTAAAATTGTTTAAGTTCTTTGTAGATGCCCCAGAGCCACACTCCTAACTGCACATGCCTCAACTCCAGCAGCAGCTCAGACACCATAAAGAGCTAGGCTCCATTCCAAATCCAGAGCCACTTTAACTCTGCTCACACCTGTGACCCTGTTCTCTGCTTCACCAGCAAATAGGCCCTGCATACTGTAGCAAGCAATGTACCAGTGGGGGTGCCTATGCCCTGGTCACCAATGCTATTACCACCCTAGGCTCTAGAGCCACAGTACCTCCATGTGTGCCCAAGCTTCAGGCCTCAGCTCTGTGGCTGCTTCACAGGCACCACTCATCAAATATTGGTGCCATCATGACTGCAAGTAGGCCCACAATGCCAAGAAGGATCCCCTCAGCCACAACTTCTCTAGTGGAAGGAACAGAGCTTGAAAAGACCTTTGCAGTCATTGCTGCCAAAGACCCAACAACTCTTGTCACCACTGTGGACATCCACAGCATTAGCCTCTGGGGATCACTGCAATCTTTGTTAACACCAACCTCAGCTGACACAGCTGCAGGGACACTACACAGCTGTACCCTCACTGGTGCCAGAACCACTGCACTCTACCCAGAAAGCCCCTTTGTAGCTGTCCACCTATAGGGGAAAGCTTTTCCACAGCAAAACTAGCCCATAAAATCTGGAAGAGATGAGTAATCCACAAATACACACACATCAACATAAGGCACAAGAAACATGAAAAACCGAGGATTCATAAAACCACTTAAAAGAACATAATATTTGCCCAATAGCTGACCCCTCAAAATGCAGGTATGGAAACTACCTGACAAAGATTCAAAATAATTGTTTTAAGGAACCTAGTGAACTTTAAGAAACTTTAGAGAAACAATCAATGAAATTTTAGAAACTTTAGAGATCCAATCAATGAAATTAGGGAAACAATGAATGACCAAAATGAAAAATTTAACAGAGAGATTACAATTATAAAGAAAATGATAGAAATTCTGGAGCTGAAAAATATGCTAAATGAAATGGAAAATGCCATAGAAAGCATCAGCAGTAGAATTGATAAAGAATCTGTGAACTCAAAGACAGGTTATCTGAAAATATAACATGAATGAAAGAAATTGAAGACACAAGTAAGTGGAAAGATATCCCATATTCATGGATTGGAAGAATTAATAATGTTAAAATGTCCATACCACTCAAAGCAATCTACACATTCAATGCAATGTCTGAAAATTCCAATGACATTTTTCACACACACAAAAAATAAAACCCTCTAAATTCATATGGAACCACGAAAGATGCTAAATAGGTAAAGCAATCTTGAACAAAGAGAACAAACTAAAGGCATCTAATTTAAAAATCTACTATAAAATCATAATAATCAAAACAGCATGGTTCTGGCATAAAAGCATATATACAGATCAATGAAACAAGCACAGAGCCCAAAAACAAATTCACATGTTTATGATCAATTGCTTTTCAACAAAGATGTCATGCACACACAATGGAGAAAAGACAGCTCCTTCAACAAATGGTGCTGGGAAAAGTGGATATCCACTGCAAAAATAAAAATAAAATTAGACAATTATCTCACATCATATACAAAAATCAACTCAAAACAGATTAAAGGCAACCTATGGGATAGGAGAAAATATTTGCAAGTCATACAAATGATAAGGGGTTACTGTCCAATATATGAGGACTCAATAGCAAGAAAACAAGCCAATTAAAAAATGGGCAAAGCTGGGTGCAGTGGTTCATGCCTATAATCCCAGCACTTTGGGAGGCTGAGGCAGGTGGATCACCTGAGGTCAGCACTTCAAGACCAGCCTGGTCAACATAGTGAAACTCCGTCTCTACTAAAAATACAAAAATTAGTCAGGCATGGTAGTGCCCGCCTGTAATCTCAGCTACTCAGGAGGCTGGGGCAGGAGAATCACTTGAACCTGGGAGGCAGAGGTTGCAGTGAGCCAAGATTGCGCCATTGCACTCTAGTCTGGGTGACAGAGCAAGACTCCGTCTTAGGGAAAAAAAAAAGGGGGGGGGGTTGGGGGCAAGGCACAGTGCCTCAGGCCTGTAATCCCAGCACTTTGGGAGGCCAAGGCAGGCAGATCACCTGAGGTCAGGAGTTCGAGACCAGCCTTGCCATGATGGCAAAACCCCCTTTCTACTAAAAATACAAAAATTAGCCAAGCATGGTGGCGTATGCCTATACTCCCAGCTACTTGGGAGGCTGAGGAGGGAGGATTGCTTGAACCTGGGAGGTGGAAGTTGCAGTGAGCCGAGATTATGTCACTGCACTCCAGCCTGGGCAACAGAGTAAGACTGTCTCAAAAAAAAAAAAAAAAAAAAATGGGCAAAGGGTCAGGTGCCATGGCACGCATCTGTAGTCCTAGCTACTTGGGAGGCTGAGACAGGAAAATCACTTGAGTACAGGAGTTCTGGACTTTAGTGCAATATGTCAGTGGGGTGTCCACATGAAGTTCTGCATCAATATGTTGACCGTGTGGGAGGAAGGGACCACCAGGTTGCCTAAGGAGGGATGAATAGGCTCAAGTTGGAAACAGAACAGATTAAAACTTCCATACTAATCAGTAGTGGCATCTTACCTGTGAACAGCCACTGCACTTCAAACTGTGCAACACAGGGAGACCTCTATTCTTTAAAAAATATATATTTTTTAAATGGGCAAAGAACCTGAATAGACACTTCTCAGAAGAGGACAAAGAAATGACCAACAGGGATATGAAAAAAATGCTCGACATCACTAATTATTCAGCAAATGCAAACTAAAACAACAATAAATTTGACTTCATACGTGTTAAAATGACTATTACCAAAAAGGAAAAAAGATAGCTAGTGTTGGTGAGGATGTGGAGAAAAGGGAACCCTTACACACTTGTTGAAAATGTAAATTAGCACAGCTATTATGAAAAAGAATATGAAGGTTGCTCAAAATATTAAAAACAAAACTACCACATGATCCAGCAATCCCAATTTGGATATATGCTGGGTATATATCCAAAAAGTATGAAATCGGTGTTTTGAAGAAGTATCTACACTCTCATGTTTATCTCAGCACTAGTTACAATAGCCAATATAGGGAATCAACCGAAGTGCCCAACAATGGATGAATGAGTAAAGCAAATGTGTTACACATACATAATGGAATACTATTGAGCCTTAAAAGAAAAAGAAGATAGGCCGGGCGCGGTGGCTCACGCCTGTCATCCCAGCACTTTGGGAGGCTGAGGCGGGCGGATCACGAGGTCAGGAGATGGAGACCCTCCTGGCTAACAAGGTGAAACCCCGTCTCTACTAAATATACAAAAAATTAGCTGGGCGAGGTGGCGGGCGCCTGTAGTCCCAGCTGCTCGGGAGGCTGAGGCGGGAGAATGGCGTGAACCCGGGAGGCGGAGCTTGCAGTGAGCCGAGATGGCGCCACTGCACTCCAGCCTGGACGACAGAGCAAGACTCCGTCTCAAAAAAAAAAAAAAAAAAAAGAAGATAATCCTGTCTTTTGCAACAACACATGGATGAACCTGGAGAGAACATTATGTTAAGGGAAATAAGCCAGACTCAGAAAGACAAATACCATATGATCTCACTTACATATTGAATCTAAGAAAAAATGGAACTTGTAGAAACAGAGAGTAAAATGGATCGCCAGAGGCTAGGGGGTGGGGGCAATGGGGAGCTGTCGGTCAAAGAACACAAAATTTCAGTTAGACCAAAGGAGTAAGTTCAAGATATCTACTGTACCTCATGGTGAATATAGTTAGTAGCAATATATTATATACTTGAAAATTGCTAAGACAGCAGATTTTAAGTGTTCTCACCACACACACACACAAAATAATAAAATGAAAAGTGTGTGAGGTAATGCATATGTTAAATAGCTTCATTTAGCCATTCCACAATGTATATCGAATCATTTTGTACATCATAAATATACACAATTTTTACTTGTCAATTTAAAACATAAATGTTTAAAAAAAAAAAAAAAAGACGTCGATGACAAACTGTTTAGAAAAACAAAGAACCAAAAGTTTTATGTTTAAATAATGATAAACAATTTGTTTATATTCTGTACCATATAATCAGGTTCATAGACTAGCCAATCCTAATATTTTATTTAAAAGAGATATTAGAACAGGAATTATATCTGAATCTATCAGTCAAAATTCCAGCAAGACTTAGGCCAGGAAGCTAGAGAAGAGGGAGAAGAGGGAGGAAGAGTATTATAGTGCCCCACACAAGAGGGAAGCCAACTGAGAAATGTAATTTGTGACCTTCCTGCTTTCAGTTCCATAATTACACGGGTGTCTTAGTCCATTTTGTGTTGCTATAACAGAATATCTGAGACTGGGTAATTTATAAAGAAAATAGGTTAATAGCCTTCTGAAGGCTGAGACCAGAAAGCACAGCACTGGCATCTGCATAGCTTCTGGTGAGGGCCTCATGCTGCATCACAACACGGCAGAGAAGCAGAAGACGAGAAGGAGAAGGTGTGTGCAAAGAGAGGGCAAAGCACAAAACGCAAACTCACTTCATAACAACCCACTCTGGTGGGAACCAACACATTCCCGTAAGAATTTACCCAAAAATGCCAGAAATGCATTAATCCCTTCATGTGGGCAGATCCGCCATGACCCAAACACCTCTTAAAGGCCCCACCACCCCTAAATAGCATTACACTGACAATTACATTTCAACATGAGTTTTGGCAGAGATGAATCACATCCAAATCCTAGCAATGGGATGCTCTAGGCAAAGAGCTTTGGGTGTGAATGGCTGCAAGTCAAAATCTATTGCTATTATTCATATTGGTTTTCAAATGTAAAGAAAATAAACTAAAAACAATACATAAAAAATGTATTTCAAAACACTCACTCTACTTTTAGATGTTAGTAAATTTATAAATGTTTCCTGGCATTTTGGGTACCAATAATACAAAAGAGAAATTATTGAATTAGTATGTATATTGTTAGATCCATACATGTATCTATTTGGTGTGCATGTATGTATGTGTATCTGTAAGTACATATCACACAAAAACATACACAGGCAAACCTAATGCTTCTCATTTGTCTCTGAAGAGTATGAAAGAAATATGACTACAATCAAAGTATATGGTATGTGCTAATCTTTTTGTAAATATTATCTAATTTATATAGGTTGAAATATGTATGAGCCTTTGGTTTGGCCATGCAATTCTGAGGAGCTGCCATTGAGAATATAATCTTTATGGATTAATGCATAATTTATATGTCTTTAAGTATAGTATTAGCACTTCAGATTGACATTTTTTCCCAAAACAATTGTATATATAAACTCTTCCTAAGCATATGTCAATTACCCATCTGCCTTTTGGAGTCTTTCAAAAATTAAAAGAAATTTAGTTTAATGCTTTGCTTTCTCTTATAGAGAAACATTTCTAATATCCAAAGTAGAAATTTCATAAGGGAAAAAGTCTTACTGTGGATTTCCAACTCTAGTGTAAAACTATTGTATGTCCCTAGGTAAATCATAAAGTTAACTTACAGTTCTATTCAACTACAAGTGGACAATCTTCCCTTTTCAGTTTTCACCGGTAAGCAGGGCAGGGTGTGGCACCATAAATGGGAGCTAAGTCCATTGCTCTCTTCTCACAAGAACCACCATGGGCAATTCTTCCTTGATAATTTATGCAACCCCTGCCCTCATGGTCACAGCTCCCTGAATGGTGATCCGGGCCTGAACCAAGGCAGACATCTTCACATGTCCAGCAGCCTTGGGATCAGACAAGCACACGCACTCAAGCTAGTAGATAAGAAAGTAGGAAGAAGCAGAGATGGAAGACCTAAGTGTTGATCACTGAGTTTCATACTTTAAATATATTATTTTCACTTCTCACAAGACCCCATGCTGTTTTATGATTGAAACACTGACAAGCAGAAAGAGTTAGATAATCTTCCCAATATCATCTACCTAAGGAGTGGCTGAGCAGGGATTCACCGTCTGACTCCACAGCTGCCCAGCTAATTATTTTGTCCATGCTGCCAAAGATTATTAACTATAAGTAGACTACTACCTGTAAGTGGGAAAAGTGTAGCACCTCTCTGGTCAATTGACAAAATGGAAAATTCCTGAAATTCCCCAAAATTGAGGATTTTGTTTTGTTTTGTTTTGTTTTGTTTTGTTTTGTTTTGTTTTGAGATGGAGGTCTTGCTCCATTGCCCTAGCTGGTCTGGAACTCCTAGGCTCAAGCAATCCTCCCTCTTTGACCTCCCAAAAGGCTGGGATTACAGGTGTGAGCCACCATTATTGGGCAGAAATTGAGGATTGGGTCTTAGATATCTCTGCATCCCTTATGGAAACTCGCTAAATGTTAATACTATAAGTGTTCAAGAAATAATGGTTAAATGGGTCATCCATAAATGGGAATATATTTTTTCAGCTTGCTTTACTTAGAAATGGCATTAAAACAGTACATATGTGTAAATATAAGATATACATTTAAAATTTTTGAATATGCTAGTGATTAAACAATGATGTAACACAGAAATCATTAGCTACCTGTTTTACAAATTCACAGTCCCGCGCCCCTACCATCTATTACTTTATTAAGAGACAAATAGGCCAGGTGCAGTGGCTCAAGCCTGTAATCCCAGCACTTTGGGAGGCCGATACGGGCGGATCACAAGGTCAGCAGATCGAGACCATCCTCGCTAACACAGGTGAAACCCCGTCTCTACTAAAAAGTACATAAAACTAGCCAGGTGAGGTGGTGGGTGCCTGTAGTCCCAGCTACTCGGGAGGCTGAGGCAGGAGAATGGCATGAACCCGGGAGGCAGAGCTTGGAGTGAGCTGAGATCCGGCCACTGCACTCCAGCCTGGGCGACAGAGCAAGACTCCGTCTCAAAAAAAAAAAAAAGAAACAAATCCATGGGCCAATTGCACCCCTTAAATGGCTTTGATTTTGCTGTAGCTCTGAAATACAATTTAGAAGCAAATTTTTAAGACTGTAGACAACATCTGGGGGAAGAAGACTTTATCATATGTCTGATCATTTAAAATCCAAACATCAGCATAAGGAATCTGTTCATGAGATGTCAAAGCCTATATATCTGCTTATGAGTGTCTCATATGTTTGCCAAAATAAAACAAAATCTAATAATAGAAAAACTTCATGTAACGCATTACTGTTTATAAAGCATTTTCCTAAGTTTCTTAAACTAAGGTACTTGTTCTTCATAGCAGAAATCAAAACATAAACATAGTTAAGTGTCAAGTGTGTGAAATATTTTTATATGAAAACAAATGGATCTTTGATGGATAAAAAAGGCAAAATATGTATTCTCCTTTTTTTTGGCTCCTATAGATTCATTTTTAAGACACAAAAGAGAAGACCTCAATAAAATTGTTCTCTAATGTGTTCTTTGGGTTTCTCCCAATTCTTCGCCTACCTATCATGAAAGATCATGGTGAAATATCTGAGAAAAACTACTATATATTATCTCCTTTTGTCTTCTGGAGAGCTCCATGATGTAATTGTGTTCAGGCCAATTTACAGGTAAGTAAAGAAGAACTGACAAGTTAACTTCCATCACTGTGGAGAGAAAAAAATTTAAAGAACATTCTCGGCCGTGCGCGGTGGCTCAAGCCTGTAATCCCAGCACTTTGGGAGGCCGAGGCGGGCGGATCACGAGGTCAGGAGATCGAGACCCTCCTGGCTAACACAGTGAATCCCGGTCTCTACTAAAAATACAAAAAACTAGCCGGGCGCGGTGGCTGGGCGCCTGTAGTCCCAGCTACTCGGAGGCTGAGGCGGGAGAATGGCGGGAACCCGGGAGGCGGAGCTTGCAGTGAGCCAAGATCGCGCCACTGCACTCCAGCCTGGGCGACAGAGAGAGACTCCGTCTCAAAAAAAAAAAAAAAAAAAAAAAAAAAAGAACATTCTCACTTCCTGGAAGATCATTTTACCCCCTGCAAACTCAACTATTTATAACACATTACCAATATCCTATGTGAGATTTAAGAGTGTTCTGGAAAAAATGTATGTGAACAAAGACTGCTGTATATCAAGTGTATAAAACAGGGATAGAGTTATATTCATTCTCAACCTACTTTCTCTTAACTAACTCTCCTATTACTCAACATTCTTTCTCCTCCTTATAAAATGCTACATATTTGCTTTCCGTAAAGTATAATGAAAATCTACCATGGTGGTTTTCAAAGAGTGATCCCTGGGCCAGCAGCATCAGCATCACCTGAAAACTTGTGAGAAATGCAAATTCGCAGGTCCCACTCCAGATCTACTGAACCTAAAACTCTGGGGATAAAGCTAAGAAATCCAGATGCCAACATTTAAGAATCACTTATCTGGAAAGATTCCACTTGCACATTGTCTATACACTCTCACCTCACTTGAAAGAAACAAAAGCTGCCAACTACAGACCATTAATTTGTAAGTATGTGCAAGAAAAACTATGCTGTATTTCTCAATAGGTAGAACAGCCCTTATCCCTTCATAAAAAGACTGATGGATGGATGTGTAATGTGTATATATCATTTTTCACGTTTTACTACCTTGGCAGTATTTCTGACTAACTAACCACTGCCAGGGTTCTCCCTATATAAAAGTAGACAATAGAGAGATGATAGATGGTAGGTAGATCAATAGGCAGGCAGGTAGGTAGGTAGGTAGGTAGGTAGGTAGATAGATAGATAGAACTCTGTGTGTGTGTGTGTGTGTGTGTGCGCGCGCGCGAGTGAAGTAAGGGTATGAGCACACCTCTGAAAATCCCTTAAGAAGCACAGAGAAGCATTCGCTTTTTTAAATGTCTATATTTGAAGTATATCTTGGGAAATGAAATAAAGAAATGTGATGCTGAGAACTAAGAAAAAAACAATCAGGCCGGGCGCGGTGGTTCAAGCCTGTAATCCCACCACTTTGGGAGGCCAAGACAGGCGGATCACAAGGTCAGGAGATCGAGACCATCCTGGCTAACACGGTGAAACCCCGTCTCTATTAAAAAAGGTACAAAAAACTAGCTGGGCATGGTGGCGGGTGCCTGTTGTCCCAGCTACTCGAGAGGCTGAGGCAGGAGAATGGTGTAAACCTGGGAGGCGGAGCTTGCAGTGAGCTGAGATCCGGCCACTGCACTCCAGCCTGGGTGACAGAGCGAGACTCTGCCTCAAAAAAAAAAAAAAAAAGAAAAGAAAAAACAATCTGTCAACTTGGGGGCCTTGGGGTACAGAGGAGCTGGGAGAGCTGCCCCATGAGGTACCAGAGAGAGGTAGAATTCCCACCTGGGCAGAAAAGATAGCCCCTATACCTTTCCTCTTAGGTCAACCTCCTGGCTATTTCTACCTGGAATCAGGGCTATACCTAGTTGACTGAAGAAAAACTTTGAGCAGACTAGTCTAGACGACAACTTGTATTAATCCGTTCTCATGCTGCTATAAAGAGCAGCCTGAAACTGGGTAATTTATAAGCGAAAGAGATTTAATTGACTCACAGTTTCACGTAACTGGAGAGACCTCAGGAAACTTACAATCATAGTGGAAGGGAAAGTAGGCACATGCTTCTTGACATAGTGGCAGGTGAGACAGAGTGCGAGCAAAGGGGGAAAACCTCCTCATAAGACCATCAGATCTCGTGAGAATTCACTATCATGAGAACAGCATGGGGGTAACCACCCCCATGATCTAATCACCTCCCACCAGGTCCCTCCCATGACACATAGGGATTATGGGAACTACAATTCAAGATGAGATTTGGGTGGGGACACATCCAAACCATATCACAACTGCTCCATGGACACTTCCATCTGAGGGTACTTTAGCGACTGTCCTTGCTGGCTTCGCCCAGGCCTGCCAAGCATGTATGTGGGATGTTTTCCCTTGCCAATGCCTAGTGAGATGCCACCACAACTCGTGTGAATCCCCTGGAGACCCTCCATCACCATCACCATCCCTTCTCTATGTCTGCAAGAAAAACAAAGGAGATGTGAGTAGTATTGCCCCTCAAGGAATCACAAGCCTCTCTGTGTGTGTTTCTTCTCTACCTCTCACCTCATCTTTACCTGTGTTAGGGATCAAAAACCCCTGCTATAGAGACAAGCTAAAATCTTCTACTGCTGGACTGAAATCCTCTTCTACAGCAAATGGATATGCAATTTAGTAATTCAGAATTCAGTATGTCCTCCACAACACATTTATATTTTAAAATATAGTGAAGTCAACAGAACAAATGAAAAACAAGAAGACTTTTCTTCAAGTGAATGTAGACTCACTCTCTCCAAAACTAAATCTGAAGTTTTGTGTTAAGGGTTATGGGGGAGGGAGTAGGGCAGGCTGGAGAAGGGAAGTAATGGTATTTATTACCAAATGGCTACTATTTAAAGCTCTCTGCCTTTGGGTTTTTTTTTTTTTTTTAATCTTAAATACATTCCCTTCAAAACAACTGTAAGTGATTACACATTATTGCTTCAAAGATACCCTAACATTATTTAGTAGTTGGTTTTAGAAAAAAGCAAAAGGAAACTGTTTCTGCTAGTACTGAGTGATAGTTCAACACTATTTCACTGGGGTTTAGGGAAAAAGCCTTTTAATGACCCAGGTGTCAATCTAGTCCTCTCACATCTGGCTTCCTGTGTCACTTTCCCTCCCTTCCCTAGCAATATAAGAAGCAGAAAAATACTTTTGAGTATGAGTCTGAGGTATGAAATTTATGTCCTGCAGGATACAGTTTGGTTTAAATTGGGCAACTGATCACAGATCTAGGATTTGGCAATGTTCCTCTTTGCAGACTAGTTGCACAGGTACACAGTGGTGGGAAGGGAACAATAATTACCACCTTGCTGGTTTTGACTTACCTTTGCCCGCAAATGGATATAAAGCTGGATTTCTTGGCAGAAAATGGCCACACAGAGGAAATGAACTGTAAGGGTTATGACTGGAAAGAAGACAAGGAAGGGTAGAATAAGGAAAATATAAGTTTCATGGGAAAAATCATATGCTGCATTTGTGTCATCAAATCTTGAGATTCAATACCCAAAGGAACTGAAAACAAGAACCCAAACAAATACTTGTACACCCATGTTCATAGCAGCACTATTATAATAGCCAAATGATGGGAGCAAACCAAATGTCCATCAAGAGGTGAATGGATAAACAAAATGCAGTATATACATATAATGGAATATTATTCAGCCTTAAAAAGGAATGAAATTGTGACACAGCCTGAAAACATTATTGTTATGCTAAGTAAATAAGCCAGTCACAAAAGAATCGACATTGTACGATTCCACTTATATATCTAGAATAGTCAAGTTCACAGAGACAAAAAGTGGAATCGTGATTACCAGAGGCTGGGAGGAAAGAATCGGGAGTGTTATGATTTGAGATTTTAAAAAAGCTCTGGAAATAACAGTGATAGTTGCACATGTAGGAGAGAAAAAAAATATCCTTTGTCTCTATCCTTTTAGGTTCTCTGACGGGGACCCTGTAAATTAGATTAACGAAAGACAGATTAACAAGAAAAAATATATAAAAATTTATTTAATGTAAGTTTTATGTGACCAAGGAACCTTCATAAGGAAATGAAGACAAAGCAACAGTTAAACCTGTGCATTTTTCTACCAGATTTGATGAAGAGTAAAAAGTCATGGAAAAATATAATAGGACAAAGGCTATGAGCTAAGGGTAGTAATCTGGGGAAAACAACAAGCCCTGTTCATTCAGATTCCTCTCCACATCCCTCCATCTACAGAGGTAGGGAGAGGCTCTTTTCCTCTGAGTATAGCAAGGGCACCTCTCACATGAGGGTCTTGGGATCTGCTTCAAGGGAGAAGTAGGAGGTCAGAGAGTCCTTCCAGCACCTGCTATTTCTCAAATTCCTTCAGTTTAACATACTCAATATGCCGAAGTGCCATATTGTGGGGCAGTGTGTTCTGAACCACACCATACAACATTGTGAATGCTCTTAATGCATACGTACAATGGTAAAGTTTATGTTGTATGTGTTTTATCATGATTTTTTAAAATGAAAAAAAAATTATTGAGATGTATGAAGGCCCACAGAATGGGCATCCAGTGAATGTCAAAAGTCTATGACATTATTGTTCTTAAATGGAATAAAAAACCAAAATGAACAATCAAACAGGTATACACAAAATTCTTTAAGAAATCAGATTGAATCTCAATTTTTAAAAGTAATCGCACAATACAGACTGTTAACTAAAAGTCTGAAACCTGAAAAAGCATTAATAAAAATTGTAGGGGAGGAGAAAAACATCTTTGTCTTTTACCCATTTTAGGTTCATTGGCTGGGGCCCCTGGAACAAAAGACAGAAAGAGAGAACCATAGAAATGTGTATGTTTTGCGTGACACTGGAGCCTTCAATAGGAAATGAAGACCCAAAGAAGCGGTTAAAAGTGGGTTGTTTGATGCTAGACTTGATGAGGAGTAGACAGGGCGAAATATGACAGCATAAAATGGGCATGTGCTAATTATAATAAACTAGGGGAAACGACAAGACCTGTCCATTCAGATTCCTCTCAGCATCCCTGTGTCTTTGGAGATACGGAAGCTCCTTTCCTCCAGGTAGAAGGAGGGCACCTCTCACACGACCTGCTTCAGGGAAAGTCAGAAAGTCCTTCCAGCATAGAGCATTTCTCACATTCTTTCAGCTTAAAATATTCAATATGCCAAAGTGCCATATTTTGGGTTAGTGTGCCCTCAACCTAATCGATATTATGGAACAAAGTTATTCTAAACTCACAACAAGTGGAAGGATTGTCACTATCAAATTATATATGAGTACTGGGATGGATATCAAAGTTTAATAAACTAATTATGTTGATGAATTTTAAAGGAGATGACAAGAGAACAAAAACGTTAACAAAAAAAAGAGTGACAAAAAAAAAAAAAAAAAAAAAAACGCACAGAGTATGGCCAGCTCTGCAGGGGAAGGAGAAGAGAGAAGCGAGAGCAGCAGCTGAGTGGTCTGAGATGACAACTGTTGGAAAAGCTAAAAATAGAGACTTTAATCTGGGATGAAAGTAACTATGTGCAAAACTTGAGGCGATTCATGAAGTCTCATTCTATGGGGTTCTTTGCTCTCATTATCAGTGAGGAATATTGAGATAGGAGAGTTCCCTTGACCCCCTCACAAGACTTGCAACAGGGGTGTCTCCTTTGCTCGGCCGCTGGGCTCAAACCCCTTATGGGAGGGGGAGCATGCAGGTTGGCAGGTGCAGGAGCAAGGAACAAAACTGGTACTGGCCCATGGCAGCATCTAGGAGTTGCTAGTGACCTCTAGAGCCCCAGAGGGCATGTCTTACAATGATCTTTTAGCATTTGCCATCCACTGATGGCTAAGTGTTAAACCAGGTCAGTGGAGGGTCAGGGTGATAGGCTTTTACACCCCGCCCTCTTGGTACCTGGGTTCTTGTCCAGCATCCAGGAAGAACCAGGTCACAGAGACTTGAAGGATAATGAATGTGGAGATTTTATTGAGCAGTGGAAGTGGCTCTTAGCAGGATGGGGGGCTGGAAAGGGAATGGAGTGGGAAGATAATCTTACCCTGGAGTTCAGCTGGAGACAGCCAAACTCCTCTCTGACTATAGTCTTCAACGTCCAGCTGCCTCTTCTCTTCTCTCCTTCTCTGCCACACCACTCTGCTCCTCTGCCAGTGGAGCGTGGGGTTTTTAAGGGCACAGGATGTGGGGGTGGCAGCCCAAAAGGTAATATTTGGGCAGAAAAACAGGGATGTGAAGTTCTCATTTAGGGACGTGGGTCCAGGCTTCGGGGTAGAACCCTTGCCAGAAGCCCCGCCCTTTTCTACCTAGTATTTCCCTGCCTCCTGTCCATATCAATATCAATCATAATGGGAAAGAAAAGTTGCCGGGCGCAGTGGCTCACGCCTGTAATCCCAGCTCTCAGGGAGGCAGAGGCGGGAGGATAGCTTGAGCCCAGGAGTTCGAGACCTGCCTGGGTAATATAGCGAGACCCCGTTCTCCACAAAAAGAAAAAAAAAAAAAGAAAAAAGACAAGTTGAGATAGAGTGTCAGGGAAAATTGTTTTGGCCAAAAATCTTTGATATGTTCAGTAGAGGATGTGGGACAGAAAGGTATGATCCCTTTCCTCATGAATCATAAGGGTCATGGCCAACACTCCTATAACAAAAGACAGTACATATATACCATGGAATACTACACAGCCAGAAGAAAGAAAAAAATCCTGTCTTTTTTTCATGGATACAGCTAAAGACCATGATCCTATGTGAATTAATGAATTAACACAGGAACAGAAAAACAAATACCGCATGTTCTCACAAGTAGGAGCTAAACATTGAGTACACACAGACACAAAGAAGGGAACAATAGACACTAAGGACTACTAGAAGGAGAAGGGAAGGGGGTATGGGCTGAAAAACTACCTATTGGGTACTGTGCTCACTGCCTGGGTGACAAGACCATCTGTACCTCAAATCCCAGCATCACACAATATACCCATGTAACAAATCTGCACATATACCCTCTGAAACAAAAAAAAAGGTGGGGAGTGGGGGCAGGTTAACAAGAAAAAGGCATAACAGGCTGGGCGCGGTGACTCACGCCTGTAATCCCAGCACTTTGGGAGGCCAAGGCGGGCGGATCACGAGATCAGGAGATCGAGACCATCCTGGCTGACACAGTGAAACCCCGTCTCTACTAAAAATACCAACAATTTAGCCAGGTGTGGTGGTGGGCCCTTTTAGTCCCAGCTACTCAGAAGTAAGGCAGGAGAATGGTGTGAACCCGGGAGGCGAGGCTTGCAGTGAGCTGAGATTGCGCCACTGCACTCTAGCCTGAGTGACAGAGCGAGACTCCATCTCAAAAAAAAAAAAAAAAAAAAAAAGGAAAAGGCATAACAAAGTTACTTAATCAAGTTTTACATGACAAAGATTCGGTCTTCATATCTCAAACTTTGAGATATGAGGACTCAAAGACAGAGGGAAAATTGTCTGTTTTTATGCTTAGATTCAATGAAGAATAGACAGCCATGCAGAAATGTGACAGGACAAAGGGGATGATCTAGTGGTAATAGACTGTAGGGATGAAAACCAGCAATCCATGCCTGTTCCAATTCACCTTGGTGCCTCTATGTAGCATTCCTTCCTCCTGGCTACAGGGAAGGACTCCTTTGGAATGAGGGTCTTTTTTATGGCTTTCTTTTGGGGAGAGGAGTTCTAGTTTCTCTAACCTGCCTTGAAGAAGAGAAATTCTAGACTCTGTAACTTGTTTTGGAGGAGAAAGAGAGGGAGAGGACGAGAGAACAGAAGAAGGTCAGAGAGATTTTGCTTCTGAAGCAGCTTCTAAGGCCTTCTGATCTCTAGTTCAAAGTGCTCAACAATGCCAAAACACCATGTTTTGGGGTGTTGCTTTGTGAGCCCCAACAAGGAGATATGAGAACAGGTACTGGCAAGAGCTGCGGCAGGAAGCTGCCTACACAGGGGCAAAGGTTTGGACAAGTTTTGAAGAGGAGAAAGACAATTTCTGGCACCTATGCAGAGCAAAATGCAGCCGGATTTGGCACGAAGAGCCAGGTAGGAAATGTAGAAGGAAAGATAATTGAAAGACAACAGTGAGTCAATGAGGCTTTAATCTGACAGCCAGAAGGAAAAGGTGATGAAAATAGAAGATAGTCACAACCAAAGCAAAAGTATTAAGTTACTATTTAATTATTAACTTAGCAGTACGTTAAATGCAACGACCTAAATCTCTGTAAGGTTTTTTTTTTTTTTTTTGGTTTTTGTTGTTGTTTTTTTGAGACAGGCTCTCATTCTATTGCCCAGGCTAGAGTGCAGTGGTGTGATCATAGTTGACTGCAACCTCGAACTGCTGAGCTCAAGCAATCCTCTGCCTCAGCCTGAGTGGCTGGGACCACAGGCATGTGCCACCAAGCCTGGCTAAGTTTGTTAAAAAATATGTTTTAAAGATGAGGATTTCTCCATGTTGCCCAGGCTGGTCTCAAACTCCTGGATTCAACCCATCCTCCTGCCTCAGCCTCTCAACGTGCTGTGATTACAGGTGTGAGCCACCACACCTGGCCATTTCTATAAGTTCTAAAGGTGTAAACAGCAAAGACAAGGAAATAAGTTGAAACTCCCAAAACTCTTCTTTCAAAGGAAATGTCTTATCCAACCACACACACCAACAGGTTTATGCTATCTGTTGAGTGTTTTTTGTTTTCCTTAAAGCTTTGGAGGATTTTATTGAAATCTTCACTCATGACTTTGAACCATATCTGAGGCCCCTTTTTGTATGTGCCCTGGTGTGGAAAAGCCTCCTGTACTGCAGGGTTCCGAATAAATAACGAGACATACACCATGTCTATGCTTTTGTGTTACTCACCATAATAAAAATAGCGTGCTTGGTGCACCAAATAAATAATGTGTTGAGATGTTACATTACACCAAATAAATCGATAAAAACAAATGTCTTTCAGCACAATAATTTTGTCTCAAACTCTAACCACGTAACAGAAAATAGATTTCCTGTGTTCCTGAGCATGGATTGTAAACGGCACTATACCAGTAGTCTCTGTTTATTGTTTTGTGTAAGTTCAGAGGGAGAGCGGATTGTTTACTAGAATGAAATTCTTCAAAAAGAAAAAAAAAAGATTCTTATCTTTCATTTAGGTTAATAACATACTACACATATTTGTCAATCAAATTAGAATTACTGTCAGCCTATAATGCATTTTAGTTTAGCCAATATCAGTCAGTCCTGATTTATTTGCTTAATACAAATCTAATTGAGTTTCAGGCTGCTCTTCTCCTTTCAGCTGTTAACCGACCAAGTACATCTTTAATTTCCAAGACCGATGGTGTGGTAGCAGTTGAGGGGAAGAGCGATTTGCATAAGGCCCCAGAAGGGTGCCAAAACTCTTCACGCTTTAAACAACAGCCTTTATTATTCTGTAAGTGGATGTGTTGAATTTTCATGCTTTTGTTTCCAGTTCAGTCCTGACAGAAAAGAATAAAGTAGATTTTGCCAGCACCCCTGCTGTGCCCTGGGGGAGAAATTCAATGTGCCTCATTTGTCTTAATTGGAGAACCGCCCTCAGCACCAGCTTTTTCTATGAATATATTAGCATAACAGACAGAAAATTCAAGCCCACTTTTGTAGAAACAGTCTCCGTCACACACCCACCTCCCATTTTTAAGACTAATAGAAACTGCAAGAGGGGAGAAGTGTTTCATCTCCTGAATCTCTTATAGTTGCTGTTGTAAAATTCTCTGTACAGGAAAGATGCATCAAGCCTATTTTATCTCTGCACTGTTATTAGAGCCAGTCGTGGAAAATGTGATAAATATCATCCATGACAGAGAGCTGAAAGCTTCTCTTTATTCTTCATAATGTGCTAATCCTATATACTTGTTCGTTGACTGGTTATGCTGCTTTTTCAGAGGGGAGAGTAGGTTTTATATAGAGATGAATGTGTAGCAGCTATGAATGAATCTAGAAGAGAAAAAAAGAAAAATTCTCACCGAGATGCATTTATTAACACTAAAACAAACGCAATTATCTCAGTCGAAGCAAGATTTTAAACCCTGTGCCAATTCATTGGAGAAATACTAAATTCATCTTCACATTTTTCATATTACAAAAGGGCTCTAAGTCTGGACAAACAACCTGTGCTGTGTAAATCATTTCCCTAATCCAGGCTCTTTCAGTATCAGATTGAACTGATGGAATTTAAAGGTAGGTATTTCAAAAGAAATATTTTGTCTATGTGTTCCCAAGACTGGTATTAATTCTTTTATCACATCTGCTCAACCTGCTTGCCATTGCCAGCATGTGAAAGGGAAAAGGAAAGCATGGGGAAAGATGTAATTTCTTAATAAAACATGGTGTACACATTCTCTTGGAAAGATGGCTACCTTTCAAAAAACAATGAATCCATATTTTGTCTTGATTTTTTCTCCAGCAGGCCTAATTTACCACATCAGTCACACACTGCTCTCACTAGATGCCTCCCAGGGATTTTAAATAAGGTTTTGTTGTTGTTGATAAGAGCTTGTTTTGTTTTGAATTATTTGTATGCCCATTTAAAGACTAAATACCTTTTGGGTCAGGTCCTTGTGGGTAAATGGAAAGAAAAATCATTTTGGAATAAGAATTTTAAGATACAGAAGCTTCTGCAGCCTAGAGAGAAGCAAACAGTTCTTCCTTCTGTGTAAATCCTCATTGTGTCACCCATTTCAAATGTCTGGTAACACTAATGGAAAGCCTGAAGGCAAGGCTGAGGGACTGTCAGGCTCCCATCCCCCTTCCTCTTCCCATCCCTCACTTTCCACTCACTCAGCCCCAATAAACGTTCCAAGAGGCTATGGTGACTTGGTCAGTATTAGAGACTAGGAAGTAAACATTTGCTTTCTAGCATAAGTGAATCTAAAAAATAATTATTTGACTTGATTTGTCCTGCAAGCAGATGTCAGCTTTTCACCTTGCTAATGGTTTCATTTACATTGTAAAACTGACAAGCAGTTTACCCAGGTTATCAGAAAATTTCTGCTCCTCTTTAAACAAGCATTCTAGCCATTCAGTTCTTCCCTGAATCCTCCTCCCCACACTCTCCCTGTAACACACCTTGATGTCTTCTCTGGGATCTGAACTCACATCTATTTCGCATGGCTAAGCCTGTTCTGCGCGTCAGTTAGAGAGACAGTCCCCTGTGAACACTTGAGGCTCTATTCCATACTATTTTATGTATTTTTTCTTTCCTTTTTTTCCTTGAGAGAGGATCTCACTCTGTCACCCAGGCTGGAGTGCATGTGGCAAACATGGCTCACTGCAACGTTCGCTTCCCAGGCTCAAAGGATCCTTGCACCTCAGCACCTCAAGTATCTGGGACTACAAGCGCATGCCATGACGCCCGGCTAATTTTTGTATTTTTTGGAGAGATGGGGTTTCCGCCATGTTGCCCAGGCTCTTCTCAAACTTGTGGGCTCAAGTGATGCTCCCACCTTGGCCTCCCAAAGTGCTGAGATTACAGGCATGGGCCACCGTGCCCCACCTATATCCCATACGATTTTATTTCTTTAAAAAACTAAATACATATCTTCCAAATTTCATATTCTTATCCACTTTCTCATCCTATCACCTTTCAAAAATTCCTATGAATGTTCAAAAATTATGAGAAATGGGATGAGACGTAGAATTGAAGACTGAAAGCTTTTCTTGGGAAGTTGTTGTTGTTGTTCCTAATCATATTTTGCTTTTAAAGATGGTTCTTTGACATAAGCTTTCCATTTGTGAAGAAAAAAGATTGTTCCTAACATTTGCTATTGTGAGAGTAATGTGTGTTCATTGCATTAAAATGAGAAAATTCCAAAACTCATTTTTAAAATGGGATAAGAGCCACTCATATTTCTTTGTTGGTTTTTGCTTTTTTGTTTTCTGTGAGACAGGATCTCGCTCTGTTGCAGAGGATGGAGTGCAGCAGTGCACTCCATTACAGCTCACTGCAGCCTCAAACTCCTGGGCTCAAGTGATCCTCCTGCCTCAGCCTCCTCAGTAGCTGTGACTATAGGTGTGCACCACCACACCTGGCTAATTTTTAATTTTTTTGTAGAGACAAGGTCTCTGTACATTCCCCTGGCTGCTCTCGAACTCCTGGGCTCAAGAAATCACCTTGCCTCCGCTTCCCCAAATGCTAAGATTACAAGCATGAGCCACTGCACCTGCTCATGTTTCTTGCTCCAGTTTCTGAGAAAGACCCCACATTTATCATTGACATAACAGGCAAATTGGTATTTCAAAATGTGCTAATGACAATGGCTACCTCCTTGGTCAAGTGTGGCTCCTTTTGAGCTCTATTTTTCAATTAGGCCCTGTTGTTGGGCATGCCCTCAGGAGCCCAGTTTTAGCAAGAATTCTATCAAGTCAGTTCAGCCAGAATCTTTCACCCTTGGTATCTGATAACCCTCTATAATCTGACCAAATTCCTCATCCCCCATCATCTTCCAGATGGTGTCTGGTCACCCTGGCCTGACTTCAGCAAGAATCCTGTTACAGCAGTTTAGCAAAAATTACCCTACCCTCATAATAATTTTCTATACAGAACCCCTTCCTCCCCCAACCTCTACTCTTTGGCTGTAAATTCCCACTCAGTTTTGTTGTATTTGGAGTTGAAGCCAATCTCATTTTCCCACTGTAAAACTCAATAGCAGTAAGTTCCTACATCTATTGCAATGGTACTGACTAAAGGCTCCCTTATTGTTTTAACAAGAGTCACAATACTTTTTTCTTTAGCACTTTAAAAAAAAAAACTTCGGACAAAATACATTTAACATAGTGTATTTGAGCATTAAGGATTTATCAATCAGACACCACTCAAACCTGAAAGAGGTTCAGAGAGCTCTGCTTTAGCAACATGAGTGGCAGCATTTTATAGGCTGAACCCAGAGGCAGAGTAAAGAAATTACTTGATTGGCTACAGGTAGGCATTTGCCTTATTTGGAATCCTAGTTAGAGGTTAGTTGGCAGTTTTTGATTGGTTAGGTTTAAGTTTCATGTACTGTTTACACTGAATTGGGTTTTGGTTTGCTTACCTAGGAACCCAAGGTACAGAAGGCATCTCAGCCTAACGGCCTTCCAATTAACAATACACCAGATAGAGTGGCTCACACCTGTAGCCCCAGCACTTTTGGAGGCCAAAGCAGGAGTATCACTTGAGCCCAGGAGTTTGAGACCAGTCTGGGCAATATGGCGAAACCATGTCTTTCCAAAAAAAAATACAGAAATTAGACAGGCATTGTGGTGCACGCCTGTAGTCCCGGCTACTCTAGAGACAGAGGTGGAAGGATCACTTGAGCCTGGAAGGTCGAGGCTGCAGTGAACTATGATCACGCTACTACACTTCAGCCTGGGTGACAGAGTGAGACCCTGCCTCAAAAACAAACAAATTAAAAAAAAACAACAACACTAATATGGTCCTTTTTTCTTGCTCACCCCCATTGTCAATTTGGACCAACTCTCCTAGGTTAAGAGATGCTCCTTCAAAAGACAAATCTAATGTTAACCTGGACAAAGTTAAGGAGAACTACTTTGTAATGATTAATCCATTATTTTTTTGTTCCACCACTCTCTGAAAATCTATTTTCCCCACAAAAACTGAGCATTTGTAGTAAAGGCTGTTGAAAATCAGGCATAGTTATTTGGGAAGGAACAGCAGGTTAGCCAGGAAGTACAGATGGATGGAACACTAACTTTCTTCGTAGCCACAAAATAGAAACTTGTCTTGAAGACCTAAAGTAAAAATAATCCTAATGGCTTCACATGGCATATTTTTGTGGGCATTATATGGGGTCAAGTGGGTAACTTGAGGAGACAGGTTTTGACATGCCATGTCTCCCAGAACAAACCCTGGGATTCTTTTATGAATCTATACTTTTGAAGAGTAAAATTTCAAAAGTCATATAAATATTAGTAGGGAAAAATCTAGAGTAATTGTCTTTGGAACACACTCTTTCAGCTATAAAACTTACTTAGTTTATACAAGTTTCTTACGTGGTCAACACACAAAAACCAAACGATACTAAGAGTAGACCCACTAGTAGGACCAGAGTTTAAGGTAAAATATTCCTAAATTTAAACAAACAGTTCAAATAACAATGACCTAAAATTCCACGTGATAATGATTTCTGTTAAAGTTACAAAGAAAAAGACATATAAGTGCTAATTTAACATCAACAAATTAACTATAAGATGCAGCACTTCCTGTAGTAACCGGCATAATGAAGTAGTGAGGGGGAAACACTTATATTCTCACTTTAGAGAATCTGAAACAAATTAGGCAAATGGGAAACTCTTGTTTATTTAGGGAACACCCTCACCATTATTTTTTTCTTGTTTTAAACTTCTCTGGAACTTATTGATTGAATATTTGCTTTTTGGTTGACGATGTCTTTGCATCTAATTCTAAAGACAAAGCTAATGGAAGCTGGGAGAGTCACTTTAAAGTAACCTCTGCTTTATCTGTTGGTGAGGTTCAGAACATGATGCCCCCAAATTTGGTAACTTGACATACTGCATATTCTAAACAGAATTTGAGAAATGGCAGGTGTTGAAAGGACTGACCTCCCTCTTCTCCCTGAAGCAGATCACCAAACCCTCCTGTGAGAGGAGCCCTCCCTGTACTCACAGAAAAGGAGCACGCCTATCTCTGAAGATGAAGGGATGCCACGAGGAAAGTAATGAACAGGCCTTGCTAAGTTTCTGCCAGGTTACTACCCTTAGCCCAAAAGCTTTTGCCCTGTCATGTTTTTCCATGACTTTCTACTCATCAAATCTAGTATAAAAATGAGAAGGCTTAACTGTTTCTTCAAGTCTTCATTTCCTTATAAAGACCCCTGTGTCACATAAAACTTACATTAAATACACTTATTTCTTATGTTAATCTGTCTTTTGTTAGTCAAATTTACAGGGCCGTACTTAGGAGGTAGGGGAAAGGGTTTTTCCCTTCCCTGTCCTGTCGACATTTTCCAGTGATGTATCTGTTCTCTAAAATGAGAAGGTGGCCGTGCGGTGGCTCACACCTGTAATCCCAGCACTTTGGGAGGCTCAGGCAGGCAGATCACCTGAGGTCAGGAGTTTGAGAACAGCCTGGCCAACATAATGAAACTCCATCTCTACAAAAAAAAAAAAAAAAAAAAGTATAAAAATTAGCTGGGCATCGTGGCTGCAGTCCCAGCTGCTATAGTCCCAGCTACTCGGGAGACTAAGGCAGGAGACTCACTTGAACTTGGGAGGCAGAGGTTGCAGTGAGCTGAGATCGAGCCACTGCACTCGACACAGGTCAACAGAGCAAGAATCCATACCAATAAATAAAGAATAAAATGAGAAGGAACATCAGGAATGAATGGTTTTTAAGTAATTATCTCCTTTAGGTGTAAACCTATAAAAGGAAGACAATACACCTGTGTGAGGCATGCAATTGTGCACAGTGTTTTCCATCTGGAAAACAAACCTGTTCCCTGTGAGAAGGTGTTACAGGTTTTTTCCTTAGTTTAGCTAAAGACGAGGTTCTCGTCCATACCACGGCAATGAAAATTTAGGCTCGCAGATGGTTTAAAGGGTGGGTAAAGCAGGGTTTTATTGGGTGAAACGGGGGGCAAAAGGGGGAAACGGGGGTCCTCCGTAAGTCCACAGTCCCCTGCTAGTGCACTTCCCGCTGGAGGTTCAAATCCCAGGTTCCACACAGGAAGAGGTGGGGCCAGGCTCCTCCCCACTGCGAAGGGCCCAAACTTTCAAGGCCCCACCTCAGTGGGCAGGCTGGTTGGAGTTTCTCCAGGGACCCCCTCCAACCTGGCTGTCACGTTCCCGCCTCTAAAGAAGTACATCTAACTCTCGTTAGATTAAGGATAAGGACTAAGACCGATCTTAACTGCTTTCTGCTGACGGGGGCGCTGTTGTGGGGAAAAGGCAGTCAGAGCTTCCCCCGAGGCCTATCTAAGGGTCCCCAGCAGAAGGGGCCATCTTCAGAGGCTCTGGCTGCCTGTTTGGAATTTGATGGCCTGAAGGGAAGAACAGAAAAACGGGGTTATTAGAAAACATGTATGAAAACAAAACAAGGGGAGGGGTAAGGACAGCTCAAAAATTCTGAGGCCTTTTACCAGTTTGCACAGTGAGAGTGAGGCCAAAAGACCGACTGGCAAAAAAACTTTACTCTCTTGCCAGCATGTTGAGCTTCTGGGTTCCCTTCCCCTGAGCCCAATCCTAAGCCAACCAGTTGAAGGTTTGAGAAATTAACTCTTTCCAGTTTGGAGGATGCATCTGAAGGGAGTGTCCCGTAAAATGGAAACAAAATCACCTAACTGAAAAAAGGAGGAGAAAGGGAAAAGAAGACACTTCTCAAAGGAGTCCCAGTGGTTCAGGATGCATTTGAAAGGGGCAGACTGAAGACGAATGGCCACGCGTCGAGAAAGAGGGGAGCAGGCATCCCTGGTTCCCTTCTCTTCCTAGCCAACACCTGAGATACATGAGGCAGAGAGGGAAGAGCGTCATTTTTCCCTCTTCCGTCCTTACATCCCCGAGTCCCGGCAACTTTGGCAGGCACCGCCATGAGTGCCAAAGCAGCTTGCACCCATGAAGCAGAGAGGGCCTGGAGAATAGGAATTATCTGCTCTCACCTATGCCTCTATCCCTCCTACTGTCAGTAGCATTGGAGTTCCCTAAACCTCATTTATGCTATGGATACTAACGTGGCTTTATCCATGAAACAGGAAGCTTGGAGTTGGCTTAATCAGCAGGAATCAGTCACACTCACCTGTGCTGTGCCTTTTAACCTCTGTTGCTATCTCCCTCTGGGTCCCTTAAACCCAGTTTTCTTTCTAGAGCTTTGACCCAAAGCTTGGAATTGGATCTGAAACAAAAATGTGCCTCTGGGGGTGTTGCATGAACTCCTTATCATAAGCCAAATGCTAAGGCGAAGCTGTGGAACTGATTCCTCCTCCAACAAGGGAGAGGAAAGGATGTCTTGTGACACACCCAGCTAACTGACAGCTATAGTTAAGCTTGCTAGGATTTGGGTGCATGGCCTTTGACTGGTTAGTTTCCTTGGTCTTACTCTCCCTAAAAGGAAACCTTCACATGATGGGCACCCTATTTATTCCAACACCTGGCAGGATTTGCAGAATAACTGCTTGGAACTAATATACTGATCCAGATCTCCACATTACCCATCCCTTTCATTCTTTCTGAGCTGCAGCCAGAGATTACTGGTAGGTTCACAGGAACAAGCAGGGTTAGTCTAAAATGCAGGCAAAAACTTAAAAACAACTAGTGAGTTTAGAATTTAGTGACAAATATATGTTTTGAAACATAATTTCTCTCTCTCCAGTCCTTTTTGTTAAGAAACAAATGATCACAGGACGAGTTAGTTAAATAGACTTTAGTCTTATACTTGGCCTGATTATTTGCATATAATGCAGCAAGAATAATTATTTCTACATAGGCCTTTTGGATTGGCTTTGATGGAAGTGTGTTCCACAAGGAATCACAGATAAGACCCTTTAAAGCCCAACCTAGCCATGGGTTTGCATCTTCAGATACCTGCGAGTTGGGTGATCTTCTCCCCTTAAGGTCCCAAGATAAACTTGGAGCTCCTGGACCCGCTGGGAAGTGACATTCTTTACTGACCACAGGTCAGGAACCCTGTACAGGGACTGCATAGACAAGGGTATGAGGCCAGTTTCCCCATGGGCCTTTTAAAGGGAAGCATACCCTTCTGTCAAAGCCTTAGTAAAGTAACCACTTTCTCCAATTGTGTCCTTTTGCAAAAGAAAAATGGATTCTTATTGCAGTAATGCAAACAACTATATTGCCTTAAGGATACTTATAGTTTCCAAATTCTAGAGGAATCAGGCAGAGAGAAACAAACATGCTCCAAATTTTGATCAAAGGAGTATATACCTTAATTATTAAAGGCTGTAAATAGTTCAAACTAAGTTTCCTTGACTCTGAAAAACAAAACATGGATCAACAATATTCCAACTAAAAGTCAAAAAGGTTGCTTCAGCTTTCTGAGTTCAGTCTATATTTAATGAACTGTTGTTTTGCTTGCTTGCCATTCATGAGCATTTCAGCTCTTTACGAGTCCTGCAGATTTTCCTTTATTCCAGTGTTACAATCTCTAAAGTTATCAGAGCCTGTATTTGAGAGCACCTGCTGAAGTTCTATACCTTAATATAAACCATCTTTTGAAAAGGATTAAGACAAGACAACAATTGTCAGTGAATAGCAAATGTCCAAGGTAGTTACAGTTGGAAACATAATTGACAAAGAACTTTGGTTATCTCTGTGGTTTACAATAACTTAACATAACAACCTTATGACATTAGAGTATACTCAGCATATACTCAGCATATACTGAGGTAGCTGAGGCATATACTCATACATTAGAATTCTAGAAATCCCATACAATCCTGGAATATATATTAGCACTAGTTACCAAAAATATAACCTAAAGAAGACTGAACATCATTTTGGCAATCCCATATACCTGTCAAATAATCCTGTTTACCTCTCTTTTCTGGATATTTCAGGGGCCGTCTGAAGTATTCAAAAGGCCAGGTGCCAGGGAAGACAATTTTGAAACTGAAGTTTGATTTCGGGAAGGCTGTTACATGTTCAACGTTTAAAACACTCAATATTATGAAATAAGACTTCTGGATTACCGTAAGTTATTTATTTTGCCAAAATGATGACTTAGAAACTTAAAGAAGCAAAAATGTTTTACAACCCCTGTGAATATAATGTGTTCACACAGAGAACCTCTTCTACAAGATTAATTTCCAAAATTCTTCCGCCACTTCACTGAACCTTCAGCTTTCTCCTAATTTAAATCAACACAATCCTTTAACCTTAGGCAAAAGTTTGCATTTCTCTGCCTTCTTACAACCTTTTACTAAAAAAACACATTTTACTTTTCTTACAGATCTTGCATGTAAATCTTCTTTCAGTAGTCTCAATTATATGTTACAATGGTAACTCCTAGCAATTTTTAACTTTAAGGTAAAACTTTGTAGGTTGCTTTAATTGTGTGCTAACTGTAACCAAGGTTTGCCTTCTTCATTAACGGTGTGGTTAGTTCTGTATATCCCCAGGCCCTACCAGTTGGGAAGCCAGCAAGTCAGATAGTTCTCAAAACCCAAAAAGCAGTTTGTAACCTCAAAACACTTAGCAAACCTTGCATGTGACCTGCATTTTGCCAATAGTCTTTTTTTTTTTTTTTTTTTTTTTTTTTTTTTTTTTTTTTTTTTTGAGACGGAGTCTCGCTCTGTCGCCCGGGCTGGAGTGCAGTGGCCGGATCTCAGCTCACTGCAAGCTCTGCCTCCCGGGTTTACGCCATTCTCCTGCCTCAGCCTCCGGAGCAGCTGGGACTACAGGCGCCCGCCACCTTTTGCCAATAGTCTTTAGGGCTGTTTTTATTTCTCAAAGATTAAAGTCACGTGAACTGAAAGGTACCACAACTTTTCACTTCCCATTTAAAAAGTTTAGATCCAAGCACTTGTCCTTCTTTAGGCCAAATTAATTAGAGGTCTTTTAACACACATCATATACACGCACACATAAAATTACACAGACAGGCAGGGGAAAACCCAGTCCCCAGATGGGGTTCTTCATGAGACAGGGCTAAGAGAACATGCAGATACCAAACCAGAGAGAAACTTATTCCCTAAGGCAGGATTGCTAAACAAAGCCTTGCTAAGCGGTTACGGCCATGTCCCCAGGATGTAAAACAAGATGGAGGCCTGATTTCACAACCAAACCTTTGCAGAAAATATAAAGTGGTAGTTGTGGGGCCTGGCCTAGTAAAAACATCATTAAAAAAAAAATTAAAGGTTAACTGCTGTCAAGGTGAAGAAAGAAAGAAGAAAGGAAAGAAAGGAAAGAAAGGAAGGAAGGAAGGAAGGAAGGAAGGAAGGAAGGAGGGAGGGAGGGAGGGAGGGAGGGAGGGAAGAAGGAAGAAAGAAAGAAGGAAAGAAAGAAGGAAAGAAGGAAAGAAAGAAAAGAAAGAAAGAAAGAGAAAGAAAGAAAGAAAAGTTCAAAAATGCCTGGGGAAGAACCTCTTCTTATGCAAGTGCTTCCTCCACCAGGGAGGTTAGTTCAATTACTGTACAATGGAGTAAAATCCCTTGGCTGGGGAAGGGGAAGGCTGCAGCAACTTGTGGCTGGCAACCAGCCAGCCCGCTCTACAGGACCCTTGGGCCATGCGTCCCTGCCTGGCAGGGAGAGGACAAGGGAGCGAGGAGCCCCCTCTCCATCGCCTGTCGGTCCCCAAAAAGGAAGGAAAGGGCCTTTCCCTTGACCCCTGGGAGCGACAGGGTTGGGGGGCATGTTTCTCCCACACTCAGAAGTCCGAGGATGAAAATGAGTAGGAGCAACAGTGAGAGATTTTGAATCCCCATTTCACTCACCGCCTCTCCAGCCCCCACGCTGCTGTCAAAAATGTTGCAGGACTTTTCCTCGGTTTAGCAAACAAGGCGTTCTTGTCTGTCCCATGGCCATGAAAATTTAGGTTCACAGATGGTTTAAAGGGTAAGAAAAGGAGGGCTTTATTAGGTGAAAAGGGTTTAAAAAAAAAAAAAAAAAAAAAAAGAGGAAACAAGAATCTTCCCTAAGGCCAGAGTCCCCTGCTAGGGCACTTCCGGCCCAACCTTTCAATCCCAGGTTCCACAGGAAGAGGCAGGGCCAAGCTCCTCACTGCTGCAAAGAGTGCGACTTCCGGAGGCTCCACTGCACTGGGCAAACTGGTTGGAGTTTCTCCAGGGACCCCTCCCACCTGACTGTCTCAAAGGCAGGATGGAAGCTGCCATGCTGGCCTGGACATGGTATTTGGACAAACTCAGGAGGGACCAAGATTCTGTTCCTCAGTATTATTTAATCAGATGAAGGAAAGCAAGGAATACAGAGACAGGGGCTGTCACTATTACTAGACGCTCTCTAGAATGTTCCGAGAAACGAAGAGAACTGGAGAGGAGAGTAAGAGATCATATTAACATTTCTGCCTGATATGGGAGGCAAGTAGAGGGAAAGCAATTGCCAAAGGCACAGAAATAAAAGGAAATTTGGGTGGGAGTGCTAAAGAAGCGCAGGCTGTGTCAGGGAAGATGCTGCAGGATGGGTGACACGCAAGAAAATATAAAAAGCATGAGAGGACAGTAGGCCCTTTCTGGGACTCTCTGAACTGTGACAGTGCTGTCTTCCTCATTCATTTGAATATATTATTCACTTCTATATCACAGATTCTGTCCTAGAAGCTGAGCTAAAATGGAATGAAACATTAAAAATCCAATTGGTAAAACTGCCACAAGGGAGTCCGCTAACCACTTGGCTGGAGATGAGGCTTGGCTGTGACAGCTTCAAAACTTCGGCAACCCTTCAGTTTCTATCTAGACAGAGAGAAGTCCCCTCTTCTCAGTTTTCTTTTCCGTGGTCTCATTGATCCATTCAACTATAGTCCAAAAATAGGTGAATACAGTACAAGAAGATATTTTGTGAGTGAGACCACATTTATATAACCGTTATTAAAGTACATTGTTCCAGTTCTTCCATTTTATAATTAGGTATTGTTGTGAACCTCCTGCAGTGCCTAATTTAGAAATTAACCTTATCAGAGTTATGTATGTATAGGAAAAACAGAGTATATATGGGATTCAATGCCATCCGCAGTTTCAGGCATCCCCTGGGGAGTCTTGGAACATATCACCTATGGATAAGCGGGGACTATTGTATTGCCTTGGTTTGGGCTGTTATAAGAGAATGCCATAGACTAGGTGGCTTATAAACAAGAGGAATTTATTTCTCATACTTCTGGAGGCTACGAAGTCCAAGACTAAGGTGCTAGCAGCTTCACTGTCTTTGTCAAGGGTCCACTTCCTTATGCAGCTGTCTTGCTGACTCCTCACCCAGCATGGAGGAAGTGGCCAGGGAGTTCCCTGGGATCTATTTTATAAGGGCACTGATCTCATTCATGAGGGCTCTGACCTCATGACGTAAGCACCTTTCAAAGGCATCAGCTCCAAACCCTATCACACTGGAGATGCATTTAGTGGGGACATTCACTTTACAGCATATATACACTGATTTGCACAGGTCACAGCAAACTCAAGGGCAAGATCTTGAATCCCGTTCACAATCTGGGTTTAGACATATACTGATTGGTGCAAGTGAGGACAGTAGAGGTTAGATTGCAGAAGAAAGAATAAAATCCCATAGAAGAAAACTCATGATGAGAAAGGAGTTCTGCATAGTGGACCAGATACAAAAAGAGGTCTGGAGTTGGATACATTTTGACCTACCCTCAGAGATTGTTTGTGTAAGCTGAGAAAAAAAAAAAGGCTATGTGTGGTTGTGAAATAAGAAAATGAAAGGCCGGGTGTGGTGGCTCATGCCTGTAATCTCAGCACTTTGGGAAGCCGAGGTGGGCAGATCACCTGAGGTCAGGAGTTCAAGACCAGCCTGGCCAACATGGCGAAACCTCGTCTCTACTAAAAATACAAAAATTAGCCAGGCGTGGTGGTGGGCACCTGTAATCTCAGCTACTCAGGAGGCTGAGGCATGAGAATTGCTTGAACCTGGGAGGTGGAGGTTGAAGTGAGCCAAAATCGTGCCACTGCACTCCAGCCTGGGGGACAGAGTGAGACTCTTGTCTCAAAAAAGAAAATGAGAATAGGAAGGTTAACTGACAGAACAAAGACCCATAAGCCCAAAACTATGGAAAAAAATGTCAAGGAACTCTGTCAAACACCAAGATCAGAACTCCTAAAGTTTGGGAGGTTAAGAGCAGGTAAGCACCACCATTCACGTGGCCAGAATGAAGTAGGAGGTAGGGTTCAGGGACTCGACCAAATTGAGGACCGGCTAAAACAACTGGGAGAGGAAGCACCTTCTCATAAGACATCTACAGGGTGACTTATCAGTTCACCACTTCCATGGCAACACCCAGAAGTTATAGCTGCTTTTCATGGCAAAAACCCAACAGCCCAGGAGTTACCAGCCTTATCCTAGAAATTTCTGCATCAACTGCTCCTTAATTTGCATATAATTAAAATTGGGTAAAAATATGAGTGTGGAACTATGTCTGGGCTGCTACTCTGGGCATACTGCCTACCCGGTAGCCCTGCTCTGCAAGGAGCAGTACCTCTGCTGCCACCACACTGCTGCTTCAGTAAAAGTTGTGGTTTAATACCACTGGCTCACCCTTGAATTATTTCCTGGGTGAAGCCAGGAAACTTCCTGAGCTAAGCACCATGAACACAGCAGTGGTGACCTGCTGCCACACTACCAGAAGCATCACTGGGTCACACTGAACAGCAACTCAGCTCAGGAATTGCAGGGTGCAGGGAATGGCACGTAATAGAGAAAGGAAAGGAACAGAGATTCTGTCAAGTTGGAGTTGTTGATAAAAACGTTCAATTGACTTTACCTACAAATCAGTGTTGAGGCCAAAGGGCAGTTTTTATATGGAGATACCATGTGTTGTTAGAACACGTCAGGGAATGTGTTAGTCTTCTAGGACTGCCATAACGAAATACCACAAACTAGATGGCTTAAAGCTACAGAAATTTATTTTCTCATAGTTCTGGAGGTTAGAAGTTCAGAATCAAGATGCCCTCAGCCTTCTCACTGTGTACTCACGTGCCCTTTTCTCCATGTGAGCACGGAAAGAAAGAAATCTCTGGTGTCCCTTCCGCTTCTTATATGAACACCCATCCTACTGGATTAGGGCCCCACCTTGGTGACCTGATTTAATTTTAAATGCCTCCTTAAAAGTCCTATCTCTGGCCAGTGGCAGTGGCTCATGCCTGTAATCCCAGCACTTAGGGAGGCCAAGGTGGGAGGATCACGGGGTCAGGAGTTCAAAACCTGTCTGGCCAACATAGTGAAACCCCATGTCTACTAAAAATACAAGAAATTAGCCAGGTTTGGTGGTGCGCGCCTGTAATCCCAGCTACTGGGGAGGCTGAGGCAGGAGAACTGCGTGAACCACGGAGGCAGAGGTTGCAGTGAGCTGAGAGGGTACCGTTGCACTCCAGCCCAGGCGACAGTGGGAGACTCCGTCTCAAACAAAAGAAAGGTCCTGTCTCTACATTGGTGGTTAGAGCTTCAACATATGAATTTGGTGGAGACACAGTTCAGTTTATAACAGGGAGCCACAATGAGCCTTCATGAATGAACCTAAGAAATGAAAGCTGCTCCAGAGTTCTACTTTGTCCCTACCTGAAGGCTAAAGATAATCATCCATCTTCAAGGGATTGCACATGACCTATAAATAAGAAAGGCTTATTGCATTTCTTATTTGGTAAGAAGCCCATTCCTGTCTCTCTGGGTTCCCCAAAAATGGTCTGGATTCACTCTGTAGTCAAATGAGTATTTTAACCATAAGAAGTATTTGGCCAGGCGTGGTGGCTCATGCCTGTAATCCCAGCACTTTGGGAGGCCAAGGCAGGTGGATCACAAGGTCAGGAGATCAAGACCATCCTGGCTAACACAGTGAAACCCCATCTCTACTAAAAATGCAAAAAATTAGCCAGGCATGGCGGTGGGCACCGGTAGTCCCAGCTACTTGTGAGGCTGAGGCAGGAGAATGGTGTGAACCTAGGAGGCAGAGCTTGCAATGAGCCGAGATCATGCCACTGCACTCCAGCTTGGGCGACTGAGAGAGACTCTGTCTCAAAAAAAAAAAAAAAAAAAAAAGAAGTATTTATCACTTACATTTACTCTGTGTTTATCCAGACTATAATTTCTTTTCTGTGACAAATTTTGCAAAGTATGACCAAGTCTCTTTTTGAAAATACAGATAAAAAGAATTGAAGCAGTGTGTAAATTCTGGCCATCATGAATTTTCTTTGATTTCAAGAAAGTTTTTTCCATCTCAGGCTCAAGCTATTGCTGTCTTCTGTATCTAATCCTTCAGAAGGCATAGAAATAAAACTATGATCACTTGCGTCCAGGAGGTCGAGGCTGCAGTGAGTAGTGATTATGCCACTGCACCCCAGCCTAGGCAACAGAGAGAGACCCTGTCTCAAAAAAAAAAAAAAAAAAAGAAGAAGAAAGAAAAATATGAGTGTGAAATTGGTATATTGTACTGTGAGCTCATACAAATATCATGACTTTTCAATGATTTTTTTCAAGAGAAAAAGGAAAACTGAAAATGCACCAAAATTTCGGTGTCTTAATTGATTTTTCTCTAAAAATAAGTGAAGGAGCATACAAGATTTGATTCTAGTGGATGCTAATAACCTGAGTTAGGTATGGCTCAAAACAGTGCCTTACCTTATACTAGAGGAATATTAAATATTCTTATTTGTTCCTTTAGTAGCTGGCTATGATTTGTGAATGGTATGCCATTTAGATTTGGTTTTAAGCAACATAAATCAATTCTGACTTAAGCAAAAAGAGAATATTAAAGATCATACGGAACAAGTAAAATTACAGATAAGTTTCTGAGTAGCTAAGTTTTGGAGCTCTAGAGAGCATGATCCAATAGCCACTCTCTTATAGGATGCCACTGGAGTAAATCACAACTGCAATATCCAAACTTCCTCTAGAAAGAGTCAGATTGGCAAAACTTGACTCAGGTGCCCATTTGATTAATAATTTTACCAACACTGCACATGATGGAGAAGTGATTGTTTTTCAAAGAAAGTATGGGATGATGCTATCTAATGGCAGTGAGCATCTGCCTAGCTAACTGCATTTAAATATTGGTTCAATATTTGCTGACTTTAAAGGATTTGCCTGCCCTTTTCCTGGTTGGGTACTGCTGCCACTGCAATTTGTCGCCTTTCTGAATTTCAGTATGATCTTCATTAGTTCTTCATCTGCCCACAGACCTTCTCACCAGCTCAGATGTCTCAAAAATGCCAGACCCACATCAAAGGTTACTTAGCTTTAGTGTCCAGTGAATCAGCCAACTTAGTAAATGTGGAAATAAGCAGATCACCTGAGGTCAGGAGTTCGAGACTAGCCCAGCCAACATGGTGAAATCCCATCTGTACTAAAAATACAAAAATTAGCTGGGCGTGGTGGCAGGCACCTGTAATTCCAGCTACTCTGGAGGCTGAGGCAGGAGAATTGTTTGAACCTGGGAGGTGGAGGCTGCAGTGAGCCAAGATCACACTATTGCACTCCAGCCTGGGTGACAATAGTGAAACTCTGTTTCAAAAATAAATAAATAAATAAACTCCAACCTGACTATCCTCTAATCTCTGATGTCCAGGCCCTGTAACCTTAGCTATCATCATGAGACATCATACTGGTCATACTATATAAATCTCAGCAAAAACATTGTTATGATGCAATCAAGAAAAGCCTAGGTACAAACTAAGCAGCCTTTCAACTATGTTGGGGCATTCTGAAGGCTGGCCTGTTTTTCAAATGGCTCTCTTAAAGACCAAATAGGGAAAAGCCAAGAGCTCTGGGCAATACTTCAAAAGTCAACAGCTGCTCTGCACTCCCAGTCAATCCCAATTTGCCACTTGGCTGCTTGCTGATGAGCTGCTTGTATGAGTATTTGATAGCACCATAGTGTATTTCCCAGTTCACCCACTGACTTGTCAAGCTTTGAGCAGGTATCTGGTATCCCAGAAGTTTGGCTTCCCTGCACAACAGCTTGTTACAAAGGCAAGAGTATCTGATTGGAAGTCAAGAGTCCAGTTTCAGGTCTGAATTGCTCCTAATTACATATATAGTATTGGGCAGGTCACTAAATGTCTTTGGGCCTTGGCTTTTGGAGTTTTGTTGTTATTAACATTTTATAATGTGACTTTCAAATGTACAGAGGTAGAAAGAATAGAACAGTCCATTCAATTACTTATTGTCTAGTTTCAACAATTACCAACTTGTGGTCAATTTTTATTTATTTATGCTCTAACTCAACTTCTGGGTTATTATAAAAGAAGTCACAGTTCATATCATTATATCCATAAATATTTCAGAGTGTATTACTGAAAGATTAGGACTACTTTGCTTTTAAACAGCCAAAATAACATTAAATACTAAAAAATTAACAATAATTATTATTTGCAGATATCCAGTGTTGAAATTTCCCTGTCAAATTTTCAAAATACATTTTGAATAAAATCCAAAAGATGTCCATAACATTTTGTTAAAATGTCTCTTTTTTTTTTTTTTTTTTTTTTTGAGACGGAGTCTTGCTCTGTCGCCCGGGCTGGAGTGCAATGGCCTGATCTCAGCTCACTGCAAGCTCCGCCTCCTGGGTTTACGCCATTCTCCTGCCTCAGCCTCCCGAGTAGCTGGGACTACAGGCGCCCGCCACCTCGCCCGGCTAGATTTTTTGTATTTTTTTTAGTAGAGACGGGGTTTCACCATGTTAGCCAGGATGGTCTCGATCTCCTGACCTCGTGATCCACCCGTCTCGGCCTCCCAAAGTGCTGGGATTACAGGCTTGAGCCACCGCGCCCGGCCTAAAATGTCTCTTAAGACTCCTGTAAACTATAGATTCCCTCTTTCTCTTCTGCTCTCACTCTTATTCTTCCCCCCTTCCCCTCTTCTCTCCAGTTCATTTGAGGGGAAGAGCGTAGGTCATTTGTCAATAGAGTTTCTCAGTCCAGACTGAGAGTCCAGTCTGGACTTTGCTAATTGCTTCCTTGTAATGATATTGAATAAGTTCCTCTGTCTCCTGTACTTCCTATAGTTAGATCTAGAAGCTTGATCATTTCAGGTACTACTTTTTTTGTAAGAATGCTTCTTAAGGGGTGTTGTGTACTTCCGTTATGATGCATTTAATGTCTAGCTGTTTCTCCTTTTGAGTTGTTAGCTGCCATTGATAATCATTGTCTAGATCCATTATTTTCATTAGTGGAAACCTCTTCAATTATGCTACTTAGTCCCTGCAACATGACCCAAAAGTGTTCAATAACTTTCTTCGTTTCTGAAATGATAAAATCTTTGTACAGTTCCCCAGATCTGCATTTTTCCAAGGAATCCTGCTTTAGACATGGTTTTTACATATTCAAAATGAGAATTTATTTCTAATTTTCCTTACTAAAAATTGTGAATATATGCAAAAGAAAACGGCAAAATGAACTACTTATTATCTAGGCATCACCTAGCTTCAACAATTAAAACCTCAAGTAAATTTTGTTTTATCTATATTCACAGCTACTTTCCATTCACCACCCTGCCATTTCCCACTGAATTATTTCACGCAAATTTCAGATATCATATTATTTCATCTCAAGATATTTTGATGTATATCTGAAAGATCAGTACCATTTTCTTTAAATATAACTATAATTTAATAAATAAAATAAATAAAACTATCATACCTAGATAAATTAACAGTAGTTCCTTAATATCATCAAATATCCAAGACAGTATTCAAATTTTCCTGGTATTTGTTAAACGAAGTAAGTCTTTAGACCTGTAGAATTTCCACAATCTAGATTTTGCTAATTGCATATTCATAGTGTTGCTTAACATGCCCCTCTATCCCTAGTCTAATTATATAGCTCTCAGCAACACTAATTCTTATGATGCAATCAAGAAAGTTAGTAGTTAGATCTGGAGTTCAATCAGATTCAGGATTTTTTCTTTCTTTTCTATAATAACACTTGTTAGATGATATATACTTGAATTAGGAGGCCATAGTATCTGGCTCTCTCTGTTTTGTAAAATTAACAGTCATTAATCATCAATGCCTAGGCCTACATTTGTATTATGAGTTGCAAAATAGTAGTGCTCCAGTTCTATCATTTCTTCTTCTCTTCTTAACTAAATGTGTTTAAAAAGAAGAACATCCCGGGCCAGGTGCGGTGGCTTGTGCCTGTAATACCAGCACTTTGGGAGGATGAGGAGAGAGGATTGCTCTCAGCACTCTGAGAGGCTGAGGAGAGACAGTTTAGGAGTTTGAGACCAGCTGAAGCAACATGGCAAAACACATTCTCTTAAAAAAAAAAATTAAAAAATTAGCTGGCCATGGCGGTGCATGCCTGTAGTCCCAGCTACTTGGGAGGCTGAGGTGGGAGGACTACTTGAGCCCAGGGGGCAGAGGTTGCAGCCAAGATTGAGCCACTGCACTCCCATTGTGGGTGACAGAGTGAGACCTGTCTTTAAAAAAAAAAGAAAGAAAAATGTCCCTTTGCTAACTATTGGATTGCCCTGAGGTACAAGTCATTTTGGAGAGACAGGATATATGCCTGCGTTTTTACAAATTTTCAAAATAGTGAGTTGCTTCCTTAGCATCCTTCAAAATGGAGCAATGAGGTTACTTTCTTTTTCTCTTTTTTCTTTTTTTTAATGTAGAGACGTGGTCTTGCTTTATTGCCCAGTCTGGCGTCAAACTCCTGGTCTCAAGTGACGCTTCCACTTCAAGCTCCCAAAGTTGTGAGATTACAGGCACGAGCCACTGCGTCCAGACTTCTTTGTTATATACTATTATAAACTCCTCATGTTAAGCATATTTGATATTCTCAAGCTATTGATTGAAAATGTGATGCTAACATTATCCTAACTTGGATAGGGAGAGCATCTGTAGACCCCAGGCCCTTTAGACCTAACTAGCAGTCTTTAGTAACTACCTTGATTTATTGATATGATAAGATGTTCCTGGTACATCGTGTACATTTTTTTTTTTTTTGCCCCAGAAAAGAATCAACCACTTGCCAAAGAAAATGAAAATAATAGGTTTGATAAACACAAAAGTCTCTCCTAGCTGTAGAACAAATTGGTTTTATGATGATTCTTCATTTAGCAAACATTTTTATTGTCTATAATTTTACAGTGAAATACCTTATAGGACCTTATAACTGCTTTTCAATTAACAAGCAAGCAGTTTTCACAACGACAAGGAACAGAGGAGACTTTTAACTCAAAATCGTTTTTTTTTTTTTGCTTTTTCTTTTTGAGAAGGAGTCTCACTCTGTCTCCCAGGCTGGAGTGCAGTGGCGTAATCTCAGCTCACTGCAACCTCTGTCTTCCGGTTCAAGCAATTCTTCTGTCTCTGACTCCCAAGTAGCTGGAATTACAGGCACGCACCACCACGCCCAGCTAATTTTTGTATTTTTAGTAGAGATGGGGTTTCATAATGTTGGCCAGGCTGGTCTCGAACTTCTGACCTCAAGTGATCCACCTGCCTCGGCCTCCCAAAGTGCTGGGATTACAGGCGTGAGCCACGGCACCCGGCCCAGAATCTGCATTTTAATACTTGCTAGTCTTTTTGCCAGACCAAGGTTACTGAATTCACCATACTGAGTTCTCATTTTATACTTTAAGTTTGTGCAAGTCCCTAAGGTCATGTCATTGCAAGGTGATGTATCTCAGAAAATATTTATGTGATTGAAATAATTCCAAAAGCAAAACAGTAGAGCAGATCCCAGAATTTAAAATTAATCACCAAACTTAAACTTAAGAAAATGTATCATTCACAACAGTCTAGGTTATGCAACAATAGCAAACTAAGGCAAAGCCCCAATGGCTTAAAACAACAAAGGTGTACTTCTTGTTTATTACTAGCCTGCTGAGATTTCTTGGGGGTGCGATCCTCTACCTGTGAGCTCAGTATCTCAGGCCACTTCCACCTGCATCAACACAAGCCTCCATAGCTGAAATGGCAGAGGAAGAAAGAAATTGAGGGTTGAACATTAGGAAGTGAATACTGTGGTGCAAAGTGGCGCTCATAAATGATTGGCTAAAGCAGGATACATAGCCATGCCTATCTTTAAGGGGGCACATCTTCCGTTGGACATTTGAACTACATACATTGGTGAAGATTTGTAAAGTCTACCACAAAAATATTTCAGAAACTACATGAAGAGAGAAAGAAACTGATATAGAAAGTGGAGACAAAGCAAGTTAAAGCATGAGCAGTTTGCTGCCATAGAGAGTTTGAAGACATACTTTTAGGATGGACTTTATCAGAGAAACACTTTTATCCTGAGTGCTGTCTAATTCTGGCAATATTTTTTCCTTTAAAGCCATTTCACCTTAATCCTTAAAAAAATAAAAAATAAATAAAACAAGCAAATAGCTGAAGGATATTAAGTAGGTGTTATGTTAGTGTGTTCGCTTTAGAGCATATGTGGGCACCAGCGAACACTGCTACTGAAAAGTGTCTCTGCACAAGTGAAACTGAAAACTGTTAAGTTTAGCCCAGGCCCGACGCAGTGGCTCACACCAGTAATCCCAGCACTTTGAGAAGCCAAGGTCTGGTGGATTGCTTGAGCTCATGAGTTTGAGACCAGCCCGAACAGGAGAAACCCCATCTCTACAAAAAATATTATTCAAAAATTAGCCGGGTTTGGTGGCACACACCTGTAGTCCCAGGTACTCAGGAGGCTGGGGTGGGAGGATCACCTGGGCCTAGAAAGCTGAGGTTGCAGGAAGCCATGATCACACCACTGCATTCCAGCCCAGGTGACAGAGTAAAACCCTGTCTCAAAAAAAAAAAAAAAAAAAAAAAAAAAAGTTTAACCCAAAGCTGCCTCCTTACATAATTTAAGTTTGGTCTAGAGGTTTCCCCACGCTGCAGTGAGCTGTAACCTGGCTGGATGTGTAAACGGACTGCAACCTACTCTTGTAACAAGTAGCTGAGTCACAGCCAATCACAGAAGTCATACTTTAACCACAGACAAGCCAACTTTTCAGTGTTCAAGTAAGGCAAACCCCAAGCTGTAACCAATCTGGGTGTTTCTGTACCTCACTTCCATTTTCTCTACTTCACTTTCCTTTTTCTATCCACAAATCCTCTCTGACCACATGGCAGGAGGGGAATCACTCTGAACTTATTCTGGTGGTGCGGGGAGGGTGTGGCATGTGTTGCACAATTCATAAATTGTTCTTTTCTCAATTAAACTCTGTTAAATTTAATTTGTCTAAAGTTTACAGAGTTTGAGCAAAGAACAATTTAACAAAACATATAAATTTTCTTGTTAAAAAAAAAGCCAACAATATGTAGCTCTTCTACAGTCTGAAAGAGTTAGACAGAAACCTCCTGTATTAGTTTCCTGTGGCTGCTGTAACAAATTAGCACCAACTTGGTGGCTTAAAATGGAAGAAATGTATTTTCTCACAGTTTTTTGGCCAGAAGTCCAAAATCAGGGCCAGCCACTGTGGCTCATGCCTGTAATCCCAGCACTTGGGGAGGCCAAGGCAGGAGGATCACTTGAGGCTAGGAGTTTGAGACTAGCCTGGGCAACATAGTGAGACCCCATCTCTAAACAGAAAAAGAACAAAACAGGTAAAAACAAAAAGTGTGTAGGCAGAGGCTCTAGGGGAAATTCTGTTCCTCACCTCTTCCAGCTTCTGGTGGCAGTCAGCCTTCCTTGGCTTGTGACTGAATCACTCATCTTTGCCTCTGTCTTCACATGGCTTCCTCTAGTACATCTGTCTCCTCTATGCGTCTCTTATAAAGATCTGTCACTGCATTTGGGAGCTACTTGAATAATCCAAGATAAGCTCCTCTTCTGAAGAAACATAATTATATCTGCAAAGACCCTTTTTCTGGACAAGGCAATCTTCATAGGCTATGCAGTTTGAGAGGCAGACATCTCTTTTGGGGATGGGGGCAAAGAAGAAGGATCACCAATCAACCATCTCCACAAGGGAGCATAACTCAAAAAGCAAGCATACATGGGATTGGTGTTTCTGGTTTTGGGAATTTTAGATTTAGAAGTTTAATATCTATTTTCTGAGATAAAAATCCGAGTAAGCAAAAAAGAAGAAGAAAGCATAATCACTGACAAGAAGGCAGGGCAAAAGCAACACCTTCTGACTCCGAAGTGCTGAAGGTTGAAGGCAGGTCCAGACACAAATCCCTAAGACTGTCTTTAGTGCTCCTTTCGCCCCCTTTAGTAATAGAAAAGCTAATTACACAAAAACTCTAAGTCATTAGGAAGCTAAATTGTGGAGCTGATTCTGTTTAAATCAAGCCTGAATGAATAAAAGTTAGTTTTGTAATTTTGGAGGGTTTCAAAGTAAAAGTATTAAAAAAAATGTGCTTAAGTAGAGCATCTCCATTCTCAGTGACTCTGTACAAAACGATGTGTGGCTGTAACTTCCTTCATGGTTAAATTATAAGATATTATGTATTACAACATGATCGAATAGATGCCATTTCAAATCAAGCCCAAGATAAATGACTCATATTTCAAGTTAAGCTTTTTACATTTGAAAAGAAGACAACAACCTTGGACCATTACTGAATCCCAGAGCAGAAAGACTGATGTAGCCCATATTCTAAATATCATTGAGTTGAAGGCAATGAAATTTGTTATATACTATGATATTTGAGAACGTATGTGAGCTTTTTAAATGTGCTCCATGGTTCAGTACTATTAAGTCCTGATACATCCAGTTGATGCATCGCGTCATCAACCTGCCAGCAAGCCTTTGGAGAGCCATTTGTCCCTGGATCCAAATCAAGTATGTACCTGACTGTTAAAAAATATTTTGTTAGACTAAATGACTGAGCTATATTTACGGGCCTGCCAAATGAATTATGACAAAGGTTGACCACTTTGGACCCTCAGGCAGTATTACCAAAAGAAAAAGAAAAAAATCTATTCTTTCTAGTTGTTAATCTTCTCCAGAACAAATGCCTCATTCTTTCTTTTATGAATCTCAGTTGAGGTTCAAGGTTCTTGCACTTTTTTATCTTGGAACTTAACAAGGTAGAGATGTCATTTATCCTGTACATTGTTTCTAGAGATATATTTTCAAAGTTGGTATATAACGTTATTTCTCTGATTCCTGAATCCAAAGGAAGTTGAGGCGTAACAGAAAGAAGATAGATGTTGGAGCTTGACTTACCTGGGTTCAAATTCCAGCATTACTACTTAGTGGGCTCCACATCTTTTTAAGTGGGGTAATAATATCTACCTATGGGGTTACTGTTAAGGTTAATGGTGATTAAGTGCCTAACAAACTGTAGGCACTTATAAAAAGATGGCTTTTGTTATTACCTGACAACAGGCTTCCTCTAAAATTGCTAACTGAAGATTTGCAAAGATAAATATACTAAATTTGATTATGTATAAAATGACGGGGATCAGTTGGGCCTATGGCCAACAGAAAAATACGTAATGTACCTGAAGGTATTCAAAAACAAAAAACAACAAAACAATCACAAATAACAATAGTAACAACAAGCCCACTGTGCCCACCTGACCTAAACCATTGGTCTCTAAACATCCAAATTCAAACAATGTATTTCAGAATGATCATTAGAAATTAATTTGCCTTTGAGCAAATTTATGTCCCAGACAGGCAAAAGGCTTTTATGTTTTTTAACAAATAGTTTTCAAACTCATTTTAGGTTTCCCCTTGTTCCTTTGACCAACACATTAAGTCCACACATCCTTACTTTGTTTTACCGCTCCCATGCTGACTCAGAGATCTTGAACGCTCGGACATCCACAAGAAGGGTATTCAGTTTCTCTGTCTGACTACCTGAATTCCCAGGAAAGCCAACAGAAATAGAACAGAATGGAGTTACAGAGGATGTTTCATTTCCTTCAGGCTTCTGCCACATTACTATGATTTTCTTCATGGCAGAGGCCCATGGAACTATGTAAATAGCTATGACTTCTCTAATAAAAAGACTGAATTTTTAGTTGTATTACATTTCCTTGTATTTTATTATTGTTCTACATTGTGTTTCAGGAAAGTTTTGGAAAATACAAAGATGTTGCCCATAGGAGGGAAACTGCTAAAAACAATTACCTGGTTTTGGAGCTTTTTTTCAAAAAAGGTTTTCCTTTCGCAACTATTTGGGAGTTTACTTCCTTGCAAAAGAAGTGCTTTCTGAAAATTTTCCATTGGCAGTGGGCCAATGCCGTAATTACTTTCAATTAATCCCTCAAGTGTTTCCCTTTCTCTTTGTTATCACCACAAACAATTCCTTCCTCTGAGTGGCAGATTTAGTCTAACTCAGCAAGCTTCCAGAGCAGCATATGAGGCCACAGAGAGTTGAAATTAAAACTTTTGTCGTGTTTTATATGTTCAATCCAGCTGTCGTTGAATCTCCAGTGTCCAGCTCAATGTGAGGGACATATTAGAGGCCAGAGTGTTTGTAGAAAGAAGAGGCTGTAGATGAAGATTGTGGGAGACACAGAGGTTCTGTTTTCCAAAGTTTCGTGTGGCTGGGCAGGAGTGTGAAATTATTAGTCAAAAATTTATCGCAGGATAAAACCTCGATCAGATCAAATATATTAAAGAAATGACTCATAAATCAAGACTACTGTGTGGAGCCATTAAGTTGGAAATATCTACACTCTCCCAGAACTTATTTCATGCTCCAAATATATTCCTAACCGTACAATTTTATGGTCTGTCTCATGTAGAGTAGCATACCAGCCATAACTATTTTAATTCCATTTAATTTTTCAAACCATGTTTCTACAAAGTATTTAAGATTTCTTGCAGGTAACTTCCACAACTGTAGGAAGGCAGTGACAGCTTAACAACTTTTCCCCACTTTCTCTCCAACCCAGTCCTCTCCCATTTCCACACCAGCCCAACTCTAGCCCTCGTGTCCTAATTAAGGCAAAAAAATACATATCTGAAGAACAAAAACTTTAGCTTCCCCAAAGTACTAAGCCTAGAAGTTAGGCCTAAACCTCATGGGTCAGGAAAACTTTAAAAGGCAGAAATTGTTCACTTTCACAAATGAAAATCCAAGATGGCTTCTTTGACTTGCTTGGGTGAAAATTGCTTTCTCTCGTCTCGACGAGAAGAGATCAGATGTGACTCTTAGATCTGCTTTCAAGTATTCTGTTCAATAATCTCTCAATTCTTCGCTACATATTTCTTTAGACTTTGCCTCTGTTTTGAATTTTGCACCTCAATGGCCCCTTGGCTGAGTTCTGTTGCCGATAATTTGAAGACGTCTCTAGTTCCCTGTGATCTGACTATTACGTGGATTTACAGGTGGGACTCTTCAGTCATGCCCTGAAAAGGGGATAAAGTTTTTGTAATCTATTTAGAAGCCACGCAATTTAACATAATTCTACTCTTTCATTTCTCCTCACCTTATACGTATAATCCGTTAAGCTATTTTATAGAGGTTAAATATGATAGGGCAGTGGCACTATAGTATTTCTCAACCTGTTATCAAGACTGCAATATTTTAACAGGAGTGAACACCCAAATGCAAATTTCCATTCTCTTTGTATAACATTTATGCAATAAAGAATGAATTGAGTACATGATTTTTCATTTTGGGAGTACTAGGGCTAGTAATGCATGAGCTGCAAGAAGCAAGCATTAATCTATCTAGCTGCTAAGAAATGAAATGTCACTTAGAGGAACTTGTTCTTGCCAGCACACTCTTTCATAGAATTCTCCATCAAAAAGTGGAGAAAAAAGTCATTCTTTTCCCAATTGCATTAAATCATAGCACATCTAGCCTTTTTCATGTGTTCTGACTTAGTTCCTACATACAGAGTGTACTGAGGCTTGAGTTTTTCAAGGATACCTCTTTTGATTTCATTTTTTACAAGGAAGAGGTGATTTTTACAAGGAAGAGGTAAAATGGTAGCAAAAGAAATACGTCTTCTAAAGAACATGTTTCTAATTGTGCTGCTCAATCGCTGTTGCTATTTCTGGGCTGGCATCTTAGTTGCTGTGGGTTTTGGATGGTGTCACAGGGGGTGGATGTGTGCGTGTGTGTGTGTGTGTGTGTGCCTATATATACCAAATTAGTTCTGTTCACTCGTGACTGAACACACTGAATGAATTATTTCTCTGATAAATTGGGATGATAAATTTTTAGGTGAATTAAGATCATAAATAATATTGATAACAAAGTTCTTTAATACAACAGGTGATTAAAGGCAGGCGGATCGCTTGAGGTCAGGAGTTCAAGACCAGCCTGGCCAATATGGTGAAACCACATCTCTACCAAAAATACAAAAATTAGCCGGGCATGGTGGTGGGCACCTGTAATCCCAGCTACTCAGGAGGCTGAGGCAGGAGAATTGCGTGAACCTGGGAGGCAGAGGTGGCAGTGAAACGAGATTGTGCCATTGCACTCCAGTTTGGGTGGAAAAAAAAAAAAAAAAAAGAACAGAAGTTTATTGGTTCAGAATTCTGGAGGCCGGGAAGTCCAAGATCAAGGTGCCAGCATCTGGATTTCTTGCTGTATCACCACATGACAGAAGGGCAAAGAGTGAGAACAAGAGGAGGCCAAACTCACCCTTTTATAACACACCAATCCCACCCATGAGGATGGAGCCCTCATGGCCTAATGACCTCTTAAAGGTCCTACCTTGATTGGGCATAGTGCCTCACGCTTGTAATCCTAATACTTTGGCAGGCCAAGCTGGGAGGGTCACTTGAGGCCAGGAGTTCTAGACCAGCAAAGGCAACATAGCAAGACCCTGTCTCTACACAAAAATTTAAAAATTAGCCAAGCATAGTGGCAGATACCTGTAGTCCTAGCTACTCAGGAGGCTTAGGTGGGAGAGGTACTTGAGCCTGGGAGTTCAAGGCTGCAGTGAGCCATGACTGCACTACTGCACTTCAGCTTGAGTGATGGCAAGACACTGTTTCTTAAAGAATAAAATAAAAAAGAAGAAGGTCCTACCTCTTAATACTGTTACTACAATGGTAACTAAATTTCAAATTAAATGAGTTTTGGAGGGGACAAAGATTCAAATCATAGCAGCCCAATACTGCTATTATGGCCTGAGAACCCAGAGAGATGAGGCTGTTAGTGTTCTGGGTAAACTAGGGGTGAGTTGGACCTAATGAAAACAGAGAACTTACCTATGAATACACAACTTAATTGTGAAGAGAATAGTTATTATTGTGGTATTTGTGAGGCCTACGCCAACTGTGAGTCCTCCTCTTTTCCCTCTTTCCCATTTCTTAATTGAGTTCCAGTTAGCTGAGATAGCAAGATAAGCAACCTCTGCATTACTAATACTCTACTGTACATTTGAAGGAACATGGTTTCAAAACGGAGAGTAAAAAACGAAGAAGACCTTCCTAAATTATGTAAAGTTTTGGCACTGTACTTTTAATAGAAGTAGTTTTTGTTTGTTTGTTTTTTTGAGATGGAGTCTCACTTGGTCACCCAGGCTGGAGTGCAATGGCATGGTCTCGGCTCACTGCGGCCTCCGTCTTCTGGGTTCAACCAATTCTCCTGCCTCAGCCTCCCGAGTAGCTGGGACTACAGGAGTGTGCCACCACACATGGCTAACTTTTGTATTTTTAGTAGAGATGGAGTTTCACTCTGTTGGTCAGGCTGGTCTAGAACTCCTAACCTCATTATTCACCTACCTCAGCCTCCCAAAGTGCTGGGATTACAGACGTGAGCCACCGTGTTCAGCCAGAAGCAGTTTTCAAATTTGTTTGACAGCGAGAAATTGAAGCAGAGATGTATCCCACCTATTCATCATCTCCTTCTCCCCAGAATAGGCCACCAAAAGAGTGACCACAGAACCCAGGTCTTGTTACCCACTAACACCAAAACAAAATGCTTGCTAATTTTTCAAACTCAAACACTTTTTGATTCTCCATAAAGGCAAAAAAAAAAAAAAAAAAAAAAAAAAAAAAAAAAAAAAAAACCCAAAAACCAAGAAACAGGATAATAGTAAATAAAGAGATTATGGTATCTCTAATAGGGGATGACCTTCAATACTGTCTTTCCTCATGAAAAGAAGGCAAACTTCCCACTTCCCCCATATTCCAGAATTGTATAGAGGAAGTTTGACTTCTTTTTTAAACTTGATAAATGTATATGTTTCTCAATGGTGAATTTCTCTCCATGCCTTTCAATACCTTCCATCCATGGATAAGCCAACATATTCAAGTTAATACTTAGTGTCCATTAGGTCTACTGAGCTCCTACTATAGTCCTGGTCTTAAGGAATGAATATATCTTATTTTTATCTCTCTGTACCGATTTTTTTTTTTTTTTTTTTTTTGAGATGGAGTTTTTGCTCTGTTGCCCAGGCTGGAGTGCAATGGCATAATCTTTGCCCGCTGCAACCTCTGCCTCCTGGGTTCAAGTGATTCTCCTGCCTCAACCTCCTGAATAGCTGGGATTACAGGCGCCTGCCACTACACCTGGCTAATTTTTGTATTTTTAGTAGAGATGAGGTTTCACCATGTTGGCCAGGCTGTTCTCGAACTCTTGACCTCAGGTATCCACCTCCCAAAGTGCTAGGATTACAGGCATGAGCTACCACACCCAGCCTTAGCACCAATTTTAAGTAGTCCTTTAAGTCTTACTTTATACAACATGGGGTAATAAAAAGAATATTAGAGTCTGAGTCAGAAAACCTGGAAATTGCTGTGACAATAAAATAATGGTTGTGAAATGTCTTTGAAAATGTAATGTATCATTCTTTGATTTATAAGGAAGTCTTCACTGAGAGGCCATTGTGTGTCAGGCACTGTTCTAGGTACTTAAGAGCAGCAGTGAGCAAAACAAAACATCTGTCCTCATCAAGCTCACACTCTAATAGGGACAAATACATAATTAATTTTACTATTGTTATTATTTTTTATTACATCATCAGCATCATTGTTAAATAGAGAAGACTGAGTTACTTGTGCTATAGTTCACGTTTGAATTATGACCATACAGAGCGTAAAGTGTCAAGGTGAAGACTTGGGTGTGTGTACTGGCTCCTTGCCACATACTACCTGGACACATCCACAAGGAAGTCATTTCATCTTACCAAGGATAATTCCTCATTCATAAATGTGGGATAACGAAAATATTTAACTCACAAGAATGTTTTAAATATTTTATGTGAAGTGAGAATGTATTTGAATTCAGTGATGAAGGTTAGATATTAAGATGTTATTTTGTACATCTTAAAGTACTATACAATACTATACATACTTAGTACAATTACTGTTAATGTGGTGGCTTTCTATGGAGAAGCATGATGTACTTTGACTGCCTTAGGCTAATTTAGGGTATCTCTTTTTTTCAAAAGATGTGTTTTTAAGAAAAACCAAATTGGAAACAGAAGCGTTCCCTGTTTCAGATAACATGAATTATGTTCATGTTACAACATTTAACATGCATAGCCATGAATTGGTCAATGTTTTGCTAAGAACAGAGTAAAAGGCAACTATTCATATATCAGTTCTCCATTGTTCTGATTACAGGCTTATACATTGGGATGATTCATGGCTTACTTGCTTTTCAAGTCACAATTTCAAGCAGCATCATTTGTCTTCTATTAACAGCTCTTTTTTACTCATAACACTGGAACACAGGAAAGAGGGTTTGGAATTTCTTATCATGAACCTAGAGCTTTGAGATTCAGAGTTTGTTCTTAAATTCCCAGGTAAAATGCAGTTCTTGAAGATTTTTGACCTGGAAAATGAACTGAACTACATGTTAAGAGAATTAGTATGGTGACAACTGGTAGGGTAATTTGGATTTAAGAGAGACAAGAGGTAGGAAAAAAACGAAAAAACTGTAGAGAACATTTTGGAATGAAAATCCTCAACTTGTGTAGGGAACCCATTGCCCCTCCCTCTTTTTCTTTTCTTTTCTTTTCTTTTTCTTTTTTTTTTTTTTTGAGACAGAGTCTCGCTCTGTCGCCCAGGCTGGAGTGCAGTGGCCGGATCTCAGCTCACTGCAAGCTCTGCCTCCCGGGTTTACGCCATTCTCCTGCCTCAGCCTCCTGAGTAGCTGGGACCACAGGTGCCCGCCACCTCGCCCGGCTAGTTTTTTGTATTTTTTTTTAGTAGAGACGGGGTTTCACCATGTTAGCCAGGATGGTCTCGATCTCCTGACCTCGTGATCTGCCCGTCTCGGCCTCCCAAAGTGCTGGGATTACAGGCTTGAGCCACCGCGCCCGGCCTGCCTCCCTTTTTTAAATCCACAACACTGTATTAGTCTACCTCTAAGGCTTAAGAGTAGTAGAAATATTGACTGTGAACATGGATTGTTGTGTAAAGAAATTATACAATGGAAATAGATTTGCACCGTTCACCAGTAAAAAGAAGTAGAGACAGAGATATTTTAAGAGGTAAAATTCTCAGAATTTGGTGATGAAGGTTAGATATCCTGGGAAAAACAGATACCAAGAAGGGGTTCTGGTTTGTGGTTTGCATAAATAAAATAAGTATTAATAACTTATTTACTGAACTAAAAGGATGTTGGAAGAGGAGCAGGTTTAGGGAAGAAGACGTCATGAGTTCAATGTCGTATAGGCTGAATTTGAGATGCTTTTGACTTACCCAATAGTGTTTATTTAAGAGATCTGAAGATCACCTGCGAGTCTTTGTGTAAGGCAGTAATTAAAATTAGGGATGTGGAAAAGATCTCTTAAAGAAAGAAAGAGTGTAGAGTAAGATGAGTAAAAAACTTCACGAACAAAACTTAAGACTTATGAATTGAAGATTAGGCGGCTGGGCACAGTGGCTCACATCAGTAATCTCAGCACTTTGGGAGTCCAAGGTGGGAGGATCGGTTGAGGCCAGCTTGGGCAACAGCAAGACCCTGTCCCTGCATAAAAAATAAAATATAATACAAAGAACAAAGAAGATTAAGTGGAAGAGAATGAGCCTACAAACAATACAGATTGGGAGAGACCAGAAAGGAAGAAGGAAAACAACAAGTTTTCTCTACTGAAAGTAAGAGAAGGGACAGTTTTAGATGAAGGCAGTAGTCAATAGTGTCCAATGTTATTGAAAAGTAAAGTTAGATGAAGATTTGGCTACCGGGAGTTCATTGATTACTTAGCCAGTAAATACCATTCCTATGCTGATAACTCCCAAATGTAAAACTCTAGTCCAGTTCTTTCCTGAGCACCAAACCCATATCTTCAGTTGCATATTGAATGTCAACTAGACATCTCTAGCTTAACATTTTCCAAAGAGTTCTCGAAACTTGTTCCTCCAGCATTCTTCCTCACCTCGCTTAATGTCACCTCTCCACCCTTTAAGTCACTCAGTCAAAAAAAAGTGGCATTATTCTTGACTCCTTGCTTTCTCTCATAGCCCCTCACCCAGTTTTCAGCAAGTTCTATTAGTTCTACCTTCAAAGTATTCTCACCTCTGATTATGTCTCACCATCTCCACTCCAGCTTTACTGTGCCAAGCCTCATTACCTCTTTTTATTTTTACTAACAGCTTGAGGTATAATTGGCATACCACATAATTCATCCATTTAAAGTGTACAACTCAATGGTTTTTTTACTAAAAACCACAGAGTTGTGCAACCATTGCCACAGTTCATTTTAAAACATTTTCATTGCCCCAAAGAGAATTTACTCTTCATCCCTCCTCCCACTACCTCCTGACAATCACTAAACTACTTTCTTTTTCTATAGAATGACTTATTCTGGACTTTGCATATAAATGGAATCGTACACTTTGTGGTCTTTTGTGAATGGCCTCATTCATGTAGCATAATGTTTTCAAGGTGTATCCATGTTGTAGCATGTATCCATACTTCCCTCATTTTTACGACTAAACAACATTCCATTATATGGACATACCACAATTTTGTGTATCCATACATCAGTTGATGGACATTTATTTGTGCTGTTTCCACCTTTTAGCTTTTAAGAATAACGATGCCATGTTTTGTTTAGACATGTTTTCATTTCTCTTAGATATGTATTCAGGAGTGTAATTGCTGGTTTCATATGGTAACTCAATATTTAACCTTTTGAGGATTGCAAGACTATTTTCCAAAGCAGCACCCATTACCTTTTGACAGGATCAGCAGTGGTCCTGCTTCCCCTACTTCCACCCTTGTTCTCCCAATCCATTTTCAACACATCATTTGTCTGTTCAAATTCCTCCAGTGAGTCCTCATCTCACCCAGAGTAAAGTCAAAATATTTGGCAGTTACGACACGCTCCCACACAATCTGGCCACATATGACCTCGCTGGTTTTACCTGGTGCTCTGCCTTTCCCACTTGCTCAGTCCACAGTGACCTCCTTGCTTTTCCTTGACTCTATCAGGTACACTCTCTTGCTTCTCTGCTCCTTCTTTCTGGAAGAGACTTTCTGCTAGATCCATAGGGTTTTTTTCCCTACCACCTCACGTCTTTGTTCAAATTACCTCCTTCTTAGTGAGGCTGAGAGGTGAAGCTGGCTGGGCTTCTGGATTGGGTGGGGACTTAGAGAACTTTTCTGTCTAGCTAAAGGGTTGTAAATGCATCAATCAGCGCTGTCTAGCTAAAGGTTTGTAAATACACCAATCAGCACGCTGTAAAAATGCACCAATCACCGCTCTGTGTCTAGTTAAAGGTTTGTAAACGCACCAATCAGCACTCCGTTTCTAGCTAAAAGTTTGTAAACACACCAATTAGCACTCTGTAAAAACGCACCAATCAGCATTCTGTGTCTAGCTAAAGGTTTGTAAACACACCAATCAGCACTCTATAAAAATGGACCAATCAGCACTCTGTAAAATGGACCAATCAGCACTCTGTAAAATGGACCAATCAGCAGGACGTGGACGGGGCCAAACAAGGGAATAAAAGCAGGCCACCCGAGTCATCAGCAGCAAGCTGCTGGAGTCCTCTTCCACGCTGTAGAAGCTTTCTTCTTTCAGTCTTAGCACTAAATCTTGCTGCTGCTCCCTGTTTAGGTCCGCACTACCTTTAGATGAGCTGTAACACTAACCACTAAGGTCTGCAGCTTCACTCCTGAAGCCAGTGAGACCACGAACCCACCAGGAGGAACAAACAACTCCGGACTGCCATCTTTAAGAGCTGTAACACTCACTGCGAAGGTATGCGGCTTCACTGCTGAAGTCAGCAAGACCATGAACCCACCAGAAGGAAGAAACTCTTGACACATCTGAACATCTGAAGGAACAAATTCCGGACACAGCATCTTTAAGAAATTAACACTCACCACGAGGGTCCATGGCTTCATTCTTGAAGTCAGCAAGCCCAAGAACCCACCAGAAGGAACTAGTTCCAGACATAAGGCCATCGACACTCTCCAGCTCCCTGCTATTGTTTGAATGTTTGTGTCACTCCTAAATTCTTACATTGAACCTAACCCCAATGCAATGGTATTAAGGAGTGGGGCCTTCAGGTATCATTAGCTCATGAGGGCTCCACCCTCTTGACTGGGATTAGCACCCTTATGAAAGAGACTTAAGGAAGCCTGTTTGCCCTTTCCACCATGTGAGGGGACATAGAAGGCACCATTTATGAGGAATGGGGCCTCACCAGACACTGATTCTGCCCAGAATTGGGAGCAATAAATTTCGGTTGTCAGTTACCGAGTCTAAGGTATTTTGTTGTTATAGCAGCATGAGTGAACTAAGAACCTCACTTTCCTGTCTGCTTTGTGTGTGTGATTTTTGTCCATTATATTTATCACTAGTGAATGCACTGTGTTGTTTGTTTATTTGCTTTAGATATGTTTTCCCTACTAGACAGCCAGCTCCATGAAGACAGGAATTTTTGGATTTTGTTCAATGATATACTCCCCAGGGCCTAGACCATATAGTAGGATTAAAGAATTTTTAGATGAATGGTTGAATGACTGAATGTGTGTTGAGCCTGGAAGTCAAATTGGAATAGGTAGAAGAGTGAAGGAAAGTGAGAACATGAATCATTAAGAGTAGACAACACTTCCAGGAGGTTTGAGAATGAGGGAGATGTTGAATATACACAAATGCCTCTGCCTCCCATCCTGTTGGTATGGATGAAGTGTCTCTGCTCCTACTAAAACCAACTTTCCACTTGTACCTGGGATCCTGTTGTGAGGAAAAACTTGTCCTCTGTCAACTTAGGTCTGAATAGTCCCAGGACCTGCAAATTATCTAGCCATAGGCAGATTAATTGGAGAAAAGATAAAAGTTTATTTTCAAGTGCACACAGGAGTTGCTCAGTCACGAGTAACTCACTGAATAGCCAGAGACAGAGGTTTATGTAACGATTTCACAAAAGGAGGGGTGGGTTTCACTGCAAAGGTATAAAGGGTTCTATTGGGCTTTTTGTTGTTAATGGGAATAGAGAGTCTATCTCTTTCCTGGCTGGAAATTTTCCCACGGAGGCGATGGGTGTTATGGCAGCTGAATTCATACTTTCCAGTGCTAAGGGTTAACCTGTCTTCAAACAGTAAACTCCCTCTGATGGGAGTCAACAGCAGCTGTATTTGGGGAGGGTTCTACTCAAGTGTAAATAATGTTTCTTTCTGTGCCTACTGCCTGTTCAGATGTTTTCAGTTTAAAATAATCTTCATAGCACTTAGGTGAGTAGCTAATTCCTTCAATCTAACCCCTGTAGCCTGTGCAGACAGGCCCCCATAATGCATTACTCACGGGGCACCTTTCATACAGAAGACCGCGTGATGGCTCCCTGGGACACTGTCTTTATACTGAGCAAGGTGTAAAGCCCTGCTCAAGGACATCACTCTGGTAAATGTCTCTGCTTAGTCCTGAATCATCAGCTTTTCCTTCTCAACTGCATCATCCTGTTACATACAAACGTATATACGTCCTATTATATACATCCTGTTATATACAAAACAGCCCTTTTTTTTTTTTTTTTTTTTTTTTTTTTGAGGCGGAGTCTTTCTCTGTCGCCCAGGCTGGAGTGCAGTGGCATGATCTCGTCTCACTGCAACCTCCACTTTCCGGGTTCAAGCAATTCTTCTGCCTCAGCCTCCCGAGTAGCTGGGACTACAGGTACCCGCCATGGTGCCCGGCTAATTTTTGTATTTTTAGTACAGATGGGGTTTTGCCATGCTGGCCAGGCTGGTCTCGAACTCCTGACCTTGTGATCCACCTGCCTCGACCTCCCAAACTGCTGGGATTACAGGTGTGAACCACCACTCCCAGCCTAACCTTTGATTTTATAAGGAAAATTTAAATATGCATTAGGCATTCAATGGTGCCTAGGAATTACTGGGACTCCAGTCACAGGAGACCCTCACCCTCAGGAAAGATAGGAGACCATGCAAATACAACACACACAGAAGGCATTTATTCATCCTGATTGTTGAAAACCCTGTCTTCTCCCACAAGCTTAGGGTCAAGCTTGCTCAGAAAGGAAGAGAAAAGGTAAGGATTCAGACCAGTCTCCATATCAGACCTGTCTCCAACACCTAGAGACAATGTAGCAACAAGCCCATAGAGACAGCTCCAGCACCGTCAGAACGGCATCTCCATGGGCCTGGCAGTGAAATCCAGTGCATCAGTGATGCTTGAGAACTTTGGATGTTGTCCTTGGGTCAAACATGTAAAATTGGTCCACAGATATTACACTCTGTATTATCATTATATATTATATATGTTGCTTAATAACAGGGGCATATACTGAGAAATGTGTCATTAAGCAAATATGGTGCTGTACAACTATCATAGTGTTCTTACACAAACCTAGATGGTGTAGCCCACTTCACACCTAGGCTGTATCAAATAGCCAGTTGCTCCTAGATTACAAACCTGTACAGCATTTATTGTACTGAGTACTACAGGCCTTTGCAACACAATGGTGTCTTACATATCTAAACATAGACAAAATGTACAGTAGAAATACGGTATTAGAATTTTATGGGACCACCATCATATATGCAGTCTGTCTTTGACCAAAATGTTGTTATGCAGCACTTGACAATATATATACAGGCATACCTCAGAGATATTGCAGGTTCAGTTCCAGATCACTGCAATAAAATAAGCATCAAAATAAATCAGGTTGGCAGGGCATGGTGGCTCATGTCTGCAATTCCAGCACTTTGAGGGGCTGAGATGTGCGGATCGTATGAACCCAGGAGTTTGAGACCTGCCTGGGCAACATGGCAAAACCCTGTCTCTATTAAATAGAAAAATTAGCCGAGCTGGTGGCACATGTCTGGCTAGCTACTTGGGAGACTGAGGTGGAAGAATGACCTCAGCCTCAGGAGGTCAAGGCTGTGGTAAGCTGTGATTGCACCACTGCACTCCACCCTGAGTGACACAGTGAGACCCTATCTCAAAAAACAAAAAAAAATTTTAATTAATTTTAATTAATTAAAAATAAATCAAACCACATGAATTTCTTGGTTGCCAGTGTGTATTAAGGTTATGTTTACACTATACTGCAGTCTATTAAGTGTGCAATAGCATTATGTCTAAAAAACAATGTACATACTTTAATTTTAAAATGGTTTATTGCTAAAAATGCTGACAAAGTGAGCACACAGTGTAAGAAAAATGGTGCTGACAGACTTGTTCAACACAGGGTTGCCACAAACCTTTAATTTGTCAAAAAAACCACAGTATCTGTGGAGCAAAATAAAGCAAAGTCCAATAAAATGAGGTATGCCTGTCTATAAACTATTTTGTCTCAAAAAAAGTTGACTCAATTTTGAGTGACTAAAATTTTAATACACAGTCCTATGAAGTTGAAAAATAGTATCTCTAGGCAGCCATCCTGGTTTTAATCTAATAAATTATGAAATACAAATTACCAAAGACTTGAAGGACTAGGTTAAACAGGCGATCCTAAACATTAATCATATCACCTACTAGATGCAATTAGCTTTTGGAATAAAACAGTAAGCATAAATATAATCAACTAATTTGTCAGATTTACCAAACACTATATTGATGTTATAAACATTAATTCTTGGGCCATCCTGAGATTGACAACAAATTATTGACAGAATTAGACATTAATAAACACAGCCATGTCTTTGTGGCCTTTCCTTGCACAGAGCTAATATTTTTTTCTATTAATTACCTTATTAATTCAAAATTAGCTAATGGTTTTCTTTTGATAGATATAATCAAGCCAAAAGAAAGATGATAAACGCAAAAACGTTTTTGTGGTTTTTGCTGTTATTTTCTTCTCAGTGATGGATTACATTTTAAAAGGACCAAAATGTCGGTGCATTGCTAAGTCCTAGAACGTGATCTTCCAAGGCCACTGAAGCTGAAAAGTGCCACATTAGGACTCACAGTGAAAGTCACACTGGTAGACTTTAGGCAAATTTTGTTGTTGTTGTTTTTAAGATGGAGTCTTGCTCTGTCGCCCAGGCTGGGGTGCAGCGGCACGATCTCGGCTCACGGCAAGCTCCGCGTCGCGAGTTCAAGCGCATCTCCTACCTGAGCCTCCCGAGTAGCTGGGACTCCAGGCGCCCACTGCCATGCCCGGCTAATTTTTTGTATTTTTAGTAGAGACGGGGTTTCATCTTGTTAGCCAGGATGGTCTCGATCTCCTGACCTCGTGATCTGCCCGCCTCGGCCTCCCAAAGTGCTGAGATTACAGGCATGAACCACTGTGCCCGGCCTAGGCAAACTTTTTTATGCTGCCAAATTAACTGAAAGGAAAGATCTGCTGGGGTACCAGGCATGGTTTCTCCATTATGGGGGCACAGCCAATGGGTGAAACATATACTGTTGTATAAGACAGGATTTGGCTGACTTGTGTCCCTGGTTCCTGTGACAGACCCTAAAAACTCTTGGAATTTCCCAAGTGATAGAAGTGTCTTTATTATTCATGGTGGACCTCTCCGACCACACTGGAGTTTATGCTAATGATGTGACTCACAGTTCTAGGTATTTTCAGCATGGGGGCTTTCCACGCTGGAGAGAAAAATTATGTGGTTAGAGGGTTGGGGCTTCAAGCCCCAACCTGACTTCCCAACATCTGGGGAGGGAAGGGGGACCTAGGGATTGAGTTCAATCATGTGGCCAGTGATTCACCAATCAAGCCTATAGAATGAAACCCCAATGAGAGCTCTGGACACCCAAAGCTCAAGTGAGCTTCCAGGTGAGTGACACATATTGATGGATGTGCCAGGAGGGTGATATGTCCTGAAGACATGGAAGCTCTGTGTTGGGGGACCCTGTAAGATCTCAACATATGTTCTCATTTGGCTAGTCTTGACTTTTATTATTATTATTATTATTATTATTATTATTATTATTATTTTTGATTCGGAGTCTCACTTTGTCACCCAGGCTGGAGTGCAATGGCGCATGTCAACTCCCTGCAACCTCTGTTTCCTGGGTTCAAGAGATTCTCATTTCAGCCTCCCTAGCAGCTGGGATTACAGGTGTGTGCCATCACACCTGGCTAATTTTTGTATTTTTAGTAGCAATGAGGTTTCACCACGTTGCCCAGGCTTGTCTCAAACTCCTGGCCTCAAGGGATCCACCCGCCTCGGCCTCCCGAAGTGATGGGATTACAGACGTGAGCAACTGCACCTAGCAACTCACAACCTTTATAATAAAATTGTAATCCTAAATGTAACACTTTCTGGAATTCTGTGAGTTATTCTAGAAATTGTAGAGCCTGAGGAAGTAGTGGAAACCCCTAAATTTGTCACCAGTTGGTTAGAAGTGCAGGTGGCTGGAAAACCCAGAGCCTGTAGCTGGTGTCTGAAGTGAGAGAAGTCTCGTGGTGGACTATGCCCTCAACTTCCGCAATTTGACCTAACTCCAGGTGGTTAGTGTCAGAATGGCATTGCAGATACATACACAGAAAAAGTCAAGCACCATGCAATAAATGCGTTGAGACAGGCCGGCAGTGAGAAAATGCAGAGAGCACACAGACAGAAGCCTATAACCCAGCACCCTCCCTAAAGTCAACAAAACCTTTCAGCAATGTCACTTGAGATGACTCCGAGAATGTTTGCTTTGTAAAATTCAAAAGTTAAAAGAAGAAAATAAATCACCCAACCAAAGATCATCCAATCAATATTTATATTTCTGGCATATTTTTTTCTGCACATATTTCTATGGATTTTTACATATTTGAGGTACTACTAGATGTATGAATATTTTCACTTTCATTGAACATTTCCTAGGCATAACCTCTTGGCATGAAAGGCTTATCACATATTTTCATTTAATGGCTATTCGCTATGCTATCACATACATTCAATATAACTTATATAACTGTTTTCTCTAATTTGGGGCATTAAGGTTGCTTCTGGATTTCAATACAATAAATAGTGCCAGGATAAATATCTTTACACATAAATCTTTGTCCACATTTCTGATGATTTCCTTAGAATAGACTCTCAAAGTAGAGGTACTGAGTAAAAGATTTGTTTGCGCCAAGCACAATGGCTCAATGACTGTACTCCCAGCACGTTGGGAGGCCAAGGTGGGCGAACCAATTGAGGTCAGAAGCTTGAGACCAGCCTGGCCAAAATGGTGAAACCCTGTCTCTACTAAACATACAAAAATCAGTCAGGCGTGGTGGCACAAGCCTGTAATCCCAGCTACTTGGGAGGCTGAGGCAAGAGAATCACTTGAACCCAGGAGGCGGAGGTTGCAGTGAGCCAAGACAGCGCCACTGCATTCCAGCCTGGGCAACAGAGCAAGACTCCACGTCAAAAAGAAAAAAAACAGAAAAAAAAAAAAATTTGTGCACCTCCTGAAGCCTGGTGCCAAATTTATTTATAGAAATATAAATTTACATTCCTGCTAAGCATGTGTGAGATACCTCTAACTTAACGCTTACCAGCCAAAACTAATTGTTAACTTTAAAAATTTAGAAGTTTGGGCCGGGCACGGTGGCTCACGCCTGTAATCCCAGCACTTTGGGAGGCTGAGGCAGGCGGATCACAAGGTCAGGAGATCAAGGCCATCCTGCCTAACATGGTGAAACCCCGTCTCTACTAAAAATACAAAAAATTAGCCGGGCGAGGTGGCGGGCACCTGTAGTCCCAGCTACTCGAGAGGCTGAGGCAGGAGAATGGTGTGAACCCAGGAGGTGGAGCTTGCAGGGAGTACAGGTCGCGCCACTGCACTCCAGCCTGGGCGACAGAGCGAGACTCTGTCAAAAAAAAAAAAAAAAAAACTTAGAAGTTTGATAGGTCCTTCAAATGTATTTGTTTTAATGTGCATTCATTTGACTACTTGTGAGACTACGTATTTTTTCATGTCCATTGGTTAACTGTATTTATTGTTTTAGTAATTGTTCTGAGTATTTATTGGAATGAGTGTTTAGCTTTAACTATTTCATGTAAAGTTCATGTACTATAGATTTTTCCTAAAGAATGATGCTATGATGTTAGGGTGTTAATCCTTTATGAAGTTAGTTAGGAAGTTAACCCTTCATATTATTTTTAATAGCTTTTGTTTTAAATTGTTGAGTTTTGAGGATTTTACTTTTTGTGAAAAAAATTTTTTTGCATATTTTTGTTTGTGATTGTGTGACAGACATTGAGGTGACCTGCTCAGATTGCCCTTCCAGAAAGAACTGCTGTCTAGTGAGTAGGAGCGTGTTTAGCTGATGGCTTCTAGTTATTAGTTCCTTCAGGTTTTGCCTTAGCTTTCGAGCTGAGGGCACATTATTTTGGGGGTGGTCCTCAACCAATGACTGAGCCAGGCAGTTGTTTAAGGGCCTACCCGTCTACACCAAACACAGGACCCCTCTAATGGGCATTTTTAACTTTTTTTACCCAGCACTGGAGCTTGAGTGCAATTGCTCCAATAAAAATGTCATGATCATTTGCCCAGTTCCTGAACCTGAGCAATTCCAGACCTGGAATCTATTAACCAAAGAAGTGGCTGCGTCCCCAGGGGGAGATCCCTGCCAACACTGAGACAAACATACAGAGCACTGACACTCCAAGTTCTTCTCTAAGGCATCTATGGCCATTTATTCAAGTGAATATACAATATGGTAAGAATGACCAGACCCTTTAAGGGGTGTTAGTTAAAGAGTTCAAGTGGTCACTGAAACTCGGAGACATGGAGCGTCATCACGGCCCCTCTTCTTAGAGTGGGGTCATAGAGGAATCAAGAAGAAATAAGGGTAGGCACAGTGGCTCATGCCTGTAACCCTAGCACTTTGGGAAATCGAAGTTGAAAGATCGCTTGAGCCTAAAAGTTTGAAACCAGCCTGGGCAACACATTTCTTAAAAAAAAAAAAAATTAGCTGGGCATGGTGCCATGTACCTGTAGTCCCAGCTACTTGGGAGGCTGAGCTGCGAGGATCACTTGAGCTGGAAAGGTCGAGGCTACAGTAAGCAGTGATCACAGCACTGCATTCCAGCCTGGGTGACAAAGACCCTATTAAAAAAACAAGAAACAAGAATAAAGGCATTTCAAGGCACAGAGTAGCAATATGTCCTCCAGGTTTACAAACCCAGCTGGTGGTCGATTCCCCAGTCCCTGAATGTGTAATTAGATTTAACACACTTGGCAACTAGAAAACCACGTATATTGAGACATTGGCTTACAGGAGTAACAGTTATCAGAGTGTGGAAAGCCGAATTGGAGGCTATGAAATAATCCACCACCACTCTCCAGTCAGGACAGCAAATCAAAGACATTACTGCATCCCCAGTAAGAAAATGAGGAGTACCAAAGTCTAGTGTTCTTGTTTTGTTTTTTGTTTTGCAATGGAGTTTCACTCTTTTTGCCCAGGCTGGAGTGCCATTGCACAATCTTGGTTCACTGTAACTGCTGCCTTGCAGGCTCAAGCAATTCTGCCTCAGCCTCCCGAGTAGCTGGAATTACAGGTGCCCACTAATTTTTGTATTTTTAGTAGAGATGAGGGTTCACCATGTTGACCAGGCTGGTCTTGAACGTCTGACCTCAGGTGATCTGCCCACCTCAGCTTCCCAAACTGCTGGGATTACAGGAGTGAGCCACTGTGTCCAGCCCTTAGTGTCATTTTTAAAGGACTAAAGGATCCAGGGATGGCGGTACCTATCACATCTCTATTTAATTCACCAGTCCAGTTCCTGCAGAAAGTAAATTGGTTCTGGAGAATGACTGAGACTTCAGTAAGATCAACCAAGCTGTTGCCCAGTCACTACCATGTGTGGTATCATTGCTAAAGGATTTTTTTTTTTTTTTCTTGAGACGGAGTCTCGCTCTGTCACCCAGGCTGGATTGCAGATTGCAGTGGTGCGATTTCGGCTCATTGCAAGCTCCGCCTCCTGCGTTCTCGCCATTCTCCTGCCTCAGCCTCCTGAGTAGCTGGGACTACAGGTGCCTGCCACCTCGCCCGGCTAATCTTTTGTATTTTTAGTAGAGACGGGGTTTCACCGTGTTAGCTAGGATGGTCTCGATCTCCTGACCTCGTGATCTGCCCGCCTCGACCTCTCAAAGTTCTGGGATTACAGGCATGAGTCACCGCGCCCAGCCAACTAAAGGATATTAACATAGCCTCATGTGTCGTACATGGCCGTTGATATAGGTCATGCATTATTTTCTTTTTTTTTTTTTTTTTTTGCGATGGAGTTTCACTCTGTCACCCAGTCTGGAGTGCAGTGGCACAACCTCGGCTCACTGCAACATTCAGCCCCCGGGGTTTAAGTGATTCTCATGCCTCAGCCTCCCAAGTGGCTGGGATTACAGACTTGTGCCACCACCCCCAGCTAATTTTTTAAAAAAATTTTTCGTGGAGACGGGCTTTCACCATGTTGGCCAGGCTGGTCTCGAACTTCCAACCTCAGGTGATCCGCCCGCCTTGGCCTCCCAAAGTGCTGGGATTACAGGTGTGAGCCACCACACCCAGCCAGGGAGTCATTACTTTCTATCCCAATGAAGAGAGAGGATTAAAAACAGTTTACATTTGCATGGAAAGGACAACGTTATACAATTACATTATTGCCTAGAACTATACTGTCTCCTCTGCCCTCTCTCATAATACAGCCTGAAGAGATATGAACTGTTTGGACATCCCACAGAACATCAGATTGATCCGTTACATTGATGATGTCTGACTGATCATTGGTTTCAACAGCACCTAGAAATACTGTTCTGACCTATACGCCAAGTAGCATAGAAGACTTCTAGCTTTAAGTAGGATCCAAAGCCAGAGAAGACTACACAGCAGTTCCAGGATGTGATGCAGTATCCCTGTTACTTGGGCCTTACAACCTGGCAGACCTAGGTAATGGCAGTGTCAGTGATGGAAAATGAGGTAGTGCAGAGTTTATAGCAAGTCTCAACGGTAGAATCACAATTCAGGTCCCTGGGGTTCTGCAGCAAGCCCATGTTATCTGCTGCTAAAAAAAAAAAAAAAAAAAAAAAAAAGTACTTATTAAAAAACACTTCCTAGCATGCTACTGGGTCCTGGTAGAGACAAAAATGCTTGACCATAAAACACTAAGTGACCGTGTATCAGATAATGAGTTGGGTCCTCTTGGACCCACCAAGTCATAAATAAGTCCTGGATGTATCATATCCATCTTATGATGGACTATCATAAATGCCAGTATTCCATCAAAAGATGGATATGACACATCCAGCACCAAGCACAAGCAAGTCATGAGGGCACGAGCAAACTGTATGGGTGAGTAGCCAGATTCCCAACACCCTCGACCAACGTACCAGCACTCCTCTGTCAATTCACACCTATGGCCATATGGTGGTCCCACATGACAAGCTTAAGGTGGAAAAATTAAACAAGAAGGAATAGGATGGATGGCTGGTCAGAGACCTAGAAGAAAAAAAGATGGAAAGGTCATGGACAAGGAGATTTAGGCTAAGGAGCCTGCAGATGCACACAATGTGAATACAGAGTGTCAAGATCAGTGCCCACCAGAAAGCACCCACTATAGAAAAGGCACTAACCAACCATGAAAAACAAGAGCCAGGAATCCCAGCTCTTTGGGAGGCTGAGGAAGGAGGATCTCTTGAGGCTAAGCATTCAAGACCAGCCTGGGAAACATAGCAAGACCCTGTCTCTATAAAAACATTAACGGGCCAAGCGCAGTGGCTCACACCTGTAATTCCAGCACTTCGGGAGGCTGAGGCAGGTGGATTACCCGAGGTCAGGAGTTGTAGACCAGCCTGGCCAACATGGTGAAACCCCGTCTCTACTAAAAAAACAAAAATTAGCAGGGTGTGGTGGCGGACACCTGTAATCCCAACTACTGGGGCAGTCAGGGGGCGGTGGTGGGGCAAGGCAGGAGAATCACTTGAACTCGGGAGATGGAGATTGCCATGAGCCCAGATCCTACCATTGCACTCCAGTGTGGGGGACAAGAGCGATACTTCATCTCAAAAAAAAAAAAAAAAAAAAAAAAATTAACAAATTTGCTGGGCATGGTGGTGAGCACCTGTAGTCCCAACTACTCAGAAGGCTGAGGTGGGAGGATTACTTGAGTCCAGGAGTTGGAGGCTGTGGTGAGCCATAATTACATCAATTTACTGCAGACTGGGCAACACAGTGAGACCCTGTCTCTAAAAGAAAGAAAGAAAAATGACTCAGCCAGTTGATGACAGCCATCTTTTGTGCAGGCACCCCAGGGATAGAACAATGGACACATAAATGAAGTGATGGCAGAGAAGGAGGCCCTGCATGTTCCCATCAGCGTGGACTCCTACTCATCAAGGCCTCTGTAGCTACTGCCACCTCTGAATGTTCAATTCGCCAACAACAGAAACCAGTGCTGAACCTAAAAATATGGCATTATTCCTTGAACCGATGAATGGATGATCTGGTGGCAAGTTGACTACAGTGGACCCATTCCATCCCAGAGGGGCCAACCAACAGTGTGTTCTCACAAGAACAGAAACTGAATATGGATTTGCCATTTCCTACCACACGGCCTCAGCCAGCACTGCTATTCAAGGGTTACGGAATGCTTAATCCACAATAAATCCCACACAAAGAACATCTAACCAGGGAACCCATTTTACAACAGAAGAGGTGAAGGTGTGAGCCCATGCCCACAGCATCCAAAGGCTTGAATCACCACCCAGAAGGTGCCAACCTGCAAGCATCGGAGTGGCCTACTGAAGTGCCAGATCCGAGGCAGCACTCTGTGAGAATGAAATGCCATCCTTCAGGGTATATGCATTGAATCAGAGACATGTATATAATGCTGTGTCCACCGCCAGAAGAATACTTGGGGAAACCAAGAGGCGGAAGCAGGAACGGCTCTGCTTACCATTACCACCAGCGACCATCTGTAAAAATTTTTACTTCTTGTCCCCACAACTCTGAGCTCCAGAGAGTTAGAGGACCTGATCCCAAATGAGACACACTCTTACCAGGAGAATCAAGATCCCACTGAGCTAATAGCTATGACTGCCATCAAGTCACTCAGGGCTCCTTTTGTCCAGGAAACAACAGGCAAAAAGAGAGTCAGCTACTTGTCATCTGTCATCATCTGGAGGAGGTCCAGCTGCTGTTACCCAATGTATGGAACGCAGGTAACCCACTGAGGTGCCTCTTGATACTTTCTTGTCTGAATAGGCAGGTGCTGTAATCCCAGGCGATTTGAAAGGCTGAGGCAGGAGGATCACTTGATCACTGAAGCCCAGCCTAAAGACTTCAGTTATCAGGGCTCCGAACCTTCAGGTGAGAGTTAAGAGTCCCACCTCAGATAAGTCACCAAGACCAACAGAGGTGTTAAGTGAGGGGCAGGGGTTTTAGAATGGATAATAGAGGAGAGAGAGGATGAGCGCTGGTTGCATCCTGAAGAGCAACTGCAGAGATGGGGGTGCAGTTCTTCCCACTGACTTCTCACTTCTCAGTTTCTCCTCGGGGAGGGAGCCTGTAAGAGCCCCACAGGAGCTACTCCCAATGTGTGTACAGAAAGGTGGATTCACAGAGTGCAGGGGGTAGACTGTGGCAGGGACAGAAACATTTTGCTCAGATACACCCTCAAAAATAGGCCTGCAGCCCAGGTAAAAGGTGTGGATAGCAGACAACCTCCAGCTATGAGTTCATCAGGATTCTCCTCAGCTTTCAAACAGAGGCTGCTCTAATACTCAGGGCAGCCCTTAGCCACTCATGGAGCAAGAAACTGGTTCAAGGCTCAGCTTTGTCGCCCAACCTGGGACTCCTCTAACGGGAAATCTTTGTTCTAGAGCTCCCCATGGGACTACTCAACTTTTTTCAGATTCACCTTTCCCTGCCCATTCCTGCTTCCTCCCTTTTTCCCTTCACAGGCATGACTCACCAATAAGCCTTTCACATTCTAGGACAATTGCAGTGTCTGCTTCCTGCAGAACCCAGCCTGTAAGAAAGAGCTTCCATTGTTTTAAGCTTAGAACATTCTTTCCAATCTGATTTACAACAAAAACAAAAACAAAAAACCCACACACATATACTTTCATCTATTTTTAGGAGTAACTTGAGTTTTTACATTTTAATGCCTTCCTCATTCTGTAAATTATTTTGGTATAGTGTTAAGTGAGGATCTAAACTGATTTTTCCCCTGTGGTAGGCAACCTCTAATATCTCTACCTTCAGACCTTCATGCCGCTATGTAATCCTCTCTCCTTGAGTGAGGGCTTGTTTAGGCTAAAAGATCACCTCTCTTAACAGTGTGGGCCTGACAACGTGGTTCGGCCATCCTTGACAAGCGGCTCCCATCTCTGGGTCTTGGGCAATTGTTCTAAATCTCATTTTCTCCAAACTAGAAGGACAGTGGAGTGAGGCTGGAAGGTACACAACCCTAATTCATCAAGGAGCAAGACTTGGAAGTGGCATATATCAATTTTGTTGACATCTCATTAGCCAAAATGTGGTCACATGGGCGTACCCAGCTGCATGGAGGATTTGAAAATACAACATCACTTATTGATCATTCATTCCTTTCCCCCACTGAGTTATCCTTTCATCTCTATCATACGTTATATTCTATCCACTGATCCCCAGCTATTGCCAGGGCACTTCATTCATTCCTGCTTTCTGATTTTTTTATATATGATACAGCCAGTTTTCATTACTTTTCTTTTAGAATAGTCTCTAAGCTAATTTTTTACTGTCTAGGTTGCAGATGAATGGTTAAATTAGTATGCCCACATTTTTAAAAAACAACTGATCTTTTTAAATTATTATAAAACATTCATATAGAAAAGGGCACAAATTATACATGCTATTTCTTTTTTTTCTTTTCTTTTTTTTGAGACGGAGTCTCACTATGTCACCCAGGCTGAAGTGTCACCCAGGCGCGACCCTGGCTCACTGCAACCTCTGCCTCTCGGGTTTAAGTGATTCTCCTGCCTCACCCTCCCGAGTAGCTGGGATTACGGGATCATGCCACCACACCCAGCTAATTTTTTGTATTTTTTGTAGAGACTGGGGTTTCACTGTGTTAGCCAGGAAGGTCTAGATCTCCTGACCTCATTATCTGCCCACCTCAGCTCCCAAAGTGCTGGGATTATAGGTGTGAGTCACCACACCTGGCCCATACATGTAATTGCTAAGAATTTTTGGAAAATGAATACACACAACCAGCACTCAAATCAAGAAATAAGTCCAAGGCAGGCGGATCACCTGAGGTCAGGAGTTCGAGACCAGCCTGGCCAACTGGTGAACATGAAACCACATCTCTACTAAAAATACAAAAATTTGCTGGCTGTGGTGATGGGCGCCTGTAATCCCAGCTACTTCGGAGGCTGAGGCAGGAGAACCACTTGAGCCTGGGAGGCAGAGACTGCAGTGAGCTGAGATTGCGCCACCGCACTCCAGCCTGGGCGACAGAGCGAGAATCCCTCTCAAAAGAAAAAAGAAAAGAAAAGAAGCATTATCAGAACAAAAGACTCCCTTGCACCCCTTCCAGACATCATAGATCATTTGCATCTGTTTTGGAACTGTATATGAGTGGAATCACAAAGTATATACTCTTTAGTGTCTGCCTTCTTTGTTCATTATTATGTTTGTGAGATACACCTACGTTGATGCTGTGGTTGTAGTTCATCCTCATTGCTGTATATTATTTCATTGAATGAATATACAATTTATTTACTCATTTATGGACATTTGATTGTTTCTAATTGTTGACTGTTAAAAATAGTGCTGCTATGATCATTAATGTACCAAAAATTTGCCCATCAGAATTCTGTTTTTAACTATGATAAACTCACATATTCAAGAAAAAAATAAACATGTTTGCAATACCCAGTCCAACTGTCCATGAACAACTATGTATCTGCATGAAATCTTTTACATTTTTACACCTCTCAGAATACTATTGTAAGTATTCATATACGTACATCATGTTTTTTGTTAGAGCTATTCATTGGTATATAAAGTTTCTGTTGACACCGAGTTTCATACTACTAAAAAAGTGATTATTACTAGTATATAGCACTGCTATTTAATACATATTTTCCTTTATTCTAGACACTTCTAAAATACCGACTCTAAATTCTAAAGGAAATGCTTCTAATGTTTCATTATTCTATAATTCAAGTGCTCTCTTGTACTTTGCTGCAGGATCACCATTGTCTTCATAACCATTTCTCTAACATGAGAATATCACCGTGGGTCATGTAAAATTGATATGCATTTATTAGCCTACTTTTGTAACTGTTTCTTCCAGTAGCCTCTGACCTCACTTCTTTTCAGTTCCTTTTGCAAGTTTCTTATCCAATCTTTTAATGTGAGAGTGTCCCAAGGATAAGTCCTTGGACTTCTTTTAGCTTCATTCCCTAGTGAGCTTACCTAAGCATGTGACCTTAAATACCATGTATATGCTAATGACCAAAAATATAAATACAAGGTCTGTATCTCTTCCCAGAACTCCAGTCTCTCATATCCACTTATCTATTTGTTATCACCACTTTGATGTCTAAAGGCATCTCAAACCCAACATATCCATATCCCTTCCAAATCCCATTCACTGGCAGTCTATCTTATGTCCGTTAAGGGCCACTCCATTCTTACAGTAGCTGAAGCCAAATCTTCTTTCTCTCATATTCTATAAATGCAATCTATCAGAAAATCAAGTAAGCCTCACTGTATACCCAGAATCTGACTACTTCTTACCTCCTCCGAGGCATCAGCCCGTTGGGAGTTTCCTCATCTCACTTGGATCACCACAGAGACTCCAAAATAATTTCCATCTTCCATTCACACATCCTTTCCTCAAGAAAGTAAAAACTTAAATAGGATTGAATTAATTCGCTGTTCAAATCCTTCCTACATTCCCATGGACCTCCTCCTCCCATCACTTCACAAGTCCCATCTCCTACTGCACTTTCCTTTGCTCATTCCACATCAGCCAAGTTGATCTCCTCACTCTTCCTTAAGACAACTAGCCATGCTCCTGCCTCAGGGCCTTTGCACTTCACCCTGGCCTCTCTCTTTTGAGATGTTCTGATGGGTTACTCTATTACTTCTTTCATGTCTTTGCTGAAATATCACACTCTTAGTTAGGCCATCCCTAACCTCTGTATTTCGAACTTCAAACCACCTCCCCATCTTTAGTACTCCCTTTGCCCACCTTTCTCATTTCTTTTATTCTATACCACTTTTCACTTTTTGATAGGTGATATAAATTATTCATTAATATTTATTATCTGCCTCTCCTCATTTCCATTCCAGTGGAATGTTAAGCTTCAGAGGGCAGGGATTTTGTCTGTTTCATTTACTGTTTTATCTCAGTTTTAGAACAGTATGTGGCAAATAGTAGTCACTCAGTGAACATTTGCTGAATCAATGAATGAATCAATCAAGAGATACTAAAATAAGACCAGGTGCAGTGGCTCACACCTGTAATCTCAGCACTTTGGGAGGTCAAGGTGAGAGTATTGTTTGAAGCTAGGGGTTTAAACCCAGCCTGGGCAACAAAACAAGACCTTGACTCTACAAAAATAACAATAAAAATTAGCTAGGCACAGTGGCACATGCCTATAGTCATAGCTACTCAGGAGGCTGGGAGGCTGAGACAGAAGGATCACCTGAGCCCTGGAATTCGAGTCTGCAGTTAGCTATGATCCCACCACTGTCCTCCAGCCTGTGCAACAGAACAAGACCCCATCTCTAAAAGAAAAATAAATAATAATAGTTTTTATAAATGTTTAAGAAATACTATTATAAGCCTATTATTTAAGGTTAGGATATAATCTCCAGAAGAAAAACTAAAAAACAAAAAAGGTCTTTGCTGCTAGTAATAGACCTGAGTGTGGAGGGAGGTACACTTCTTTATAAAGTACTTTCTTATACTATTTGGTTGTTTTTATCATGTGCATGTATTACTGTGATAAAATTTCAAAAAAACTCTTAAATGAGCCCCTGTGCCTGGAAAAATCATAGGATAAGAATACAGGAAGCCTAGCCAACAACAATTTGCTTTATAGTAAATTGCTCTAAATCTGTTTTGAGAGCAAACTATTGAATCTGCTAATGGTACATACAGATGGTACAAAACAATAAACTTCTTTTGGGTGTCGGGTGTAATTTTAAACAGTATCTTTTATTATGCTTTAAAGCAACTTCAATCTATTTATATGATCAAGCTTTATATTATTACATTAAGTTCCAAATATTTCACAATGGGTATAAAATGTACAGGGATGTCATTATTCAAGACTTTATACAAAATGTGATTTATTGATTCTCTAAATGTGGGTGGAGAAATAATGGAAATAATTTTTCATATGCTGATAACTGACATATGTGAATGCTTGCTAATTTGACGGAGGTAGGAAGGAAAGGATGGAAGTAACAAAAATAATTTTGTCTAAGGCTGCAAGTGACATAAATTCAAACAATTGCTTTTTCAGTCTTCTGGCTTGCTCTATTCAATGTTTGCTGAGCTTTAGAGAAGGCTGAATCCCACCATGGCAAACTGCCATCTTTGTCAGAAGCAAAGAGCTGTTTACATTCAAGGCACATAATAAGTGCAATGTGAAGTGAAAAACAGTGTGAGTTCTATTATGGCTGATTAGCCCATTGTACACTGTTACAACTAACATCTTCCTTGTGCTAAAAATAGTGTGAAGTCACAGGACCTCAAGCAGCATGATCCATCAGTACTGTACTCTTTCACAAGATTGCCAACAAAAGCTGCCTCTAACTCCCCAGCAAAATAAAAGGGCCACTTATTCACTTCAGTGTCCTCCAAAATATGTAGTTTATCTGAGCTGTTAGGAAACCTGTCAGAAAATGAGGTGCAGGGAATTCATTGCGTCCAAAAAATAGATCTGTCTTCTCTGCTATTTCCTTTTGAAAACGAGATCCTTAATAGGAGCATCATAAAAGTCGGTTGGTTGCTGTTAAACTTGCATTGTTAGCTGCTTCTTAATCACACTAGTGGTGGAATTAGTGCATATTTTGATGCATTGGCTACCAGTAGCCCAAACAAATAAATAAATCTCCCTGAAGTGACAGAAACAGGAGGCAGTGGTTTGAATAAACTCTGAGTCCTAGGTCATTTCATCACCAAGTCAATAGCCCTTCTCGTTGAAGGGGGGAAAACAAACTGCTTTCTATTCTATTGAAAGCCTGGAAGAATTTGCACCACAGTAATCCTAAATCCAGAGGCAATCTATTAAGAACTCAGCATTACCAATCCTGAGACTCAACTGATAAGCACATTCTTTTCCCCCTTCCACATTAATCCTCTTAAAGACTGTGCTAAGTAATGAAAGGGTGCGATGAAAGAGGCCCCCCTTTTTTATTACAACCATATAAACTGCTTGTGTAAATGTTTCATTAACAAACTGCTGGACTCGTATTTAATTTCCTTGGCCTTCCTCCCCCTGTTCCTCCCGGTATAGTGCTCCTGGGTACGGCATAACTAAATGTGTGATTTACACATTTCAGAGAAACATTCCCACACTCGAATGCTGTAGCATGACAAAGGGAAGGGAGGGGCTGAGAGAGAGGTGTTGAACCTATTGTAGACATTTTAATTTACAATTCTCTTTTTATGGGCTTTAAAAAGATGAATGACTTGCACCCACTTATCAGTTTATGTTTCATTTCTCAGTTCTTTCTAATAAGTACTGGTCTGCATGTAAGCAAGCGCCTTTGGCTGACTCATTTGAGGCTGACCCTTTTGAAGACATAGATATTCTAACATACTAAGAAGAAAAGGAAGATGAATTCCAACGTATATCCAGTGTGCAAAGAACTCTTCTGTGAACAACATAAAGGCCAAAATACATGGCTTACCTTTACTTTGAATATGTCAAATGATACGGGATATTTTATGGAAATATACATCCTGTGTTTTTCCCTGTAGTCATCTAGTTACAATCTGGTGTTTTGCTTGCTTTAGCTAATCTAGTAAATCCTAACAGAATGCTTTCATTATCTTTTTTAATGGTGACATCTTAGTATAACATTAACTGTCCTTTCAGACAAGCAAGATATGCCTGTGGCACCTACTGAATTCATCAATATCCAGTCACAGGATGTATGAATGCAACTTGAAGATACAGAATCAGTCACCTACAAGAGTAGTTTAAGTTAAATCCTGATACAGAAAAAATAGGTTATCACATCCAGACGAGTGCCACTGGGCCAGATTCTTAGAAAATGCATTTTCATTGTATTTGAAGAGATTCCAAACTTTGAAAAATTAATACATCAGAAAACCAAATAGAAATGTAGCCTCTTTATAATACAAGTGTCTTTCCCTGGGTGTCATTCATGTAATTTCAGTTTACTGTGAGCACTCCGGCCGCAGCTGGGGTCACTCAGTCTGGGGAAGAACCGTTATCTGGGTCAGTGTATGTAGTTTTGTCTCTAGCTGCAACTATGGTCTGGTTTCAAAGTGAATACATTCATTTGGATCAACAATGCCCTGGAGAATAAACGCTTAAATGTATTCAACCTTAGGAAGAGCTGAAAACATCAATACCTTCATAAAGCCACTTTGATTTGTATTGACTATGGTTGTGCTGCTAATTCATATACATCATTGTTTACTTCACAGAGCTTTTAACGTGACTTTTGATTTGACTTTTGGTTTATAGAAAAAAGTGATTCAATTTCTACCAAGAAGTGGTGGGCTCAGACCTCCCCCAGATTCTTACTTTCTCTCTGATGTGGCAAGGTTGAAAGAGGAACTCTCTTGTCACAGTATAAATAAATTGCTGCAGAACAGCTTATGTGCACTTTTCTTTTAACTTTCATGGTCACAGGTAATAGCAAAGTAGATCGTCCAGATTAAGGGGAATCAATTATCTAGCATGTTATTAATGTGTTCAGAGCAAAGACCATTGATTAACACTGGAGCAAAGACCGTGAGCTAGATGCACTTTCTACTTAGAAGATCTGTGTTAGGCAAAGGAGAAAATTCACTGGACACACTCATATTCTGTCATTTGTTTAGTGACAAGCCCTGAAAGGTTTTGTTTACAGAAACCACTTGGGCAAACTGCAAAGCTCCACGAATAAATGGAACCTGCCTTCGGTAAGAGTTTTAGTTTTGTTTGTTTGATGCTATGCCAAATGGAGACTAAAAATTCTTTTCTAGCAGCTCATTTATTTCTAAGCCATGAAAATAAATGGCTTTAAACCAAGCTAAATGGACTGAAGTGACTCGAACTGGGTTTTGTGGTTTATTGAGTAGTTCCCAAACTTACATGAGAATTGAAACATTTTGGATTTTCATGGTTGAAGTCCTATCCAGAAGTGCAGTAGAGCAAAGATGCTAATTTTGTCAAGAAAAATGTTCGTTGCTCAAGAAGTTGCAGGATAATAATATTTAAGCAGACACAGAATTCAGAATATAAGTCAAAATGAGAATATGATAGCTGGTGTCACTTCTTCTCGGCTATGCATACACCTGAAAGCACAACATATCCATGGCCCAAGAAAAATTCACAGTTCTGAAGCAGATAAACTTAGAAAGCCTCGAGAAAGCCCAGACTCGTCAGCATCTCACAGTTAATTAAAGAAGTGAGTGAAGGCATCAAGGCTTGCTCCCTTCTGCCTGAATAATTCACCGCCTGTATCCATTATTAAAACCCGTTACTTCACCACAATGATTCCCAGCTCGAGATGGATTGGTCTCAAAACTGGGAGATAAATTGTAACAAGGCCTACAGCTCTATTAATAAATTGAAATGAACATTTATTTGCTCATCTAATTAGAACTGTAGTTTTTCCAAATAGTGTAGTAATGCATTACCTTGACAGGCAGCACTACCTACCTTGTGTGAGATAAAATGAACAGGAGGGATTTGCCCCAGATTTGGGGTTTCTCTGCATAAAAAGTTCTTTGGTCGCTGCTGTTCCTTTTAAACCATTCATTCTGCCACTATGCTCTGCCGATCCTATCTCTCCAGGATTGATGGGAGCTTAGCTTTTGAGGTACTTCGTCAGAGGGCTGCAAGGAAATGTGCATATAGAACATGCATTCTTCTTTTGTCCTGTCTCTTTTTAAAGTGTTGCAAAGGAAAAAAAAAAAAAAAAGAATTTGAAGATTTTCCTCACCCCCTCCCCATTTCCATTTCCCTTCATCAGGATTACAAAGCCTTACAGCTTAGAGGTTCAAAGGACTTGTGCTTGGGGTCTGGCAGACACAGGTTTGGTTCCTGACTCAGTCACTAAATTTATACAGCCTCAGTTTCTTCCTCTGCAAAATGAAAATAATAACGTCCATTTGTGCAGGGTCCATATGAAGTTTAGAGAAGATCTCTGTAAAGTAAGAAACTCAGAGTGGGTTTTTCATCTATGATACATGTCATTATTATTCAGCAATTCTTGCTCTTCTGTTTGCAAATTAGATTTTTAAAAATATTTGAGCACATTAGCATGGAGGGTCTTTATATAAAACAACCAGCTCTCAATTTTTGAAGGACTCTAATGAATAATGTGGTATTCTATGGACATAAGACTTTTTCATTATGAATCATTTCCACAGCAAAAGTGCTGTCTCCCCCACTGCTAGATTATAAAATGTTCAGACAGTAGGTTTTCTGTCTTTTCCCTTCCTCCCGTAGGCCTACAACATGGTAGATGCCAGTAACTGTTTTTTTTTTTTTTTTTTTTACTAGAATGAGAAGTGTGGCTATTATATAACCTCTCATGAAATAAGCACTTCTCTCTTGGGTCCTATGAGGCTCTAAAGCACACAGAGGCTAAGTTGGGCCTTCTTGATTTTATACAGCAGATTCAAATTCATGCTTCTTCAAATTCCAGCCACCTGCTCTCATAGGAATATACTTCCTTTCATAAAATTAGCAGAAATGGTATTTACCACCTACTCATTTCAAATTTGAACTCTGGTTGTTGGGTACTTCTCCTTTGATAAAACGAGAATTTTTTTGAAAATAAGTTTCTGGGTTGTCATAATGAGTATCAGGTCCCTTAATATGCTCTTCACCTTACAGATAAGGGAATTACCGACGATTTCTTCTTTGGCAGGTTCTGGCCAAGGCTGTACCATTATAAGGAATAGTATTAGATTTGGCTTAAGAGAAAGAGCACTTCTTGTTTTTCTCCATGTGTTCCAAAACTGCTGAGTGGGACACATTTCACTAAGCCCAAATTCTTTCTGTAAGTAAAATTTAGAAGAAAGGAAAATAATGAGTGAGATGTTAAGTGCATCACTAAGAGATAGTATGGTGCTCTTTTGCAATGGCTGTGCTTCCAGGACAACAGTATCAGTTAAACAAATCAGTCTCAAGTCATAATGTTATCTAAGCACACATGCAAATACAGTGTTTTGTCCTACAGCAGACTCTTAGTCAATAAAAGCAAAAAGAAGCAGGATTCAAAGTAGCCCCTAATTCAGTAATTCCTTTATGCTATTTACTCCATGCACAATAACAGTATTTAAAGACAGTATACATTGGAACACAGTTGTTTTTATAGATTTTCATTAATTTTTTTCTATTGAAAACTAGAGCAAATTTAAGATTAAAAGTCTAGATCGGGTGTGGTGGGTGGCTCACAGTTGTAATCCCACCACTTTGGGAGGGCGAGGCAGGCGGATCACTTGAGGTCAGGGGTCCGAGACCAGCCTGGCCAACATGGTGAAACCCCATCTCTACTAAAAATACAAAAATTAGCCGAGCATGGTGGCGGGCACCTGTAGTCCCAGTACTCAGGAGGCTGAGGTGTGAGAATCGCTTGAACCCAGGAGGCAGAGGTTGCAGTGAGCCAAGATCACACCACTGCACCCAGCCTGAGTGACAGGGTGAGACTCCGTCTCAAAAAAAAAAAAAAAAAAAAAAAAAAAAAAAAGATTAAAAGTCTAATGAGCACATAAGGTCATAGAGTAAAAGGTAAGAAGAGTCTTTCATTCTTCATACCAGTACAATCAATCCCACTATCTACTTGCAAGCATTGTTAATAGTTTCTTATACAGATGCTCCTTGACTCATGATAAGGGTACATCCTGATAAACCCATCGTAAACTAAAAATATCGTAAGTCAAAAATGCTTTTTTATTTATTTATTTTTTGAGACAGAGTCTCACTCCGTGGCCCAGGCCAGAGTGCAGCGGTGCGATCTCGGCTCTCTGCAACATTCGCCTCCCGGGTTCAAGCGATTCTCCTGCCTCAGCCTCCTGAGTAGCTGGGAATTACAGGTGTGCACCACCACGCCCGGCTAACTTTGCATTTTTTAGTAGAGATGGGGTTTCGCCATACTGGCCAGGCTGGTGTCACTTCTGGCCTCAAATGATTCACCCACCTCAGCCTCCCAAAGTGCCTAGATTACAGGCATGAGCCACCGTGCCTGACCTAAAAATGTACTGAATGCACCAAACCTACTGAACATCATAGCTGAGCCTAACCTACCTCAAAATGTGCTTAGAACACTTACACTAGCCTGTGATTGGACAAAACCATCTGGCAATTGCTGTCAAACCATTGTAAGTTGAAGACTATTGCTTTATCTTTCCAGAAACTTCCATATATCATATACATCTAATTGCATGCAATTATGTCTATGATTTGTTTTATTTTACAAAAAGGAACTTAAACTATACATACTGTTTTATAATTTTTAAAACTTAAAGTTATATCTTGGAGATCTTTCCATATAGATCTGTTTTCTTTTCTTTTTTTTTTTTTTTTAATTATACTTTAAGTTCTGGGATACATGTGCAGAATGTGCTGGTTTGCTACATAGGTATACATGTGCCATGATGGTTTGCTGCACCCATCAACCCGTCATCTACATTAGGTATTTCTCTTACCTAACGCTATCCCTCCTCTAGCCCCCTACCCACCAACAGGCCCCAGTGTGTGATATTCTCCTCCCTGTGTCCATGTGTTCTCATTGTTCAGCTCCCACTTATGAGCGAGAACATGTGGTGTTTTGCTTTCTGTTCCTGTGTTAGTTTGCTGAGAATGATGGTTTCCAGCTTCATCCATGTCCCTGTAAAGGACATGAACTCATCCTTTTTTATGGCTGCATAGTATTCCATGGTGTATATGTGCCACATTTTCTTTATCCAGTCTATCATTGGTGGGCATTTGGGTTGGTTCCAAGTCTCTCCTACTGTGAACAGTGCTGCAATAAACATATGTGTGCATGTGTCTTTAGAGTAGAATGATTTATAATCCTTTGGGTATAAACCCAGTAATGAGATTACTGGGTCAAATGGTATTTCTAGTTCTAGATCCTTGAGAAATTATCACAGTCTTTTACAATGGTTGAACTAATTTACACTCCCACCAACAGTGTAAAAGCATGCCTATTTCTCCACATCTCACCAGCATCTGTTTCCTGACTTTTTAATGATCGCCATTCTAACTGGCATGAGATGGTATCTCACTGTGGTTTTGATTTGTATTTCTCTAATGACCAGTGATGATGAGATTTTTTTCATGTTCATTGGCCGCATAAATGTCTTCTTTTGAGAAGTGTCTGTTTATCTCCTTCATCCAGTTTTTGACAGGGTTGTTTTTTCTTGTAAATTTGTTTAAGTTCTTTGTGGATTCTGAATATTAGCCCTTTGTCAGATGGACAGATTGCAAAAAAAATTTTCCCATTTTGTAGGTTGCCTGTTCACTCTGATGATAGTTTCTTTTGCTGTGCGGAAGTTCTTTAGTTTAATTAGATCCCATTTGTCAATTTTGGCTTTTGTTGCCATTGCTTTTAGTGGTTCAGTCATGAAGTCCTTGTCCATGCCTATGTCCTGAATGGTATTTCCTAGGTTTTCATTTAGGGTTTTTATGGTTGTGGGTCTTACGTTTAAGTCTTTAATCCATCTTGAGTTAATTTTTGTATAAGGTGTAAGCAAGGGGTCCAGTTTCAGTTTTCTGCATATGGCTAGCCAGTTTTCCCAACACCATTTGTTAAATAGGGAATCCTTTCCCCATTGCTGGTTTTTGTCAAAGATGAGATGGTTATAGATGTGTGGTGTTATTTCTGAGGTCTCTGTTCTGTTCCATTGGTCTATTATGTCTGTTTTGGTACCAGTACAATGCTATTTTGCTTACTGTGGCCTTGTAGTATAGCTTGGATGCCTCCAGCTTTGATCTTTTTGCTTAGGATTGTCTTGGCTCTACCGGCTCTTTTTTGGTTCCATACGAAATTTAAAGTATTTTTTCTAATTCTGTGAAAAAAGTCAATGGTAGTGTGATGGGAATAGCATTGAATCTGTAAATTACCTTGCGCAGTATGGCTATTTTCACAATATTGATTCTTCCTATCCATGAGCATGGAAAGTTTTTCCATTTGTTTGTGTTCTCTCTTATTTCCTTGAGCAGTGGTTTGTAGTTCTTCTTGAAGAGGTCCTTCACATCCCTTGTAAGTTGTATTCTTAGGTATTTTCTTGTTTTTGTAGCAATTGTGAATGGGAGTTCACTCATCATTTGGCTCTCTATTATTGGTATATAGGAATGCTTGTGATTTTTGTACACTGATTTTGTATCCTGAGACTTTGCTGAAGTTGCTTAACAGTTTAAGGGCATTTTGGGCTGAGACAATGGGGTTTTCTAAACATACAATCATGTCCTCTGCAAACAGGGACAACGTGGTTACCCCTCTTCCTATTTGAACACGCTTTATTTCTTTTTCTTGCCTGATTGCCCTGGCCAGAACTTCCAATACTATGTTGAATAGGAGTGGTGAGAGAGGGCATCCCTGTCTTGTGCTAGTTTTCAAAGGCAATGCTTCCAGCTTGTGACCATTCAGTGTGGCTTGCCATAAATAGCTCTTATTGTTTTGAAATATGTTCCATCAATACCTAGTTTACTGACAGTTTTTAGCATGAAGGGATGTTGAATTTTATCAAAGGCCTTTTCTGCATCTATTGAGACAATCATGTGGTTTTTGTCATTGGTTCTGTTTACGTGACGGATTACGTTTATTGACTTGCGTATGTTGAACCAGCCTTGCATCACAGAGATGAAGCTGACTTGATCGTGGTGGATAAGCTTTTTGATGTGCTGCTGCATTCGGTTTGCCAATATTTCATTGAGGATTTTTGCATTGATGTTCATCAGGGATATTGGCCTGAAATTTTCTTGTTTTGTTGTGTCTCTGCCAGGTTTTTGTATCAGGATGATGCTGGCCTCATAAAATGAGTTAGGGAGGAGTCCCTCTTTTTCTATTGTTTGGAATAGTTTCAGAAGGAATGGTACCAGCTCCTCTTTTTACCTCTGGTAGAATTGGCTGTGAATCCGTCTGGTCCTGGGCTTTTTCTGGTTGGTTGGCTATTAATTACTGCTTCAATTTCATAAATCGTTACTCGCCTATTCAGGGATTCAACTTCTTCCTGGTTTAGGCTTGGGAGGATGTATGTGTCCAGGAATTTATCCATTTCTTCTAAATTTTCTAGTTTATTTGCGTAGGGGTGTTTATAGTATTCTCTGACAGTAGTTTGTATTTCTGTGGGCTCAGTGGCGATATCCCCTTTATCATTTGTTATTGTGTCTATTTGATTCTTCTCTCTCTTCTTCATTAGTCTGACTTGCAGTCTATCTATTTCGTTAATCTTTTCAAAAAACCAGCTCCTGGATTCATTGATTTTTTAAAGGGTTTTTCGTGTCTCTGTCTCCTTCAGTTCTACTCTGTAGATCTAGTTTTCTTTCGAGGGTTACATTGCATTTTTTTCTTTTTGTAGATAACTATACAATATTGATTGAACCATTCCTCTTTTGATGGATATTTAAGTTGCTTGAAAGTTTTTGGAACTGTAAATAATGCCTCAGTGGACATACTTGTAGACATATATTTGCTTACTAATGTTTGAATCAAACAATTTGTCCAATGTGTGGTTTCTAAAATGGATATTATCTATTTTCCTCAAAATGTAGATTTTATAAAGGTTTTTCCACTATTTAATAGGGTGCTTCTACAAGTCAAGGAATATAATTAACATCTAGTCCAGTAAGAGTAAATTATTCTTTAACCATTACCTATGAATTATATGTATTTAAGAACAATTATGCTGTTTGACAAACGTAATTTTCACTCATTGAGTAGAGAATTATTAATGCATCTCATTCAAGACAAAATGAAATGTCTCAGAGAGCAAGGTCTCAGCTCAGTTTGTGCTCAAGGAACAACAATTTTAGATGCTAATTACATCTAAGCCTTGAGACATTTCCACTGTTCTCGATTTCTTCGAAAGATGTTTTAGGTGAGGTTTTTCTTCATTGGAATTGCCAAAGAACATTCCAACACCATCACTTTCTTCCCCAAACAGAAACACAAAATACAAATATCACATATTGTGATCTTGTTAAAGTTTCATTATAATTTTTGAATATAAAGCCAAAAGGAACAAGAACAGTACATAGAGCTTTTTAAGCCGGTTTGTTTGTTTGTTTGTTTGTTTGTTTGTTTGTTTGTTTGTTTGTTTTAGAACAGAAAAAGAAAGCATGGTATAGTCCTAAACTTACAATGATTTTGATATGGAAGGGAAGTGCTGGGAAGGGAAGGGTGTGGTCCCTTTAAATGATACAGAATGGGGGAAGGAAAGTGCTTGGTAGAGGAGGGCATGGTCCCTGGCTAGGGCGCCAGGCCTGTACCCCCGGATCAAGATGAGGACAGGTATTTTTGTTTTCCTGCCCAAATGTTGCATTTCCCTGGAAATGCCTGTAAAAACCCCCAAGACCCTAGAATGCAGACACACAGGTGGTTGGATGTCGACAGGAGCACATCAGCAGAGCAACACGCGGGTGGCTGGATGTCTAGAGAAATGCACCAACAGGCACTGGCATGTTAGCAGGCCACTGACTGGCAGAATGACGCAGAGTTTGGCCAGGACAGTCAGAGAGCCCAGGCTGCTGAGCGGCCGACTCCAGGGGAAAACCATTTCCCTCTGGTTCTCTCATCTGCTGAGAGCTACTTCCACTCAATAAAACCTCGGACTCATTCTCCAAGCCCAGATGATCTGATTCTTCCGGTACACCAAGGCAAGAACCCCGGGATACAGAAAGCCCTCTGTCCTTACTATAAGACAGGGGTCTAACTGAGCTAACACAGCCGCCTACGGACAGCTAAACTAAAAGAACACCATGTAACACATGCCCAATGGGGCTTGAGCTGTAAAAATCGAGCCCTAGACACTGGCGTGGGGTTGGAGCCCCACACCTTGCCCATCTGTATGCTCCCCTACAGGTTTGGGCAGTGGGGCACTGAGGAAGCGAGGGGGACAAGGGAATTCTTCCTGTTTCAGTTTCCATTTGGGGTAGAAGAACTGTTGGCTTTTCAACACCAAAGGAGGCAATTTCAGTTCTTCCCATCTTTCACAGAAATAGAATTCGTGATTTTTAACTGAGAATATAGGAGCCCCAATAAAAAACTTTATAGTGACGGATGGTCTTATTACTAAATTCTGTCTAAAGAGACGTCTGCAGAAATAATGTGTGCAACTTTGAGATTATGCCTATAGAGGGAAAGATGTGCCCTTTCTTTCCCTCTTTCCCTTCCTATGGTTTAGAGCCATCTGGGATCTTTGAGATAAGGACAATACTTTGGAGACTGAGAAGCAGTAAGATAGAAAGCCAACATGAAGCCATATACCAGGCCTGACCTGCTTATACCTAGACTATTACTAAGAGAGAACTAAGCTTCTATTTTCCTACGCATGGTATTTTGGGTTTCTTTTCCAATGGTCAAACATATATCCCAGCAAGTAAAAGGCTCCAACTTTCGGAATTCTCAAACAACTTAGATTGCAGGACTTGAGCAAAAGTACCTATCTCAGTAGTATATTTTATTCCATATCTGTTTTGTATTCTGTGTGTCTCTTGAATAAGGTAGTCTCTGTCTGAGGGCCTTATTAAAAGCAACAAGAAAGTCCAGCAAATGCCAGCATTCTGTGTGTGAGTCAGTGCACTGTTTTCCTAGAGTCTACAACCATGTTTTGCCCCATTTAATACAATCACCTGCTTTTACCTGCCTGCCTGTGATAACTGCCTTCACTATTCCACCTCTTCCATTACAGAAATGAGACATTTCCTTTTTTTTTTTTTTTTTTTTTTTGAGACGCCAGGCTGGAGTGCTATGGCCGGATCTCAGCTCACGGCAAGCTCCGCCTCCCGGGTTCACGCCATTCTCCTGTCTCAGCCTCCCGGGTAGCTGGGACTACAGGCGCCGCCACCTCGCCTGGCTAGTTTTTTGTATTTTTTAGTAGAGACGGGGTTTCACCGTGTTAGCCAGGATGGTCTCTATCTCCTGACCTCGTGATCCGCCCGTCTCGGCCTCCCAAAGTGCTGGGATTACAGGCTTGAGCCACTGCGCCCGGCCAGAAATGAGACATTTCATATTCTATTACTTGAAAACCTCTTCCCACAATTCTTATCAGTTGTGATACCATATTCTTTTCAGTTAGAAATTACATTTGGCTGTGCAAAACAGAGACCTGAAAATTAGTGGCTTGAGCAATGTGTGTGTGTATGTGTTGGAGTAGGGGGTGGGCGGCTTACATAAAGACAGCCCAGAGGACTGTCACTGCTAACTTGACGATTCTCTTCACCTTTCTCTCATAATCCATTGCCAGTTGGTTCCAGTGACTACAGGAGAACACACAAGAGCAAAATGTGCACCTATAGCTGCTTCTGTTCTATTTCAAGTAGCTCTAAGTAACTTCCTCTTACATACTCTTGGCCAGATGTGTGTTATGTGCCCATCTCTAACTACAGAGAAGTCTGAGACTGTGGCTTTTTAATCTGGGCACAGGGCCACTTCCACCACATCAGGATTTTGGCTGTCAAGAGAGTGAAACGGAAGACTGTTTTATTTCACATAGGTCATGAGCCATTCTAAAATTCAGACATTTTAAGGATTTATTCTGATGGAAGATTTTGTATTGGTCCCATCCAAAAAATACATTCCCTTTATATTTCGCCACATACATGCAGAACGATTAAAGACCACCTAAATGAAATGTTTTTATCAGGAGAATCTCTCATTTGGCATCTTCACTGACATGCTAAAATGATATACGTCATTCAGATTGTATAACTTGTTTGTCATCACGTTTCGGAAATAATGTCACATATGAAAGAGCCACAGATACCTAACATTTCCGTTTCTGGAAGGCTTCTTTTTGGTGTGAAAGCAGAGGCTCTCGTGTGCTCAAAGCAACATTGTAAAAGAAAAAACACAAACCATTTTTCCCTACTCTAACCTCACACTTGTTAACAAAGGATCATGAGATCTTTGGAGGAAAAGAGAGAGCTGTATCTTCTATAGCAATAATCTGCAGATTGGGGAGGCACAGCCTTCAGTACAAGTGAGACTGTGCTCTCCAAAGATCAAAGGGAAGGTCCAGCTTAGACAGGGAAAGTTCTCACCCTGGTTCTCAATTAGGTCTATTTTATGCAAATGAAGGATCCAAACTTGTTCAGGTGTGATTGGTCAAAAGAGTCAAGCCCTGATGATGTGGTTTCCAAGCCCCAAATGAGAAGTCTCTGCCAGATATTTCTAGCTCTGGGGTGTTGGGGTGGGGAGAATTCCAGCCACAGTTTATCTTGGCATGGAATACAGGACAACAGTAACTGGTTTATTTTGATTGCAGAAAAGGAGGTCCTATGACACTTTCATAACATCTTTCTAAGAACACAGAGTATGTGACCCTCACCCAGCAATGGCCGCTTGATTCTGTTTTAATTTTGAGCACCTCAGTTAGCCATAGGGAGTGCATTTTGTCTGTCAGCTGGGGGCACACTTTAACACACTCAACACAGAACTCTTCTGTGACTGGATATGTGAGGATTTTTCCCCACACCAAGCAGTTCTCCACTGGACACCAAATGGACATTCTATAATTCAAGTCAATTCTGACACTATCTAATTGGAGACAACATCACATCCCACAGGTTAAGGGATCAGTCCCACAAGACTGCCCCCAACTTCAGATGCCAATCAGCAGTCCAGGCCACTCACATTTCTGACCAACTGGCTATAGCCACAACCTCTTGCTTGGGTTCAATTAATTTGCTAGCATGGCTCACAGAACTCAGGGAAACACTTACATTTGCTGGCTTATTATAAACGCTATTATAATGGGTACAGATGAAACGCCAGATGAAGAGATACATAGGGTGAGCTATGGGGGAAGCGGCATGGAGCTTCCATGAACACCTCCGCATGTTTAGCAACCTGGAAGTTCATCAAATCGTGTTGTTCAAGAGTTTTTATACAACGCGACCTCAAGCCCTCTCCTTCCCAGAGATACACAGATACATGAGTGGGGCTGAAAGTTCCAAACCCCTAATCCTCTAATCACCTGGTCCTTCTGGTATCTGGCCCCATCCTGAGGCTATCTAGGGGCCCTACCCTAAGTAATCATTAGCATAAACTCAGGAATTATCAAAGGGGCTTATTATGAACAACGAAAGATACTCCTACCACTCAGGAAATGCCAGGGGGCTTAGGAGCTCTAGACAGAAACCAGGGACATAGACCAAATGTATTTCATATTATACCATGTATGTCAAACTGCTTTCTGAAAGAAAAAAAAGAGAAGGGAATGGAAGGGGAAAGGGAAGAGAAGGAAAGGAAAGGGAGGGGAGTGGAAAGAGAAAGGTAGACTAAGTGATATGAGTTAGGTTAGGTGAGGTGAATCCACTCATTATTGCAACCCGAGGAGCTGCAGTGAAGAATTTCAATAAAACATGTAGTATTTCCAGCACGTTGTTAGTGACGTTCTATGGTCACTATCATTTTTCTCTTTCTGGGAATTCAATTTGTCCCTATTAAGCCAAGGTCACAGATTGAAGAATCTTAGTGGCCATCCAGGCTCTGCCTTTGAAGCAAAGGGTCAGTGCATTAGTACAAAAGGGAATTAATCCAGTATGCTGGCTCACCACACAGTATTTAATTCATTTAAAAGGAATGACCAGAGCTCCTATTCTAGGTTTCCATCTGAACAATCAGAAGCCTCCCCTCTCCCAAACAAGAACGGCATTAATGAATATTCAACGGAAAGTATTACTTCATTGTCAGCTCTAATTGCTAGTTTTACCTTATTAGTAGAAGCTTTTCTGTGGCTGAGCCTGACATACATTTGTTTGCACACTGTTATTAGTCAAGACTCAGTGAAGTCTTGTAATTAACACCTCCACATTATCTCATGCAGTGAAAGCAAAGACAAAACCAGATGACTCACTTTGTTTCAGCTTTGCTCTTGTTTTCTGATACAGAAGCACTTAAGGAGAAGTGTAAGCTCATCAGAATGCCATATGGAGCCAACAGAAACCATAAAAGGGTTTTCAGGAAGCAGTGCATGGAAGTTCATTAAGTGAACAACACTACAGTCAACATCCTGATTTAAAACTCTACCGGACACTAATAAATTGTGCAGGTACATTACCTGCATCACACTCAGCACCATCCAGGTCACTGATGAAGGATCCATGTCCCCAAGACGCAGGGGAGATAACATATTCTCCGTAAACATAATGAGGTTAATGATTCACATGACAGTTAAATAGCTTTCAGAAATCTTATCAGTTTAGAGATAAAGCAGACCAAGGCAATAAGTGTAGTTTAATCATTCCTACTATTGAAAACACTGTGACTAAAAGCTGGCTTCCAGCAGCCTATAAATGATATTTCTGTAGAAAATGGGGGTGGAGGAGGTGGAGGAAATGTCAACAGTTCATATTTTAGTTTTATATTTGGGAAGAGTTCTTTCTCCAAATGTCCGTTAAAAATAATTTCTAGCAAAAGAGATTTGAGAAACCAAGATATCATCACATTTTTTCCTTTTATAAATTTAGTCTGTCTTTTTATTTTTAAATGCAAAAATAAAACAGCAAACTTTAAAAGAAATACCATTATCTGAAATTTTAACAATTAAATCTACAAAATCTGTCATAGTTTAAAAGAAATAATTGCTTACTTCCTGCTTGCAAATGTTTCTTTTCTAAGACAATACAAACAAGGAGAAAATCAGCTACAATAGGAAAGAGGAGTAATATATATGTAATGGTATAATGACCTTTCAATTAGCAAGTACAGTATTCCCAAAGCAATGAAGAATCTGGGCATTAAATTAAAATCATTATCATACAGAATTTGCACAGCTTGAATGGTCAGATTGCAGATCTTATTTACAAATAGAAACAGGCCAAAAATGTTATGGAGCTCTACATACACGAAATTTCCAATATTACAAAAGTAATCCATCAGAAAGTAACAATCAAGAATGCCTACAAGTTGCCCGACTCTTCTGGAAACATCCTGGTGGGCCTGTAACTGATCATGTCATGAGGTAATCACCCTTTCTTACAGGCATTTTACTTTGTCACCTTTATCGTCCACGTCACAAGTCTGTCCAATATTGGTCTTTCTGTGCCAGCACACAAGCTAGTTTATTAATTTATTTATTTTTATTTATTTTTATGACAGGGTCTCCCTCTGTTGCCTAGGCTGGAATGCAGTGGCGTGTTCACATCTTACTGTAGCCTCCCCAGGCTCAAGAGATCCTCCCACCTCAGCCTTCATAGTAACTGGGACTACATGCGCCCGCCACCAAGCCTGACTAATTTTTGTATTTTTTGATAGAGACGGGTTTCACCATGTTGCTCAGGGTGATCTCAAACTCCTGAGCTCAGGGATCTGCCCGCCCAGGCCTCCCAAAGTGCTGGGATTACAGGCATGAGCCACCATGCCCGGCCAACAGGCCAGTTTAAATGACTGAGTCACAAATGTTACTACACAGTTGCAATTTGGGAAAATTATTAAACTGGGCAGCTTCATGGTAGAGATCCCAGGTATTCTATCCCAACCCCAGCAGTAACTCTCTGTAAAAACCAGCAGAGGGTTCAGCAGACAGGACTTTGGCCAGCTCTCTGTATTCTACCTCTGCCTAAAAATACCACCATTAAAACATTTTCACATTCGTGCCACTGTGCGCGTTTTGGCTTCAGGTGCCTACTTTGCCCTATTTGTCCAGCGCTAGCCCTGAGGCTTAGGTTTCTGCAAATCTATTGCACCAGAAGAGAACAGTCTGAAAATAGAAACATGGACTGTTTTGTCGCCATTGAATGGAAAGGCTAATAATAGCGTTGCTTCATTGTCTGGCATGGACGCAAGGCTACCGCGGCCAAGGAGCAACGCGCCCTGCTGCAGTAACCAAATCATAAAGTTTCTCCAGGGAATGGTGCAGCTTTTCAGAATATGTTGTATATTCTGGGATTGCTCGGGAAGGAACTAGTTCAGAATCCGTCCTGAAGTGTGGTTTGTTTCCAATTTAAAGGGAGGGGGAAGGGCTGGAGAGCCAAGCCAGGAGGTCAGTTGCAGAAGGGATGCAAAAATGTCGTTAAGGAGTTCCTGACAGGTGGTGATAGGGCTGTGGCAGTGCAGCCCGAGGCCTGGCAGGGAGTTTGTCCCTGTCAGGTTCTCAGCGTGCATTCAGGGCTGCCTTCACACTCCTATTATGTTTATTTCTGTTGAACTTAAAAAGTGACCTTTTCAAAACTGCAGTGCATTGTTGACCCACATGCATTTTTGAGACCTAATTTTCCTGAATGCCTTCCTTGTTACTGCATAAGAGAACTTTGTTGGAGAAAATGGGAAGAGGCTGAGGATAAAGAGCATTGGAATGGAAATCTTTCAGGCATTGAATTCTGCCTGCTATTAATAATTTAGAAGTGTTTTTAATGCCCTGGTATGGAAGGAAGGTTTTTTGACACCAAAGGCATCTAAATATTAATTTCAGAGGAATTGGTTGTTACAAGCAGTTAACATCCATTTTGTTAGTTGACCTCCCAAGGAAGGTTAATGCACTAAAATCTGGTCATTAAGTATAGTAACAAATGTTTTTTCAAGGAGGTTATTACTATCATAAACTCTAATCCATGGTTCACAGGCAGCAGCCTCTAGTGCAGTGCTCTGACTAATGAAGAATTAACTATTTCTGAGCAGTTAATAAAGATTTTTTTCCCCACCAATCAACATACTCTACATGATCCTTATAATTACTAAAAGCATTAAGCCCCTGGTATGAGTGCCCACATGTCAGACGGGAATTCTGAGTAAATGACAAATGGCAAACCTAATCCCATTTCACTTATTTTTTTCTAACATGTTCACTGAAATAAGAAATAATGGAATTCCTAAGTATTAGAAAAAGATGGTTCAGTCCAAAGCATTTGCTAAATGAGTATTGATGAGGTCTTTAGTCACATTTTATTGTGATGGAAGATTTTATACTCCAGTTTAGTTCTTGTTAGAATCAAGAAGTTAATTGACTCCAAACAGGGGTTTTTACTTGCTTGTTTTTTGTTTTGTTTTTCCTTTATTAAGAAGTGCACTCATCCACAACAACACAGGAGGGAAAGACATGTGTGAGGAACACTAATATCTGCCTCATAACAATAAGAGGGAAAAGGTACAACCTAACCTTTCTAAAAAGCCTTGGGGCAGTGTTTTGCTTTTCAATGGAAAGGTCGTCCAGAATTAATTAAAGTCACTTTCCTGCTGAGGAGCAAGTATTTGACTTTACTTTGAAGGCGCAAAGAAAGTTGCTCATACTGATTTCTTAGAGACCCACATTAAAGGCAGCATAGCCAAAGCAATGGGTCAGTCTTTAAAAACTAATCTCCTTTTGGAGTCAAAAGTCTGAACAATTAATACACTGAAGACTTAGGTGCCTCTGAAGACATAGGCCAGAGTCGGCAAGGCAAAGCAAAAAGAGTAAGAATCGCTTACTTTTCCCTAGAACAATTACCTCTCATTCAGGGAGGATCAGTCCTCACTTTTACGTAAACCCTTTTCCTTGTTATTTTTAACTTACGCTAAATCCTGTAATTGGGACAGCTGCTTCCATTAAACAGAGAGAAGGATAAACACACTTAGCCAAAATAAAAAGGATGTCATCTTATCGAAAAGAAAATGTATTTTGTAAAAGAAAGCTTTACAAAATACATAGGAAAGCTTCTAAAAGCGGTCAAACACAGAGACAGTAACTCGCCTTCTCAAAATATTCCTCTGCTGGAAGATTCTACACACTGTGCCTACCTAAATAACCAGCAGGGTGGGCCGGGGGAGGTGGCTCACGCCTGTAATTACGGCACTTTGGGAGGCTGAGGCGGGCAGATCACTTGAGGTCACGAGTTCGAGACCAGTCTGGCCAACATGGCAAAACCCCATCTCTACTAAAAATACAAAAATTAGCTGGGTTTCGTGGTGCATGCCTAGAATCCCAGCTACTCGTGAGGTTACTGGCAGAATTGCTCGAACCAGGGCAGCACGGGGGAGGTTGCAGTGAGCGGAGATTGTACCACTGCACTCCAGCCTGGGTGACAGAGCAAGACTCCACCTCAAATAAAATAAAATAAATAACGAGCAGGGTGGGGTGATCTATGCACACTATGATTTGTCTGAGCATCATTTGTTTGGCACTTTGCTTGCTTGAAGATGACTCCATTAATTTCCCACTTACTAGTGAAGGTTAGTGACTTAGTCTTCCTGAACTTCAGTTTCCTCATCTATAAAATGATATAATAATATCTATTTTGTAAAAATTAGTGACAACATAAACCTGGTATACCAAAGGGCTATAGACATACTGCATCCGGAATTCGTGGGTTCTCGGTCTCGCTGACTTCAGGAGTGAAACTGCAGACCTTCGCAGTGAGTGTTACAGCTTTTGAAGGCTGCGCCTCAGGAGTCGTTCCTTCCTCCCAGTGGGTTCGTGGTCTCGCTGGCTTCAGGAGTAAAGCTGCAGACCTTCGCAGTATTACAGCTCATTAAGGTGGTGTGGACTCAAAGAGTGAGCAGCATCAAGATTTATTGCAAACAGTGAAAGAACCTTCCACACCCTTGAAGGGTACCCCAGCAGGTTACGGCTGCTGGCTTGGGTGGCCTGCTTTTCTTTCTTTATTTGGCTCCACCCACATCCTGCTGATTGGTCCATTTTACAGAGTGCTGATTGGTCCATTTTGACAGAGTGCTGATTGGTGCGTTTGTAAACCTTTAGCTAGACACAGAGTGCTGATTGGTGAGTTTATAATCCTTTAGCTAGATAGAAAAGTTCTCCAAGTCCCCACCTGTCCCAGAAGCCCAGCTGGCTTCACCTCTCAATATTAGTATAAATTTGTTATTCACTATGTCAATTGCTTTGTGTATTTACCACATTTTATAAAAGTGACTAGAATCCTAGAATGCCCCACAAAAACCTTCTGGGCCTAAAATTGGAATCAAGTGGGTCATAATACATTAGCCTGACTTCTGAAAACCAGAAGTTTGACAGAACCCAGCTCATCCATCATGGACCCATCATTGAACACAAAACCTTCCCTGGTTGCCTCAGCCTGAAATAAACCTTCCAAACGCAGTGTTCTAATTTGCCTTGTACTTTCCTCATACAATTCTTCATAGCCCGTCTTCTCTTAAGAGTTATTTGTAGACAGACCTTGGATCTGTATTCCCAGCACTTAGTGCAGTGCCTCAAGCACAAGAACTAAAAAGGGGTTTGTAAATTTCACTGTCTTGTGGCAATTTTACCGCCTAACCCCACGTAGATGACTGAACGAATGAAAAAGGGAATGTATTTAGAGGTTAGCTGCTCTTTCTTTATTTTTCTGCGGTGAACCCTCTCTCCCACTTTTTTCTCCACTGGTTTCTAAACCATGTCTCTTGAAGTTTGTCCGCCACCCTCCGCCCACATCATTTCCCCACAGTTGATCAGTTGACAGTAAAAAGACGGCCAGGAGGCAGGTGTCTGCATGGCTGGATCATTTCTAAGCTGGGTATTTGCAGATCAGGGGTTTCCTACACTTTGACAAGGATTTTTAAGCGAGTATGGTAAACAGGAAGCTGTAGATTGAGACTCTATAAAGGTGAATCAAAGTGTCTTTTGAAGTCACTGGTTTCCGCATATCCCTATTGCCATATCCCTCATTATTCATAGAAATCACAGAAAAGAGAGGCTAGCCTTCCAGGGTTACTAGTGATTTGCTGTGTTGACCTTTGACATGCTCTTTAATCTCTTTGGACTTTAGTTTTTTCATCAATAATAACAACCTGTTCTAATTACATCACAGACTTGCTAGGCAAATCATATGAGAGTAGTATATAAAAGATACTACTATATTACTAGAACTAGATATTAAAAAAGGACTAGGTTAACTTGTATAAATAGCTTTTTAAACAATGAATGCTATGTGAATCAATATATTAATAATGAGAAAAATTAGATTTACTTAAAAACAGAATGCTATTAAAAACAGGAAGAAGCCATACGATAAAAGTTTAATTTGTCATTATAACAGGTGAAGAATATTGCTATAGTCACCTTCATAATGCTTGAGCTTCCTTCCCTTACAGGGAATATTCAATACATTGGGAATAAAGAGCACGTTTGAGATACACTATCAAATCAAAATGGATTTCCTGGTTTGATCAGTGGTGGAAATCAAGTCTATTAATTTAATACCGAGTCCTTCTTCTCACCATGCACACTTGCTCATTATTTAACGGTGAGCAAATGGTCTTCGTGACGCTTAGCAAACCCTGAAAATATGTAATTTCCATTCCCACTACCAATTCCGATCAAGGCCATTCTGAAGTGTAGCAAATGAGTTTAAGTACAGGGTTGACACTGAACCGAGTACTGGCACTTTCTTGCTCCAGAGGAAGACAAATGTAAATGCTTGAAAAACACAGTTGAGAGAATAAATGAAAATGGGTTCAATGTCTTCATCCTCTGAGAATATGTGTGTGCATGTGCGCACTTGTAGTTGCTCTTTCATAAAATGTGTATGTGTCTGTTTTGATTCTGAAGCTTTCCTGGGGTGTGGGTAGGTTTCACAGAGGGGTTCTGGCTTGTAAAGGTTAACCATGCAGAAATCAAGGCTTTGTGCATTTTTGCAAAGGTCACACTCATCAGCAGTTCCGGAAAGACTGCTGGGCAGGGCCATGGTAAGCACCCCATGAGTGAACCATGGCTCTGGGTTTCATTTCCTTTAAGAACACTGCTACGGCCCCTGGTTGTGTCACCAAGAGATAAAGAGGCTGCTCAGTCACTTGAAATTCAATTTGTACATTACTCCAACCTAGCCCACCTCTTTCCTTCATGGTGTTTGGCAGCTGCTTGCTGGCACTCTGCATTTCAAATGCCTGAGCTGCAGGAAGCTGTTTAATAAATGGGATAGGTTTTGATTAATGTAACAAGCTGAAAATAGACCATGATGTAATGCGTATCTCAGCAGGAATCACAGAGCAAATTGGACGGTTTCAAGGGACGGTGCTGCAGCAGAGAGTTTCTCTAAAGAAATGTATTTATGTTTTTATAGCACCTTGAAGGGTCAGATTGTAGAATGAGTACATTTTGGACCTGGAAGCTTATCCTGTGGATCTTTGAATAGCAATTATAGGTGACCACACAAGAAGCTCCAGAGAAAACTGGATATTTGACACTGAATGAGGTACACTAAGGGTCATCTATACTTCACCAAACTCCCTGGTAGTATTATTCTTCAAACACAGCAAAAGCTAATAGAAATAAAAGCAGTAAAATTCTGGCAGTATCTGTAAACTCAGTTATTGAAGTATTGCATTTAGTTTCATCTAATGATCTAAAAGCCTCATGTATAGTCCTACGCTTAAAGCCATTGATTAAAATTTCTCATTTCTTAGTGGATAAAATAATTAGAATTCATGTTGCTTGGTTTAAGAAAGACCAATGAAAAGAAAAGCAATAGACTTGTATGGCAAGATTCCCTTATATTTACTGAGGAATGGGACATTATGTAAAGGAAATGTGGGGACACTTTTCTTAAGGGAGCAATAATTAAAGATTAAAAACAAAGTCTGGAATGTACTAAAATAAAGAAATGAAGGAAATAATTTCATGTTCATAATTGTTGCTTACTAAATCTATACATTGTAAGTTGCTTGAAATCACTTTGGATATTTAGTCAAAGTATGTGTGTCTGTGTATGTGTGTTGATGTGGTGTGGCGGGGGTAAGGGATGGAGGAAAATCATCTTCCCTTGCTACAAATACAAATGAGAGTGCGGAAAAATTATACTTTTGTATTTTTCTCTACAAGTAATTTCACCTTCCCACTATGAGAATCTGTGTACTTTATGAACAGTCCCACACTCTGGTTACTGTAAAGATGTTGACTTGTTACCTTGCCGGTGAGGGAGAGCCAAAATTAACACTCTTAGGCTGTATGAGTAATTTTTTTCCTAGAGAACTTGCCTATCAAAGTACTCGTCTCATGGGATAGTCAATTAATACCACCAAGGTATAGATTCCATGAAATTAAGTGAATTTCAAACAGAGCAAAATTTGCCCAGCCGATGACCACAGTCCTAACCAAAGCATTCATTTTAAAAGAGAGTATCAACAATTAAATAAAATCCATCATTATTACTCCATGACAAACAACACAAATTGATTAAACTGTACTGTAGTGGGTTGAAAGGTGCCCTCCAAAAGTTATGTCCCTGGAGGGGATGGGGAAATGGGAAGTAGCTTTTCAGTGGGCATAAAGTTTCAGTTGTACAAAATGAATGAGTTCTAGAGATCTGTCGCACATTGTGCCTACAGTTAACAATACTATATTGTGTACTTAAAACTCTGTTAAGAGAATAGATCTAGGGTGAAGTATTCTTACCACAATAAAAAATACATTTAAACAAATTTAAAGTTATGTGTCCTGGAACCTGTGAATGTGGCATTATTTGAAAAAGGGGGTTTTGCAAATGTTAAATTAAGGACAAGTGTTATTTGATTTAGGAATCACCATAATCCAAGATCCTAAATTAAATGATGTGTGCCCTTCAGAAAGAAGAGAAGAGAAGACACACACTCAAAGGAGATGTTGAGGTGAAGACTAGGGTGGAGGTTGGTATGATGTGCCAGCGGGCCAAGGGATGCCAAAGATGGCCCCAGCCACGAGAAACCAGGAGCATGGTGAGAGGCATGGGATGGATTCTCCTTCAAGGCCACCAGAAGGAATGAACTCTATCAACTACTTTATTCTTGTAGCCTCCAGAACTATGAGAATAAATTTCTGTTGTTTTAAGTTGCCCAGTTTGTGCTAATTTGTTACAGTGGCCCTAGGAAACTAATACACACAACTGAGAGTTTTATCTTTGTGTGCACAAAAGAGGAAACAAACTAGGTGAAAACGTGGATTGGTAATATGTTGCGTGAGGGGTATCTGCAAATACCAGTTTCTAAAAATATGTACTTTGTTTATTTTTGCACTGTTCATTTAATATATTTGAGACATCTTTTATTTATTTATCTATTTTTGAGACAGTCTTACTATGTCACCCAGGCTGGAGTGTGGTGGTGCCATTGTGGTTTACTGCAACCTCTGCCTCCTGGGCTCAAGCTATTCTCCTACCTCAGTCTCCAGAGTACCTGGGAGTATAAACACGTGCCACCATGCCCAGCTAGTTTTTGTAATTTTGTAGAGAAAAAGTTTCTCTACATTGTCCAGGATGGTCCCAAACTCCTGGGTTCATGCGATCTGCCCGCTTTGACCTTTCCAAGTGCTGTGATTACAGGTGTAAGCCACCATGCCAGGCCTGCTTGAGACATCTTACTATCAAAACACAGATAAATTAAGAACAAGGATGATTAACATAGAAGAATAAGACAAAAAGACAAAATAATAACAAAAAGGGATAGGGAGAAGAGAAAATTTACCTGAAAACTTCAGCCTGGGACGAACTAGAGAACTTGAGAAGAAAATTGTAGGCAAGGAAAAAATAGGAAGCTGGGGTTACAATGATCTTAATATCTAATAAAAGGAATATGGATTTCTTAGATAAATTTAGTAAAATTTACTTAAAAGGCAATAATTCAAATCAATAAATTATTTTATATATGTATATATACACATATATATATACACACACACATATACTTAGAAGTGAAATACTGTCTGTTTTGGTAACCCCCCCCCCCCACACACACACACACATTTATTTGATGGGAATAAGGTCATATGCAATTATAAAAAAGAAAGTGGTGCTAATATAACATCATGGAAGTCATGTTAGTTCTTATGTGATTTTTCCAAGCACATTAGACACAATGTTTTGTGTCACTAAGGAACAGGAGTTGAATGCAGCAAACCACTAAAGAACAGTTCTCTACATCAGCGGTCTCCAACCTTTTTGGCACCAGGAAGGACCGTTTTTCCATGGACCATAGGTGGGGGTGGGAGTGGGGATGGTTTCAGAACGATTCAAGCACATTACGTATTGTGCATTTTATTTCTATTATTATTACATTATAATATAGAATGAAATAATTATATAACATAATGTAGAATTAGTGGGAGCCCTGAGCTTGTTTTCCTGCAACTAGATGGTCCCATCTGGGGGTGATGGGAGACAGTGACAGACCATCAGGCATTAGATTCTTTTGAGGAGCACACAACCACAACCCAGATCCCTTGCATGCGCACTTCACAACAGGTTTCACGCTCCTATGAGAATCAACGTCGCCACTGACCTGACAGGAGGCAGAGCTCAGGTGGTAATGCTAACTCACCTGCCGCTTGCCTTGGGACACCTACTCTACATGATGCTAATTCACTGCATGTTCTTCCTCTTGGCTCAATTTAGTCATGAATTTCACATAGGTGCAGATGGCCTGGTTTGGGCCATATGTGCATTTTGTCCTTTTTTCTAACTGAGCAACCTCAGCCTCACTTTTACCTTATATCCTCTTCCATTAAGCATCCCTCACCTTTTTTTTTTTTTCTTTTTGAGAAGGAGTCTTGCTCTGTCGCCCAGGCTGGAGTGCAGTGGTGTGATCTCGACTCACTGCAACCTCTGCCTCCCAGGTCCAAGCGATTCTCCTGCCTCAGCCTCCCAAGTAGCTGGGACTACAGGGGCGTGCCACAACACACAGCTAATTTTTTGTACTTTTAGTAGAGATGGGGTTTCACCATGTTAGCCAGGATGGTCTCAATCTCCTGACTTCGTGATCTGCCCACCTCGGCCTCCCAAAGTGCTGGGATTATAGGCGTGAGCCACCACGCCTGGCCCCTTCACCTTTTTTACAAAAGGAGAAAATCTTATATTTACTAAGGTACTTCTTTTTCAAGTATTTAGAATGTCTTTTTAACTGCATTAGTGTTTTTATTAGGATTATTACTATGTTCCTGGTATTCTTGTTACAAAGTTGTGTAAGTTTGAATGATCTGACCCGACTCTGTTTTGTCAGCGGGCCCTATTACTTTCAGTGCACCCTATTATTTTCAGTGCACAATTTTTCAGAACATGAGGTTTTTTAGGAGCACATGCATTGCATAATAGTATAAATACTTACATATGACACCTCTCTTATAGACATTATTCTATAAGACAGGCAAAGGAAATGGTCTCATTTTAGCTTTGCTACCCTCTACACACATTAATAATCTCTACTCTCTTTTGAGTCACCAGCAGCAAAGACTCTACTTTTTGCCAAGCTGATTATTCAGGGACTAACAAACGGAACTTATCTTTCTGGAAACTAGAATCATGACTGCAATAATCATCTGAGTACAACCCATTCAAGGAAGGTTCCCTTAATATGCCTGTAAAGTTATTCTTTACAAACTTTTTTTAAAGAATAGCAAAACAGAAGAGTTGAAAAGAATTAAATCCATAAAAGGACATGAACTAAATGTACTGAACTCAACTTTTATCTTAATCCACACTAGGTGGTTTCAGTGTTATTTCAATACTTGTGAAATGGTGAAAGCTTTATTCAGGTATTATTCAGGGATACAATAATCCTGTTCGTTGGTTGCCCACTGATCCCTTATGGATCCCATACTGACCCATGCATGGACCCATGATAAACTGTTAACTTTGTTGTATCAAGGCTGACATACTGACTACAGATAATTCTTATTCTCTTTCTTCAATTTCAAGTTTATTTTTAAGAATCAGAGTTCTTATTGACTATGTTAACAGACTTCGATGGTTTCAGTTTCTATTTGAAAAGCACTACAAAGATGTAGTATCACATTTGGACAGGTTTAAATTTCCCTCAGTGTGATTAGAATAGTAATAATAAAACTACAATAGAAAAGATGCTCAAGGCAGACAAGGTTACATAAACTCAATGTTTTCTAGTCCAAATCATCTGGTAATTTAGCTAGAATTTTGAATAAGAATTGCATTCAAACTTCCATGGGGAATAAAAAGTGCATAGATACAATATATTTAACTTAAAGACAACTGTTTGGTACTAGCAAAATAAAATACGGGCATTTAAATAGTCCGCCTGACTGGATAGGCCTGATAAAACAATCCTAAGCCAAAACTAATTATTGTCGCAATACTCAAGCTTTGTGGACTCAATCAAAGAAATGTGTATTCAGACTTGATGGCCTTTGTGTTTACTGGGACTTTTCCTCTCCTTTCTCTGGGTCTTGCAAAGCTGACCCTAACCTCTTTTGAAGTCTGTGGTTACCCTGGGATCACATCAGATGCATTGAAGTGGGTTGGGCAAGAAAGAAGAGAGCTCATTAAGTGCTCACATTTTAATGCCATTTTCAGTGGATTACAATGATTGCTGAATGAGTTCTAGCTCTCCATTCATAGATTTAAAAGTTAATATTTTAAGATATCAGCTTATTGTTGTAGTAACATGGGGGCTAATGCTTTGAAAGGGAACAAAAAGGTTTCAGTGGTAAAGTTAATTTTGTATTATTGAATTATAAAAAATGTAAACATTCCAAAATGTATTCAATATATCTCTTTCTCCTTTTTCAGATCTACTAATGTTTTTATGCACAGGGCTATATATTTTTAAGCACCTTGTACTTAAACTTCAACATAGCATGTTGCACAGTTTTTTGCATTTCATTCATTTAAACAACATTTAAATGACTTCTGTGTACCAGGTTTGATATGCTAGGAACTTGAGATGTAACAATAGTAAGAGTTTTAATTATGGTAGAGGAGACAGAGAACAAGTTAGAAAATAAATGAGAGTTTTAGAATACACTCAAGACTGAAAAAAAGAAGACAGAGCAATAGGGTAGAAAGAGCATAAGTGAGGGTTTACTTTACATAGAGTGGCCAAGTAAGGCGCTCTGAGTGTTAACTAACATTGGGTAGGCGCCAAAGAAGCCAGCAATGCAGAGATTCAGGTGTAAGGATGGGCCAGTACAAAGGTCCTAAGAAGAGCACAAATTTAATCTGGTAATTTTCGGTTTGTGTCCCTTCTCTGCCATATTATAAGGAAAGGTATCATGTCATTTGGGATGCAGCAATTATGTGTTTATAGTAAATACATAAATAATGATGATGGTAATATCATTATTAATAGCTAACATCTAATGCACTTAGTACCTTCCAGAAACTATTCTGGATCTTTGACTGTATTAGCTTATTTAGCTTATTAGCTCTGGGCTTTGCCTATATTAGCTTATTTAATTCTCACAGCAACCTTACAAAGTAGATGAGAAAACTGAGGTTCAAAGTGGGTAAGTAAATAGCCCAGGGTTACACAGCCATGTCAAACTAGCTGATCTGGAATTTGAACCTAGGCATTCTGGCAGCTAACGACCTCCACCATTAACCCCCCGTTATGGACTGAAATGCATCCCCCCCACTAAAAAACTTCATATGTTGAAGTCTTAAGAATGTAACCATATATGGAAACAGGGCTTTAAAAGTGGTAATCAAGTTAAAAGGAAGTCTTTAGGATGGGTCCCAATCCCATATGATTGATGTCCTTATAAGAGCCTACACCGTCACCATTTGAACTGTTCCTCTGAGTAGTTATCTCCTGAAGATAAAAAGAGAACAAAAAAATGACTCACAGTATAACAATCATCTCACTATACAAAAACCCTAAATGTGTTCAAATTTTCAACGGAAAGGATTATAATGATTCCAAATGAATACTTTTGCCTGTTATTGATTTATTACTTGTCAATTTCAAATTCAACCTTTGTGCCTGTTTCTTGAAAATGGATCTGGGCCCTTTAAATATTTCCCCTTTGCCAACAGACATAATGTTAAGCTTTGTCTGGAGACAGCACTAGAGAGACACTGCAGGAGGAAAGGAGTTTTGCATCTCGATGCAGGTGTTCTTGCTCCTCATGTTCCCTTAGCATGGGCATGGGCATTTTCTCCAGCAGTTGACAACTGTGGCATGCGTGGCTTCTTCAGCACTAAACTTCTGAAGTACTCACAGATGCTCCAGCACATGGTCCCCGCAATGTCTTCAGGCACCCACCTCAGGAAGGTTCACACTGGAGTACCTCCGGTGAAACATCATCCTGTGAACAGCCTTCCCTGGCATCCTCGAGGGTGGATTCCCAGCAAGTTTTACTAGCAACTTTTCCTTTTCTGCCATCAATAAGATCTAGATCTCAGCCCTGAGGACTCTTCTTTGATTTCTCTATCTCAGCCAGCCATAAGGGCAGTGACTAGTATATATAATATAATATAATATAATATAATATAATATAATATAAATATGCTATTCTTTCTTTAGAGTTCTTTTTACTTCTAATCAATATCTTGTTAGTCATATTCCTTTTATAATTAATAATTCTTTATATTAAACTGTCCCTGTTCAAATTGCTATGTGGCTTCCCTCTCTTGCCAGGACCCTGACTAATACAGTACTGAATAATCTCTCTTAAGGTTTTACAATCTCTCTTAAGGTATTGCAATATGCTCTCAGTTAGATTGTCGTAAAAGTAAGAATCATACAGTAACATCATTTTTCACTTCAAGGGCAATAAAAAGCTTCCCTACCCTAAACTTGTAGTCCTGGAGAACACTAACATAGGACCACAGGTTCTTTGACTGGCTTATTTTTATTTTCCATACTCTACAATAATCCCTGGTGAACCATCTTTATAGTGTTTACAAAGTTGATGCTCCAAAAACACCAATATGAGACCCCACTCCTGATGGTTCATATTTCACCTCCTACCCATGTGCCTCCACATCAGACCTCCCCACACTCCCACCTCCCACCAGGAAAGCGTTATCTTGACCATACCAGAGAGAATTATTTTCTCTTCAATTCTGATTTGTGCCCCCAACCTTTGTCAATCATGAGTCCTTGCTTCATATTCCAGAACCATAAAATTTTATATATATACACACACATAAAAATATGTGTATAAATGTATACATATATACATATATAATTCAATATATACATTTATACATAAAAATATACATTTTTATATATGAATCTTTCATTTTCTCTTCTTTCTTGATGATTTCATAGCGGTCATCTGTTCCTAGTAATACCTCTTACACCTGTCTACATTTAAAAACGCCCTAAGGAGCTAGAGCTGCTAGCTGTATTTCCCTCTTATTCAGATGTTTACAGTTGTAGGTTGCTTTCTACAAATCCATTATCTGAATCTAAATCAGTCTGGTGGTAGTTTACTGATATTAGCATAAGGTTGACCTGAAAGTGCTATGTCTGATTGCCAAATACCACAAGTTTCTTGTTTTTCTTTTTTCTTTCTTTTTTCTTTCTTTTTTTTTTTTTTTTTTTTTTTTTGAGACAGAGTTTCGCTCTTGTTGCCCAGGCTGGAGTGCAATGGCACGATCTTGGCTCACTGCAACTTCCACCTCCCAGTTTCAAGCAATATTCTCCTGCCTCAGCTTCCTGAGTAGCTAGGATTACAGGCATGCGCCACCCACCTGTCCAATTTTGTATTTTTAGTAGAGGTGGGGCTTCTCCATGTTGGTCAGGCTGGCCTTTTTTTTTTTTTTTTTTTTTTGAGATGGAGTCTCGCTTTGTCGCCCAGGCTGGAGTGCAGTGGCGCGACCTCCACTCACTGCAAGCTCTGCCTCCCGGGTTCACGCCATTCTCCTGACTTAGCCTCCCGAGTAGCTGGGACTACAGGCGCCCGCCTAATTTTTGTATTTTTAGTAGAGACGGGGTTTCACCGTGTTAGCCAGGGTGGTCTCGATCTCCTGACCTCGTGATCCGCCCGTCTCGGCCTCCCAAAGTGCTGGGATTACAGGCCTGAGCCACTGCGCCCGGCCCACAAGTTTCATTTCAACTACATTGAGTATGGTTTTAACATGGAAAGTCTTAGAAAATGTACATTCAAATGATGTCTGTCCATACCTCACTTGGTCAAGCTCCTGTTTACAACATGTCAAGTACTGGGTGCGTTTAATATTGACTGTATCAGTACTTTCCATCTTTCAGTATAAATTTATTCCACTGAGTCCAGGAAAAATGATATAAATTTTCATTAAAGAAAACACCATATTATGACAGCAGTAAATGAATCATCTGCAATCTCTTTTAAAAGGTTTGATTTATTTCCTGCACTTGGGAGGCACTATGTTGTAAAAATATTTTCACTAACAAGTATGAAATATTGCAATATATATTTTTATACATACTGTATTTGGCTATGTAATACATTTCATTTTTGTATCTGCACACACGTGCATATCTATGGTGGGCCCTCCAGATAATTTCTTGGTTACATTTACTTTTTTTCATGAAAAAAAGAAAAACAAATTGGCCAAGCAGCCTAGGCAAGCATCAAATTCATCATAGCTGAAGATAATATTTTCCTGAAGTGATTCATTCTCACATCTTCCTGCAGGAGTTTTCTCCACCCAGTGACGTAGTGAAATGTCACTGAAGTGAAGGCTATTTTGCTTAGCCTTGACCAAACAGAGAGGCTTACTGTGGATATGCAGTTATTTTTCCTCTTGGAAGACATATTTTTTTATGTATGTGTCAGTAGAGTGAAGCTGAATCTAGAGAGCTGCTGCATGATAAGAGCTTGGTTTGAAAACATGTTGTGCAGTTGAATGACTTGAATAACAAAATCCCCGGCAGAGTTTTTCTGAGCTAACTGCATTTGCACTCTGCAAGGAGATCAATGCTTCCCCTCATTGATTTTCCTCAGTTGCAGAGCCGGGATTATGCACATTGTGAAGCTGTATTCCCAGATTCATCCAATCTGATTTTCTAGTCTGCACTAAAAAGGCATCCTGCTCAACTGTAAACTGAAGGTTATAAAAGTATAACTGTATCAAATTTGTACTTTCACTAAGCCTGTATGTTAAACAGAAGCACAATAATGTATTCCTAGTGAGATGGAAGGGCTGCATGGGACAAGACAGATTCTGTTTGTGCGCAGCTTCTAAATAAATGGCAGAGATGCCAAAGATAAATCTGAGATGCCTTGCATACGTTTGTGTAACTCCCAAGATATTTTCAAATGTGCTAGGGCTTCCTTTCTGGCGGACTCGAAATGCAAAGTGAGCATGTAAAGAAATGATTTCCTTCCTAAATTCAGGAATTGACTGTCGTCTTTCTGAATTTGAAATTGCCCTAGAATTTATCACTGGAGAAGGTTAGTGGTTGGAAGGCTGTAAAAATCAAGGATCTAAAAAAAACATCAAGGATCTATTTCACTGTAAACAACTGGCAGCACTAAAGGTTGGTGGGTTTACTCTGCAGTTAACACAAAGTCTTGTCTTCCATAAAGTTGTGGAACATGTTATAATCCAGTTCAGCACTAACAGCCAATAGCAAAATGAAAGCAACCCCCAAAAAAGGTGACTTCAGCTCTTCCAAAATTTTCACCTTTATTATTTTTATATATCAAATAAGTATGCTGCTGTTCGTGAAGGATAAGAGGGTAAAGCTGACTCCTATATTAAATTTTCTCTTCCCCATTGCACTTTGAGGATAGAGAAGGTGCCACGTTACAAGGAGGATTTCATATTTGCTTTTGAAAAAAATTGTGTAAAATAAGCCATTTCCTACCAAGACTAGATAAATGATTACACAGCTGCTTGCCTTTCAAAGAGAATTTGCTCAGAATCTGGGCTTGCCATGGTGCTCACTTCATTATTAAAGAGTGCTGTCATATCTCACTCCCTGTGTCTGCTGGGGGCCGGGGTGCTCTCACACACACCCACCCCTAGAGGCTGCTTCCGCTATGGAAACAAAGTCTGGAGGCCAACGAAAGACATTTGGGCAGATCCATATCCAGGGTTAAGAATTTCCACTTCCTAGGCTTAACACGTAAATTGAGCTGGCAGATCTACCCTAGTAACTAAGAAATATAAACATGTTTCTAAGTTACCTAATCAGTGGACATTTTCCTGGTAAAAGATTAACCAAGCTGTGATCAGTTTCTGAGCAACTGAAGGTAAAAAAGCAGATTCTCTATTCTAAATGTCAACAACTTACCCCAAAGATTTTCTTCTTTCTTTAAATCATTCACATTTTTAAAAATCAAATGAATATTATTTCCCAGTGTAAACTTAAATGAGACCAACCCACCCTTATAACCAACAAACATACCTTGATCTGCTTTTATTTTTCTAGTCTGCCATAAGAAAATCGGCACTTAATTGCAGGCATTGGCAACTAAATGTATTTTTCCAGTTATTATTGTCATTCTTATCTACAAGTATCAGTGATATTTTCAATTAACTGTGATGTAGCATGAATTACACTAATACTTAAGTGATAGTCTTCTAAAAAGCATTAATTTTTTAAATAAAAGTAACATATATATCTCATACAGTAATTTTGAAATACTTGAAACTCAAGTTGGAATTGATTTTCTTGACTGTAAAGGAATGTTCTGAACCAGAGTACTTTCCTCTTGGCGTGTTCTCTTTAATGAAGTCTTACTTCCGAGAAAGTTGAGTTTTTACGAGTTGGTGCCCTTGCTTCAGTGATAGTAGTCTAAATAAATATCGTGAAGAAATTTGATAATGAATAAGTAGCAGGAGACACCATTGTTTAACCTCCAAACTATACTAGTAAGTAGGGTGATAGGCTTGCCGTGCTGAATAATGGAGCTGTTATTCTAGCCCAGTAGGATTGTTTCCAAAGGCCTGCAACAGGGATCTGCCAGGCCCTGGCTGTGTGTTGCCCCTGAGTGCACTCATAACCTCCAGTATCGAATTACAGCACATTTATCAAAGGAAATCACAATTTGGAAGAAAACCACATTTTCTACTCTTTCAAATAAGAAACATCCCTGTATGCTACTTTCATTTTTACTTGTTTTACCTAGGTGGAACAGAAGACTAATCTGGAAAAATAATTGTTAATAAAAAAAATTACAACATTGAGAGAATTTCTTTCCTTTGAAATATATACTTTTAAGGGGCCATTTTAATACTGTATGAAAAAAAAGTATATTTTCTTTATAAACCCTGAACATGCTAATATATTATTATACACAGCATAAAGTTGAGGGCATTTGAAAAGTGAAAATAGAAAGCATTCGTAGCTATTCAACCCTGAATACTTAGGACATTTCATTTCTTTTTACAGCAACCATATTCTGTCAATAAAAGATCAAATGCTTTTGGTTACTGGACTGAAAAAAATCAAATCCTCCAAACTTTTAGCACTTGATGTTCCCGGGGTATTTGCTCTCAGCTATAGCTCATTAAATGAGCTGATCCACCACTGAGTCTATAAATTGAAACAAAAGCAAAGAGCTCTTTTTTTTTTTTTTCTTTTTTCAAAGTAGATGGCACCAAACTGAAATGCACTTAAGTCTGGGTTTTTTACAAGTTTTTCTTACACATAGTGGGTATTCTGCAGAAAAAATACATGTCATTCATCCAGCCATTTTTCAATACCAATCTGGTTGGGACGTCTCTGGGTTGGAGTGGTGGAACCATGATTATTAACTGGTAACTGGATGAGACTGAGGGGAGGCCATGCAAACGATAAATGAAGTTTGACAAATTGGGTATTTGGTAATCGCATGATCATCGCATTAAATTACAAGTTTCTACTGTATTTTATGTCATTTCACACAAAAATACAGTGTTAGCCACTATTCTAGGCACTCTATAGAGTATGTAAACAACCCTATGAAATGGATATCATGATTTATCCCCATATTAAAGGTGATGAACTGGGTCACAAAGCTTACAGAACTAATAAGGAACAGAGTTAGGACTTGAACTCAGGGAATATTAGCCTAGAGTTAATCCCCTTAACCACTCTTTTATTCTACCTCTTGTGTCTTTCTTAGGGATGTCAAATGAGGAGCTTTAGAGTCCCAAGGAAGTTGAAATACATTGACCAATATATAATAGTCAAGGCCTTCATGCCACCCTTTTCTTCAGCCTTTCCTTATGTCACACATCCTATTAGATAAAATGTAAATCTAAGATCCTTTGCATTCTGGTGCACATATGAGTACAGATTCATTCATTCATTTTTAACCACATTTCCATCTGAGAAGTGATATTAGAAATATCACCAATTTTCAATTCCAAACATTATTTTTCCTTTACTTTCTATCCCAAATCAAAGAAAAGATTTTCAACAATTGTTGAGTGTTAACCAAGCCAAGATGGCATTGCAATAGTTCTGCAATAATCTCTTCAAAAATAGCTTGGCTGTAGTGTTAGATTTTAGTAGTATATTCAGGCCATATAGTTAGAATCACGCCATATGAAGCCTTTCAGATTGGCCTCCTTCACTCAGTAATAAACATTTAAGGTTCCTCTGTGTCTTTTCCTGACTTGACAACTCATTTCTTTTTAGTGTTGAATTTCAATATTCCTTTATATGGATATACCACAGTTTATTTATCCATTCACCTACTGAAGAACATCTTAGTAGCTTCCAAGTTTCAGCAATTATGAAAAAAGCTGCTATAAATATCCATGTGCAGGTTTTTGCATGGACTTAAGTTTTCAATTAATTTAGGTAAATACCAAGGAGCATGATTGCTGGATCATACAAACTCATCATGAAAAGAGCTTGTTTAGTTTTGTAAGAAGCTGTCAATTGTCTTCCAAAGTGGCTGTACCTCTCTGCATTCCCACCAGCAGTGAATGAGAGTTCCTGTTGCCCCACATCCTTGGCAGCTTTTGGAATTGCCAGTATTTTGGATTTTGGCCCTTCAAATAGGTGGGGAGTGGTATCTCATTGTTATTTCAACTGGCACTTCACTAAGGACAGATGATGATGAACAACTGTTTATATGCTAGTTTGTCCTCTGTATGTCTTCTTTGGTGACATTTCTGGTCATATCTTTTGCCCATGTTTTAATTGGGTTGTTTGTTTTCTTATTGCATTTTAAAATTCTTTGTATATTTTGGATAACCATCATTTATCAGATAGGTCTTTTGCAAATATTTTCTTTTAGTGTGTGCCTTGAATTCGCATTCACTTTGTGCCTCTTGATTCTTTTGAGTTTAGGGTAATTAGTTCACTGAAGTGATATAACAATATATGAATTTTTAAATTTGTATCATAAAATCCCATTTTCTCGGCTGGGCATGGTGGCTCATGCCTGTAATCCCAGCACTTTGGAAGGCCAAGGCAGGCAGATCATGAGGTCAGGAGATCAAGACCAGCCTGGCCAACATGGTGAAACCCTGTCTCTACTAAAAATACAAAAATTAGCACGGCGTGGTGGCACACACCTGTAATCCCAGCTGCTTGGAAGGCTGAGGCAGGAGAATCACTTGAACCCCAGAGGTGGAGATTGCAGTGAGCAGAGAATGTGCCACTGCACTCCAAGCTAGGTAACAGAGCAAGACGCTGTCTTGGGTCTCGGGAGGGAAAAAAAAAATACCATTTTCCCTTTTACATTTTAATTGAAGTCTTGCTAGTCCCACCTCCATCCAGTCTCCCAAACTTAATTCCTTAAATTGCCTAGAGTGGTTTTACATTCAGCTCTGTGAAAGTCTGAGTAACTAAATTTTCCATATAAGAGTGAGCCTGTTGTGTATTTTTCCTTTGAGCTCTGGATGTCTGATATAAACACAGAAGAAATCTCTTCACTTTTATTCATCTTATGTTCTTTGTTTAAATTTCCTTTTCCTGAACCAGTTTCCCATTTGCTTCAATAGTTCCACTATTCCCTACAGAGCTATAAAATAAAATGTGCACCTTAATTTCACAACCAAAGGGGAAAACGAATTGGATATGGTTGCTTTCACGTAGAATACAGTGCTAGAGCTGGCAGCACAGCAAATTTATTTGCTCGTTTATGTAATCATTTTCAGGTATTAGCACATTACTTTTAACAAATGATTTAAGGACGTTGGTGGAAAAGGGGCCTGCATGTGGATATTTATTTAGATTTTCAAATAGTTTGAAAAATTAAAGTATAAGTCTAAACTTGGTGTCGATACTCTGTATTTTTCAGGCATGTCTGCAGAAATGATCAGACATATGGAATTACAAGATCTCTTGCTCATTTAGGGTGTTCAAGGAAATCAAAGAACTGTGGAAACCATTACTGTCCAGGAAACAATGTTGTCTTTGAAAGCCTCGTCACCTAAGACATATCTCTGAAGTAGATGAAAAAGCCAACCCAGGCATGGTGGTGGAGCCCAGATGTCTCGCATGTTCAGTATGAGCTAGAAGACACTGTTTAAGTAAAAATGACTAAAGCCAGCCTGCCAAAAAAGCTTGTATTTCAGGTTCTAAGAGTTACTTGCTCATTTGACAGATATTTATACATTCCCTACTTTGTGTAAATCAGCTCACACAGCAAGAAAAACATATTTAGACGGTTACATAAAAGACACTAAGAGCTAAGTGACATGAGAGGAACAAAAATAATCTTATTAGAGTTCTTAGAGGAAGAGAGTACTCTTCATTTAGTAGATGTGATCAGACAGGCTTTAAGGAAGAGCTGCAACAAAAGGGTGAAGATGGTGGCAAGTGGAGGTTGGAGGAAACAGTAGTTTGGATGGAAGGGCATCGTAAGGAAAAGGTGTAGAAGCAAAAAGTTCATGTCTTCTGGTCCTGTTTGGGGAAAGAGAAGCAGTTCAGTCTGGCTGGAGCTTAAACACATATAAAGGTATAAAGAAGATGAGAAGAGAGGTGTGGGAAGAGAGCATCGGGGCCCTGTGTTTGCTGTCTATTGTTGCATAACAAATTACCCCAAACCTGACTCCTTCAGACAGCAAACTATTGTTATTTTACAGTTTCTAAAGATCAGAAATCTTGCTGCAGCTCAGCTGGGCTTCAGGGTCTCCCATGAGACTCAATCAAGGTATCTATGAGTCTGGGCTGCAGTCATCTGAGCCTTGTCTGGGGCTGGAGGATCCACTTCTAAACTCAAGTGGCTATCAGCCAGAGGCCTCACTTCACTTCCAAGCAGGCCTCTGCATGACAGCTGGCTTCCCCTGGAGAAAGTAATGAGTAGGGGAAACAGAGAGCAAGTAGGACAGAAGCTTTAATGTCTTTTGTAACCTGATCAGGGAAATGATGTACCATCATTTCTGCCATATTCTATTGGTCACAAAGACTGACCCTTGTACAGTGTGAGATGAACCACACAAGGGGGTGGGTGCTAGGGGGTGAAGATCATTGGTGCCATCCTAGAGTGTGACTTGCACAACCATTTCAGTTGTGCAGATGAGGCCCTGCATATCTCTAAGAGCTTTATGTATAATGTAATTATCATGAAATAATTTTTGAAAAGTAGAATGTATGAGAAGATAAACAGAACTTGATGCCTCATAAGATGTACCTAGTGTCATTGAAACATATGCATTTCATGAATGGTAGAATGAGCAAACAGAATGAGTGAACAGCTGGAAGGATAACTAAAGGTCTAGATGAGAACTAATAAAGCCCCAGGTAGGCTGGAGACAGTGGGATGAGAAAGAAGGGCCAGATGCCCAAGTCAATATAGCACAAAGGCTGAATTGACAGGATGTGCTGTCTGTCTCTAAAATAATTCAAGAAGAGATCTGATGATGTCTCCATTCTCTCAGCAAACACTGTGTACATGCTAAATACCACACACTTTGCTATAGATTAGGGAGAAGAACTGAGGAAAGTCAGGAGCTCTCTGTCTATTTAGAGAGAAAGATAAATAAACAGAAGGTTAAAATTCTAGGCAATAAGCACACTCCCAGGAAATAGAAAAGGGCATTTGGGGGCTTGAGAATGTATTGTCACTTTAGTTGGTGGGCTGTGCCAGAAAGAAAGGGCCCCTTAACTGAGTCAGGAGAGAAGATGTTGAACAGATCAGTAAGGGTTTTTCAGGCAGAGAAAATGAGCAGCTCAGAAATCCAGAGCTTTAAAAAATGGCCCCATTGGCAGACCAGCACAGGTCTATGTGGGTATGGCAAAGGTGGGCCTGCAAAGGTAGGCAAAATTGAGGGCCAGAAGTGTCCTTGGTCCCAACTTACAGAGTGTATGTTTTATTCAGCATGTATTGAACAAGGTAATCATCACATAGACTTAGTGTTTCAGAAAGAGCTCTTAGGCCACTATGTGAAAAGAAGGTGAAAGGAAAAGACTGGAGACCAGAGAGCTGTAATCTGGAAGTAATCTAGGTGAAAAATAATTAAGATCTATACAGACAGGTTGTTACTGTGTGACTGCAGGAAAGGGGCATCAAAGAGATATTTCAGAAGTAGAATTGATCAGATCATGTCATTGATTAGATGTGGGGCATGAAGGAGAGGGAGGTGTCTAGGATTACTCCAGCCTTAGTGACTAGTGGATGGTTATCCTAACCATGGGAGCAGATAATGCAGGTGGAAAGGCAGTTTGGGGAGAGAAATAGTGAGTTTCGTTTTGGATGTGCTGCATTTGTGAAGAGCGTGCTATTCTGGTAGAAAAGACAATCGTGCAAACTTGGAAGGCAGAAGAGAAACCTGGGGCTGGGCAGATTGGCTCAAGAGTTATCAGAATGCTCTTCTGTATAGGTGAGCTCATTGGCATTGATGTGATTGCCATGGGAGAAAATGTCATGTGGAAAGGGAAGGTGTGGCCACGTGGGGAACACTAACCAGTGTGCAGCTGGTGAAACGGACTGTTGGGACTGAGAACGGAAGATTCAAAGATGGGAAGTGTAAAGACAGAGAGGCCAAGGGAGAAACATGCTGAGAACCAAGGACTTGCAGACAGGAGTTAGAGACAGTGTCAAATGTGTCAGAGAAGGGAACCAAGACATGGATGAGACGATATCTACTGGATTCAGCTGCTGGGCTCTCTCTGGCCACAGAGGCCAGAATACAGAGGGCTGGCAAGTGAACATAAGGCAAGAGAATGTAGAGATTCAGCAAGAAATGTGACAGTGAAAAGAAGGAAACAGAAGGTTCTGTAGCTAAAGGGGAATGTGCGTTTGCCAGAGACTGCAGACACCACAGGAAGGATCATCTAAAAAGCTGTTACGGAAGTGGGGCAGGGAAATGCTGGGAAGTGACGGACAGGTCCCTGGTGAGGGCTCCACCCCCAGGCCTGTGCCCACAGACCTAGGTGAGGACAGGCACTCCTGTCTTCATGCCCAAATGTTGCATTTCCCAGGACCACCCTGGCCCGCCACGCCTCCATCCTGTGCCTATAAACCCCCCCGAGACCCTTGGCTGGGTGCAGTGGCACACGTCTGTAATCCCAGCACTTCGGGAGGCCAAGGTGGGTGAATCACTTGAGGTCAAGAGTTCTAGACCAGCCTGGCCAACATGGTGAAACCCCGTCTATACTTAAAAAAAAAAAAAAAGAAAGTAAAAGAAAAAGAAAAATTAGCTGGGTGTGGGCCAGGTGCAGTGGCTCACGCCTGTAATCCCAGCACTTTGGGAGGCTGAGGCAGGTGGATCACGAGCTCAGGAGTTCAAGATCAGCCTCGCCAAGATGGTAAAACCCCATCTCTACTAAAAATACAAAAAGAATTAGCCAGGCATGGTGGTGGGCGCCTGTAATCTCAGCTACTCGGGAGGCTGAGGCAGAGAATTGCTTAAACCCAGGAGGTGGAGGATGCACTGAGCCGAGATCGCGCCACTGCATTCCAGCCTGGGTGACAGAGCGAAACTCCGTCTCAAAAGAAATATAAATAAGTAAACAAAAAATAAAATAAAATTAGCTGGGTGTGGTGGCAGATGCTTGTAATCCCAGGTACTCAGGAGACTGAGGCAGGAGAATCACTTGAGCCTGGGAGAGGGAAGTTGCAGTGAGCTGAGATTGAGCCACTGCACTGTAGCCTGGGCAACAGAGTGAGACTCTGTCTCACAAAAAAAACAAAAAACAAACAAACAAACAAACAAAAACCCCCTGAGACCCTTGCAAGCGGGCACACAAGTGGCTGGACGTCAAGAGGAACACATCGGCAAAAGACACAAGCAGCTGGATGGCTAAAGGACAGTGAGGGGAGAACGCCTGCAGAGGAGCCCCGGGCATTCTGCTGGCACACCAGCAGCTAGGTGGAGGTTGGCCATGGCAGTTGAAGGAGAGTTCAGGCCACCTAGCAGCCTGACTCCAGAAGAAAACCATCTCCCTTCTGGCTCCTTATCTGCTGAGAGCTACTTCCACTCAATAAAACCTTGTACTAATCCTCCAAGCCCTCGTGTGAACTGGTTCTTCCAGTACACCAAGGCAAGAAACCAGGATACAGAAAGCCCTCTGACCTTGCAATAAGGCAGGGGTCTAATTGAGCTAACACAGCTGCCTACGGATGGCTAAACTAAAAGAGCACCATGTAACACACACACGCTGGGCCTTCAGGAGCTGTAAACATTCACTCCCAGACACTGCCGTGGGTTCGGAGCCCCACAACCTGCCCGACTGTATGCTCCCCTAAAGGTTTCAGCAGCAGGGCCCTGAAGAAGCGAGCCTCTCCCCATCACATGTCCTTCAAGGGGGACAAGGAAACTCTTCCCATTTCAAAGCCGTATCACTAGGAGAAAAGAAGAAATGGACACCAGATACTATGTGGGGAGACTCACTAGTATGTGTGAGGGCAAGAGAAATGGGTAGTGGGCAAGACGTCAAAAGAATTTCTAACTTAATAAGTAGGTTGGCCCGGCGCGGTGGCTCAAGCCTGTAATCCCAGCACTTTGGGAGGCCGAGACGGGCGGATCACGAGGTCAGGAGATCGAGACCATCCTGGCTAACACGGTGAAACCCCGTCTCTACTAAAAAATACAAAAAACTAGCCGGGCGAGGTGGTGGGCGCCTGTAGTCCCAGCTACTCGGGAGGCTGAGGCAGGAGAATGGCGTAAACCCGGGAGGCGGAGCTTGCCGTGAGCTGAGATCCGGCCACTGCGCTCCAGCCTGGGCGACAGACCGAGACTCCGTCCCCCCCGCCCAAAAAAAAAAAAAGTAGGTTAAGAGGGAGAGTTGCTGGGATGGGGTGCAAAAAAGAGAAGTTTCAAAATAACCAGTGTGAAGTAAGGGGGAAGGAAGTGTCTAGGGCCAGAAGTAAAAGGATTAAAAGCAAAACAGAGGAACCGTTTGATCGTATGAATTTATCGTGGCACCAATTAATTGACTGATTGATTGATTCAGTCATTATTGGATGCTTCATAAGGTTTAGGTAATGTTGGTGCTGAAGGATTCACTGAGGACTAAAAGATTCAGACAAGCAAGAGCCCATCCACTCCAAAGGAAGCAGAAAGCTGCCATGCTAGACACAGACCAGACAAATGTATCAGGGAAAGCTTTGCTGAGGTTTGAAGGTCCACGATGAGTTCTGATTGGTTGGTAGGGGTGAGCCAAGACAACAACTGTTACTCCTGGATAGATTTCCCAAGCCATACGCACATTCATGCATGGCATGAAGTCCCATGCCAGCCACTATTGTAGCTGTTGGTAAGTGTAAGTCAATTTTCATTTGAACTAACATGCTTGCTCTATACCTGAACATGTGAAAGATACGAAATATTTCATATTTAGGTGGTTGGCAAATAGAGAAATAATACCTTTATAAAGATCTACTAAAAATAGTTTCAAGAACTAGTAGCTACAGTCATATTCGTTTTTTTTTTTTTTTTTTTTTTTTTCTAGGAGGTAATCTAGCTTCATGAAAGCAAAGAAGAGAAGGAATGGAATATGTTGTGCTTGTTCCAATCCCTTTGTTCATCACTAGCACATTTCACTCTTCGCCTGCTTAGAAAGCCAATAAGCCAGCAAACCCCCAGGCCAGGGACCAGGAACTGGCATCCACTCTAGCCCTTGGAAGCAAGTCAGACCAATTACAGGTTGTGGAGACACTGCAGTTTGTTTGAAAATATTAAGTAGGTCAAATTGTCCTGTGAAATGTAGGCTGCCAACTTCTTTATTAGTAAGAAGACCATTTATTAATGTATTCAACTTCTGTTTCTTGAGTGAAAGGTAATTTGATGGAGATTTTGGGTCTTACTAAAATAAATCAAGAGGCCCCGTCCTCTGGAGACGACCTGCAGTCTAGAAGGGAGATGTCTACAAAAGGCTCATACAGGGCAGCAAGGTTATGTGCCCCAAGAAATTTCACAGTAACACAGAGTAATCACCCCATTGATATTTTGGGGATCTCCCATTGGCAGTGAAGTTCAGGAGCGGTGAAAAAAATACCAGGATTTCCAGGTCAGTATGCAGCTGCTAAGCTGGCCCATGATACTATATATAGTCTAGGTGTCCTGAAACTTTACACCACCTTTTAAAATCATGTCCAGAAAAATTAGTTAAAATCAAACTGGATTAACGAAAGTCATGCACTGATCTGAGGCAGACAAAAATGCCAAAATATGCCAAGAAAAAAGCAGAAAGTAGCAACATCATACAGGGCCCTAGAGGTCAGGGGTGATCCTCTGTAGATGCCCGAGCAGAGCATTGGCAATCAGGAGGATGAGTACAGGCAGCTTCTCTGGGAACAAGCTGAGCTGCAACTGACCAGTAAAAGAGCAGTGGAACAGATAGTGGAGAGGATTATGAGTAGAATAATGACCTCTACGGAGTCACTGGAAAAGGGTACAGCTGACATCCTTCCATCCTACAGGGAGATGCTGTTGCAAAGTTTAAAGGAAGCTTTCCCTAAGATGTACAAGCTGAGGAATCTAGAGAACATGCTGGTAGCAGGACCTAACTAATGCTATGGGGCATAGAAGAGTAGGTAGCAGGGCTTCACGGATGACCAGAGGAAAGGGAAAGGCACCAGCAGTCCTACCTCGCCTAAATTGAGGGAAGAAATTGTCACCTCCACCAGGTAAGTATCCTTCATGGGCATTCCCAGAGCATCTCAAGGTTTCTTTGTTTTCTTTGTTTTTGTTTTGAAATAGGATCTCACTCTATTGCCTGGGCTGTTGTCGCTCTATGCCCAGGAATAGCCCACTGTAGCCTCAACCTATTGAACTCAAGCAGTCCCCCAGCTAAGTCTCCCAAACAGCTGGAGTAGCTGGGGTTACAGGCACGTGCCACCACACATGGCTAATTTTATTTTTAGTAGAGACAAAGCCTTGCTATCTTGCCCAGTCTGAGCATTTTGAGTTTATCCTTCGCATGACACAGGCTTGTAATTGCCTGCTTACTTGTATGTGCTCTTGCCTAGACTAACATCTCCTTGAAGTATCCATTATTTCTCTGTTTTCATTACCCAGCACATTACTCAGCATATAGATACCATTCAATGTTTGCTAAATGAAACAGTCATCAAATGACTTCTTGTTGGGTTTTGTTTGCATGTAGGATATAGGAGTGTGAGTAGCAGGGCACTGGATCAGGAAGGCAGAGTGAACCTACAGTGAATATTTGCCCTTTGCCCAGCACGTAAATCATCTCCCTTTTCCTTTGAGGAATTTCCAGTTTCCTTTGTGGAATTCACTACTTTTGAGTTATGGAAGGAGGCACATCCCACCTACTATCAAAGATGGCCAATCTGCCAAATGCTCTTTCCCAACCTCCCTTGCAGCTGGGGCATGGGCATATCACCTAAGTTCTAACAATCAGACCACTCCCCTGATTTTCAATAGAAAGCTTGTGATGCAACGAGGGACAGAAAAAAATCCACTATGGTTTGGTGACAGTTGCAGAATTGAGTGCTTGGGGCAGTAGCATGATGGCTGCCATAGAAGACAGTGCACATGGCAACCACATCATAGTGGGAACTGACTCTGCTAGCATTCTGTGACAGCAAATGTGGTGTCCTCATCCAGCCAGTTCCGTGGCATTATTTTGAGAATTCATTCTGGCAATACAAGCTTCTGAGTCTGTTTCCAGCCCTCCTGACAAGTCTGTAATCTGCCCAATATATTTTTTTAAAAATTCCTTTCTTGTTTAAGTCAACCAGAGTCAGTTTCTGTAACTTGCAACTTGGAATCCTGACTGATACAGGGCTAAACCCTGGGGCACCAGGCTAGAACTTTCACATATCATCTGCAGGCAGCAGGGACCATTTAGACTTCTACGGATGTTGTGACAATCACAGAAGTGCTCTAAGAACATTAAACTGTCAGTGGTATGTAGTATGAACTAGAAGAAGATGGATCTTGAAGAAGAAAAAAGACCAGGTGGGAAGGTTTTGTACCTATACAGGTGAGAAGTAATGCAGTAATGAAGGACTGAGCTAGGAGATTTGTAACTAGTCAAATGGTAGATGACAAAAAGAGGTCTATTTCTAATTCCTTGTCTGGTTTTCCACAGGGAATTTGGTCTAAAATTAGGGAAAACTGTGCTTCCACGGAAAATGCATTATTTAGATCACACCTTTCCAGGTTATCTTATTCTGGTCTTTCATAGTCTTTGAGCTATTTTACAACTCCGTATATTGTGAACAACTGATAGCAATGCAAAGTAATTCTTGTCTGTAGATAGGTAAATTATGCCTACTAGAGGTTCTATTGACTTTCTTCCCCACCGTGGAAGAAGCCAGTTTTGCCTCCATTTGCACATTTGTTTTAACATTTCTGATCCATAAATTAACATTTACAAAATTATCCCTTGAACTGGTTGAAACACCTCACCAGTTTCCTCTTTAATGAATCAAATAAAATATTTACCTTGTGTTTATATTTATATCCATAGGAGACCTTGTTTTTTTTTTTTTTTTTTTTTTGAGACAGAGTTTCGCTCTTGTTGCCCAGGCTGGAGTGCAATGGTACAATCTCGGCTCACCGCAGCCTCCACCTCCCGGGTTCAAGCGATTCTCCTGCCTCAGCCTCCTGAGTAGCTGGGATTACAGGCGTGCATCACCATGCTTTACTAATTTTGTATTTTTAATAGAGACGAGGTTTCTCCATGTTGGTCAGGCTGGTCTCAAACTCCCAACCTCAGGTGATCCACCCACCTTGGTCTCCCAAAGTGCTGGGATTACAGACTAAGCCACCACACCCGGCCTGGAGACCTTGTTTTTGAAAAATTTAAGCCTTCATTTCTTTCTTTGTACATGGCTTCTTGAAAAAAAAAAAAAAAAGCTCCAAAATGGACAATGGACATAAGTTACCGTTGTTCCTGCTATTATCAGTTGATGTTTAACACTAGAGGTAAGTGTCTAGTACATGACAGGATTTATCTTAAAGAATCTGTAGAAGAGGAGAAACTTTCCCTCTACTCTCTTAGGTTCAGTATCTGGAGACTGCAAATTAAACTGAGAAAAGAAAGATTAACAGGATAAAATGTTTATTTCACACGGACACAGGGAAGTGGGAGACTCACAGAATAAAAGTGAAAACTCCAAAATTGTGGTTAGACCCAGGAACTTAACATACTATTTTAGCAAAGGGTAATAAAGTATGGAGAAAGGACTAGACAAAGGAAAAGAGGAGTTTGGCTTCTAGAGAGGGTAACTTGTGGGAAGGTGACTAGGAAATTGTTATGATCTGAATATGATTTGTCCCCACCAAAACTCATGTTGAGGCTTGGTCCCTAATGTGGCAGTGTTGGGAGGCGGTACCTTTAAAAGGTGATTAGAGGCCAGGCACTGTGGCTCATGCCTGTAATCCCAGCACTTTGGGAGGCTGAGGCGGGCGGATCATGAGGTCAAGAGATAGAGACCATCTGGGCCAAGATGGTGAAACCCTATCTCTACTAAAAATACAAAAACTAGCTGGGTGTGGTGGCACACGCCTGTAGTCCCAGCTACTCGGGAGGCTGAGGCAGGAGAATCACTTGAACCTGGGAGGCAGCAGTTGCAGTGAGCCAAGATCGCACCGCCACACTCCAGCCTGACAACAGACTGAGACTCTGTCTCAAAAAAAAAGGGTGATTAGATTGTTCAAATGGATTAAGGTCCTTTTTGTGAGACTGAGTTAATTCTTGTAGGGATGGATTAGTTCTCATGGCAATGGATAAGTTCCCAAGAAAGCAGTTATTATAAGGTGAGATTGCCTCTCATGTTTTGCCTTTGTTTGCATATGCCTAGTTCCCCGTACATTATCTGCTATGTTTTGATGGGGAAGCACAAGGCCTTCACCAGAAACCACCAGATGGGGCCACCCAACCTTGAACTTCCCAGCCTACAGAACCATGAGTGAAATAAACCATTTTTTTAAAAAAATTAAATCTGTCTCAGAAATTCTGTGATAACAACACAAAAATAGACTAAGAAATGTATGGTAAATAAGCATTATTTAGTAAAGTTTGTTATGTAAACTAAGTCATCTCAAGTGATAATAGTTGTCTCTAGAGTCTTTCTTCTCTTCCTCTTATGGAAAAAGGAGGTCACCCGTACTTTGCAAGTGTGGATTTCCTTTACAAATGTAGATTTCCTTTAAAAAGGGGAAATTTTTGCCCTTTTAAGCAGAAAAGGGAATGGCCTAGAGCACCTCCTATGTTTGCTGTTTCTTAATTGCCTTCAGTTCAAAATAATCCTATGCCAAAGTGACACATTTTGAGGTGATATTCTGATCCCTTCCAACTGTTATAACCAAGTACCACAGACTGGAAGACTTTCACAAAGCTGATTCATTTATATGTAAAGTATTTGTCACCCAGTGTCCTAAATACATAGAAGTGTATGAGGGATTAGAATCCCTGCATATCCAATAGAGTCCTAAGTAGATCTCAATCAATATGAATGAATGGATGGGTGATTATGTTTATAGTGCCTGTCTTATGGCTGCATGCTAAATCCTTTTCAGTGGACTCCAAGGAAGTGACCCAATTCTCTGGTTATATTAGAATTTTGTTATATGGAATATAGCTTAAAATAAGTGGACCATCAGCTGAAAGTAAGAAATCTTTGAGTCTTACAGCTATTTCATTGAAATAGAATTTGATTTGTACCACAATCATAAAAGGTGGCCTAGCAGTGCAAGATATTCTTCTATGGGATCATGAATACTGATCTATTTTTTACACAGATATATCTCAGAAGCTAACATTCAGAAATGTGCTAACACAATATGTCACAATATGTTGTTTAACAAAAATATAGAAAAAAAGCCGTATCTGCCACAAATGAGGAGTGTCATTAAAGCATCAGCTGCAAATATTCACAAGCTTCTGACTTGGCAATTGGCTGCAGAGAACCACTTACTCAAGCAATTCTTCACTATTAGCTTTTGCTTGTTGCTCTTGGCTTCAGCACAAAGTTGCTTTTAAAAGCAGGTGACAAAATGAAAGCCTCAAGTATATGACCTTATTTCAGGTCATTTGTAACTTCTCAGATTATTTGTTAAAAAAATGGTTTGCAAAGAGTATTAATAGGCTTGCATGGTTTTCATAAACCACCTGAATAAGGTGCTTCTCAGAAGGAACCATGCCATTCATAAAGCAAGGGCTCTGGAGCCAGATGGAATGGGTGTAAAATATGGCTCTACCATCTCCTACCTGTTTGATGCTGAGAAAATTATTTAAATCTCCCTATGTCTTGGTTACTTACCAGTAAACCTCAGAATCCTCATGGGGAGTGAATATGTAAAGCACTTGCGTAAAGTCTGGTCCACAGAAATGCTACATAAGTATTTGCTGATAATATGGAGATGTGTATTTATTGATTGAAAAAAGAATTCCTACAAACTACAATGGTTCTGGCTACTTCCCAACATGGGGAAGAAAAGTGGCAGACTCAACATTGCCAACAGCTGGGGAGGACCAAGATGACTGGCCCTTTACTTCTCTACTACAGTATTTCCTCTCTCCCCTCCACCTTTCCCACATTTCTGGGAAAAGTGCCCAATAATGCAAACAAGTTGTTAGCAGGACCTCCCATATGATGTGAGAGGGATGGTACCTGGTCTGGACCCTTTTCTTCAGGGGAAATTTTCTGATTCTTTGCCAGCTTAGTGGGAATGATCAAAATGTCTTTTGATAATGGTTTCTGTTCATTTTAGCAAATCTCATCCCAAATTGCAAACATAAAAAAAATGTGGATAGCATGTTCTTTTATTTCCTTTGCTAAGTAGTTGAGAAGCATGAGATAGGTCCTTACAGCTTCAGGCTTGTCTTCAAGAGTAAGTCCAAAAAAGAGGTAAACAGATTTCCTGCTTCAGGGACAGGCTGACAAGGGTTAATATTTTGCTGAGGACTCCATTTGTGTGCTCTGTAAGGAAACAGGCAATGCCTCACAGGATCCCATTACCCAAACAGGAGAAGCTAGAAGCCTTGGGAAGTATTTACCCGGGGTATGAATGGGTCATATAACTTCATATAACTTGCAACACAGCATTTGTTTAACACTCAAGTAAGATTAGAGGGGAGAAAATGTGCGCGCAAACACACACACACACAGAAAGAGAAGGAGGAACTTAAACCAGCTATGGTGAAGACAACCTAAAGGTCAAAACTGTAATATTAAATAAATCTTACAAGATTTTATAAACCATAATTTATTGTCTATGTGCAACTGACATTTTAACTCTTGGTTTAATACCAGACACTTCAAAGTATTCTTGTAGAAGAATGGTTGATAACCCTCTTACACAGTATAATTGGAATTCTGCATGTTAGAACATTTGGTTTCTGAAAGATTTTTGTAAATGTTAATAGCTGTCTTTTAAAATAGTGTAAGTGTGAAATGCTATGAAAAGCAAAGGTTTAAATGTCACTCTGTCTATAATTTTCATATTGTAAAAACTAAGTAAGTTTTTTTTAATGGAAAATCTAAAAGCCTGCTGCAAGTTTGAAGATATCAGCTCATTCATTCTTCGTTTTTGAAATAGATATGACATTTAACCAAATGAGCCAAATTTAGAATTAAAGGTGATCTGTTTTTTCTAAAATTTAATATTGAACATTTAGCCTAAACTGAAAAGCAATTATATTTACAGAGTTCCCTACTTCTTCCCAGATTGCATGAGCTTATGATTAAAGATCTGCCTTTAAAGTATTCATCTGATGAGCCACCCAGCTACACATAGTCATTACCATCTGAGTTTTCATTGTGGACTCCAGCCAGTCTGGCTGAGGCAGTATTTGGGTTCTTTGTATAGAGGCACAGCCAATGCATTTCTTCCCAGAGTACATTTCTTCCTACTACAAAAACAAAAAATGCCTTTTCCCCTTCTCCTTTCTTCTGTTTTTTTTTGTTTTGGTTTGTTGTTTGTTTTTTTTTTTGTTTTTGTTTTTGTTTTGTTTTTCCTCTCAGGTTGGCTTTTACTTCTTTGTGAATGTTTACTGTGCAAAGGGGAAAGTGTTCATTTTCATCCACTACCCCTCCTTGGGAATCTGAATTCTGCATCATCTCTGGTACTTGGCAGCCTGCATACATAGGCCAAGAATGAGCATCCTACAAACAAGAAAATAAATAAACCTGATTCACGTAGAATAGGGCCTGAACATTACTGCTCAAACCCCATTTCACCTAAGTCCTGTTTAACGGACCAGTGTATTTGGTGTTGGGTACGTGGCTGCTATTAGAAATTTGTTACTTTCATAGGTACCAAAGGTTGCAGGGGAATCAATTAATAAAAATGTAAATGAGATGGCATTCAAGAATTTCCCTCTAATGCATCACACTCATTCAACGCAGTAGTGTTGCAATATGTTTTGCTGGTTGAAAGACAAAGGAGCCAGTTATTGTTCAAATGCCAGGAAGTACAAGTAACTTGTACCTAACTTATCTCTGCTCCTGTAAGCACATGCTCTAGATCTCAGCATCCTTTGCCTTGTGCAGCTAACAAGAGAAAGTCAGTTGGGTACAGCTGGTTTAATACACACTAAAGCTATTTTCACAGAATCATTTATTCATTCTCCCTCAGCCTTTAACTCTATGAATAGAAACCAGTTTTAGGCTAAGCTCACATTAGAGGCAGAGTCAAGAGATACAGTATTGGTCAAATCCAATATTTTCTATTGGGATAAACTGGGGATGTATGTAATCTGTTCCTCTTTCATTTTAACTTACATCTTAAGAATATGATATCACTTTGACCCAGTACACTGGACAATGCCTCCCTCTTCACCATAGAGAAAGAAAAAAGATGCATCCTTCTGTATGAAAGTGGGATTTATATATATATCTCCTGGGAGAGGCCTTAACAAGTGATTAACCCTGTTATTTCATTATGACACAAGAGCTGAGGTTCTCAAACTTTAGCAAGCATCAGAATCACCTGTAGGGTTTGTTAAAACACAGATCGCTGAGTCCTGTCTCAGTTTCTGAGTCAGTAGATCTAGAATAGGGCTGAGAATGTGCATTTCTAAAAAGTTCCCAGATGGTGCTGATGCTGCCTTTTCCACACTTTGAGAACCACTGAAATAGTGTGTTTTTCCAGCACCAAAGCCAAGGATTAACTGGGTTATAGCTAACAACCGTAAATAGCACACTCACTAAGTCACCTAAGGTCATACTTTATATTCTGCTTTTCCCGGTTTACTAAAGAGACAGCATCAGACTGGATGATTTACAAAGATCATTTTTAATGGCATGGGTCATGGACTGGTAAAACTGCTTAAAAGTGTTCCCAACTAAATTACTGTGAACATGTTCTATTTGGGGCTTTAATTAATCATGCATTCCCATTTTTCTTCCCGGAAAACAAAAATAATAATATAATAACTTCCGTTTGTTAACTTCTTCCTACAATGGTACTGGCTCTGTGTTGCCTGGTTCTCATCAGTTTACCTCATTCAACCGTCACTGCAATCAAGGAGGAAGCTTTGTCATCCCTGTCTGACAGAACTGAGGACATGGCTGAAGGAGATTAAAAGCACATTTGGAAATACCGCTTTAGATACTCTACAAGTTAACCTTGGAATAAACCAGACTATCAGAGAGCATTGTCACTTACTGACAGATTTCTTTCATTCCTCTCTGCTTTGGCATTCGGCAGTCAGCCACATCAAGAGACCTCATAAGAAACAGCCCTGTAACTCATGTGTTGCTTTCCTGTTTAAGAATGCTGTCAAGGACATTATTTACTTCATTACAAAGGGTCTTCTCTGCGCTGGAGAAACTTCTCTCAGAACTCTGTGCCAAGAAGAATGGTGTTTCTCCCGAACACTGGGTTTGATCTTACAGATAGTATAAATTATATATCCAGGCACATCCTCCTTTAGTGAGTATATACAAACTGGCTTCACTTCATTTTTTTCATCTTCCAACATCTACATAATAATATTTACTTTAAAAAATGTTCTTAACAATGAATATGACCAAGACAATGTGAGGAAACAGATCACAAACTTTGTGTCAATATAGTAAGCATGTTTCCTGCAGGGAGATACCACTGTTCCCACTAAAATAGAACACAACAAAAGGAGGCAGGAGAGAAATAAATGACTTAGGACCTGTCTAGGTTGAAAAGGCAAACTAGAAGTGGTGCACACCTAACTTGTTTGAAAATATTTTGTCAACTATTATTCTTGTACTCTTGGCATTTCTGTGTTCTCCTCGTCCCTATTTCATTGCTATTCCCCTTTAATATTTCCTTTACATACCTGATACCTTCCCTCCCCAAAATGGTATGTGTCTGTGTAGTTCCTTGATAATTTTTGTCAATGAATAATAAACTTTGGGTTTTTGATAAGGAGGCAAAAACAAAGGGCTCATTGATTCTGCACAGGGCTGTACACCACAGGGTGAGGAAAAAAGGAAAATCCAAATATGTTTAGTCAAGATGTTTTCCTAAACTATTGAAGAACTCTTATCTGGCCTCCTCTTAAAATATGTAAGAACTGTTTCCAGCAGCTTGTTATTTGGCTGTGCTTATTTTAGACCAAAGCCAATAAAAAAAAATGAGACTCTTCCCACAGTTTACTTATTAATTATACAGGATAAAATAGTAGCTTAACAGGAGAACTCTGGCAGACACCCTTTTACCCAACTTAGTGTCACTACCGGTGGGATGAACAGGCACCATGTGTCTGCTTGTGTGACAGTGTGACAAAACACAATACCACTTACCTTGCACTCCTGAGGGGATAAAAAAGTGCATCCTGAATCTAATAATAGGGAAACATGGGATAAACCCAAACTGAGGGATATTCTACAAAATAAATGGCCTACAGTCTTCAAAACAATATCATGAAAGACAGAAAAAAAAGGTAAGGAAACATTCCAGATTAAAGGAGATTAAAGAGTCATAAAAACTAAATCTAACACAAGATCCCAGATTGGGGGAAAAATGCTATAAAGGATATTATTGGAGTAGTGGCTTGTGCCTGTGGTCCCAGATACTCATGAGGGAGGCCAAGGAGGGAGGATCACTTGATCCCAGGAGTTCAAGGCTGCAATGAGCTATGAGTAGACCACTGCACTCCAGCCTGGGAATCAAAGCTAAACCTTGCCGCATACCCCCCAAGCAAGGAAAAGAAATTTTTGGAGCCTCTGGCAAAATCAGAATAAAGATCTGTAGATATGATAAGGGATTGTATTGATATTTCACATTTTGATAATTATAACATTGTTATGTGAGCAAATATTCATATTTTTAGGAAATACACACTGAACTACTAGGGGTAAAAGGGAACTGTGCCTACATCTTTTTTTTTTTTTTTTTTTTTTTGAGGCGGAGTCTCGCTCTGTCGCCCAGGCTGGAGTGCAGTGGCGCGATCTCGGCTCACTGCAAGCTCCGCCTCCCAGGTTCACGCCATTCTCCTGCCTCAGCCTCCCAAGTAGCTGGGACTACAGGCGCCCACCACCGCGCCCGGCTAATTTTTTGTATTTTTAGTAGAGACGGGGTTTCACCATGGTCTCGATCTCCTGACCTTGTGATCTGCCTGCCTCGGCCTCCCAAAGTGCTGGGATTACAGGCGTGAGCCACCGCGCCCGGCCTGTGCCTACATCTTACCCTCAAATGGTTCAGAAAAATAGAATCACATAACCATTTTATGTAGACGATAGAGATAAATATAAACATAGGTGCATTTACCCCATGTTCATGATGCAGCATGTTCATCACACAGCACAATGGGATAAATGGATGGATTCACAGATGGATGGAGAGTTAAAGACATGAAAGTAAATGAGGCAAAAGGTTAAAAACTGTGAATCCAGGTGAAGGGTATACAGTAGTTCTTTGTACTATTGCAATTTTTTCCTGCTTGAAATTATCACAAAATTTTCTAGGTTTGTTTTGGAAAAAATAATAGGCACAGTGTATTTTTTTCCCTAAGTAATAGTGCATGAAGTTTTGTTTGTGATGTGGCAAAGCAAATAGCTGCAAAATAAAGTCATTCACATAACAAGCATGGTCATCTTAAAAGCATGATGCCTAGTGAAACCCACTTCCTTTCATGCATAGACTTGGCTAAATCTTTTTAAAAATGTTTTGAAGCACTGGGGTTGATTATTCGCACCACAGAGTTCTCATGTGGTAGCAATGTTATGCACGCCATTTTTGAAACAAGCTTAGCTCTCAAAAAACCCTTCCCGCTACCCTCTAAAAAGCACTACAACACACCAAAGCATAGGAGGTACCAGCTGGAGTCATATATTCTGTGTTCTCTGACAAGGGTAGTGCCATTATAATCCAACAGGCCCATGTGAATGTGCGGCAAGCATTTGCTTCGATTTTTATTGTGGAGCATGACAGAAAAGAACATTTGTTCCTTTTCATTCCTGAATGTTTTCATGGTGACATTTCTCAATCTGTGGGTTTGTGTGTGTGTGTGTGTGAGTGTATGTGTGTGTGTTTACTGCTTTCTTTTCCCTCAAAGAGATCACCCAGTGACCTTGAAATCTGCACTGGCATTTTGCTGGAAGGAAGGGAAGCTCTCTCTTCTCATTTGCAAAATGAATAACAATTTGATCATCTTTAAACTTCTAAAAGGTTAATTATGCTCTCTTCATGAGTACCGAATAAAAACCTGTTTTATCTCTGCCCAAATGAAACCCACAGGGCTCACCCTCCCTCCAGCTCTGCCAGGGGCCCGAGTCCTTCTGGCTGTCAATTAACCACTATCAACTCCTAGATCTGTGTGAGCTGCTATAGATTTTCTCATCCCAAAACTATGACAGCCCTCATTTGCTAGAGCTGTGTGGTGACTTTAAAAATTTCTCAGCAGGAAAGTGTTACCAGCTTCGGGTGTGGTAGGAAAAAAAGGGAAGCAAGAGGAGAGAGCTGGAGAGAAAGAAAGAGAAAGATAAAAAGGTGTTGGATTACTAAACCTTCATTTCACTTCAAAGATTTCCACACCCAAACAAGAATTCAAACAACGTAACAAATATTGGAGGGAAACGCTAATGAAGATAACAACCAAAAAAATTAAAAGCAAATTTAAAATATTTAAGCTCTGCTGCAGCCAGAAGCATTAGATTCTTGCTGATCTGCTCGTTCTCAAGGCACACTTCTGCACACTCAACGATGATGGTGCCCGTGTGTCAACACTTGTGGTGGGAGTGGTCAACAAGACTTTGTATGGAAAAGGCTCAACATCTACCCCTCTCCCCTTTAACATTTCTAAGCTGCTACTATTTCTTGGCCATAAACTGCCTCTTTAGTTATAAGCCAGAAACCATATCTTTAAAAGCAAGTCTGAGAGAGTTACATTGAATTTTTATCACCTTTCAAAGAAAAGCGATGGCGGAGAATGGCAGCTCACGCTGGGAGGCAGGAAATCCTGCTTTTGCCTGACACTCATGGCTCCTTGTTTTAATAACTCACACTATTTCATATAAGCCAACCAAGCATTATTATATTTGAAAACATAAACAGAAGATGGAACAAGCAACATAGTTTTTTCTAAAGGAAGCTTGTTACTATACACAACAGCTCAGGTGTTTTAACAATTGTATAATTACCAAGATACCCTACAAAGCCTGATCTTTTGACTAGACTGAAGTGCATTGTGTGTGTAAAAATAAAAATGGCCTCTGTACAACTTCACCCCATGTTCAAGATGCAGTGACTACATGCGTGATAAAACAGCAAGTCCCTTTCTTTCCTTTCCTTCCTTTCTTTCCTTCTTTCTTTCCTTCTTTTCTTCCCTCCCCTTCCCCTTCCTTCCTTCCCTCCCTCCCTCCCTCCCTCCTTCCTTCCTTCCTTCCTTCCTTCCTTCCTTCCTTCCTTCCTTCCTTCCCTCCTTCCTTCCTTCCTTCTTTCCTTCCTTCCTTTCTTTCATCTCACTCTGTCACCCAGGTGGGAGTACAGTGGCATGATCATAGCTCACAGCCTCAAACTCCCAGGCTCAAGTGATCCTCCCACCTCAGCCACCTATGCGGGACTAGAGATGCTCACCACCATACCCAGCGAACTTTCTTTTTTGGTAGAGACAGGGGTCTCACTGTGTTGCCCAGGTTGGTATTCAGCTCCTGGGCTCAAGCAATCCTCCTGCCTCAGCCTTCCAAATAATGCCTGAGATTACTGGTGCAAGCCACCGGGCCTGGCCCTTTATTTCTTCAGCAACATCTCTGTAAGAAGATCTAGTGGCGACTACAACTTTCCAGTGATTTCATGAAAAATGAAATCATTTTTACCAAGAAGCACTAATGCAAATTCGGAATTTCGGTTGTTCTTCTTCCTGGATATGTGAGTATATATGTGTGTCAATATACATAACATAAAACTTACCACTTGTACTATTTTCTAATGTATATTAAGCACATTTCAAGTGGTGTTAAGTACATTCACAATGTTGTAGGTACTTCACCACATCCATCTCTAGAACTTTTTTGTCATCCCAAAGAGAAACTCTTCCATTACCCCTTTGCCTACCCGCTGATAACCTCTGCTCTACATCCTGTGTCAATGAATTTGCCATTTTTGGTACCTCACATAAATTAAATCATATAATATTTGTCCTTCTGTGCCTGGCTTATTTTACTTAGCATGTTTTCAAGATTCATCTTGAAATGCATGCACGTTGTAGCATGCATCAGAATCACATTTCTGTGTTTAAGGCTAAATAATATTCATATATATGTGTGTGTATATATAGATATACACTATATATACACACACAGACACACACGCCACATTTTGTTTATCCATTCATCTGTTGATGGGCATTTGGGTTGTTTACACCTTTTGGTTATTATGAATAATGCTGCTATGAATATTGGTGTGTTCGAGTACCTACTTTCAATTCTTTGGGATATATACCTAGAAGTGGAATTACAAAGTATATACTGTGGTTTTTATGTACAATAATTGTGTCAGCCAGGCCAACACACACGTGTTGCTTTATGTGAGGTAAAAAATGTAACAGAAATTTTACTTAGCAAATATTGGATATTATCATGCTTACATTCCATTCCAACATAGTTTTTGTTGTTATTACTCAAGTATTTGACTAATTATAGGAATATTTTAAAACTTTAGAAATGGGGGAAGAAACTGAATTCATGCCCTAATTTTCTTTTAGCAAAAATATAAAGTTTAGGTCTTAGTCTGTTTTGTGTTGCTATAACAGAATACTTAAAACTGGCTAATTTTTTTTTTTTTGTAGAAGGAGGAAGAAGGAGGAAGGGGGC